>NC_081559.1:90452522-90619710 GCF_022355385.1 Mustela nigripes | reverse complement strand
CAGGCTCCCTGCTGAGCAGAGAGCCCGATGCGGGACTCGATCCCAGGACCCTGAGATCATGACCTGAGCCGAAGGCAGCGGCTTAACCCACTGAGCCACCCAGGCGCCCACCAACTCCATTTTTTATCCTCAGAATGTATGTTTTGATTCCTATACAATTTTTTCATAGCTATGATAATAATAGCTAACATTCATATAACACCCCATATAGCAGACAAGGAAGATTATAGCTAATTGTTAATGATAATAGTTTAAAGCTAACCTTTTTAAATGCTACATTTTTGTCAGCTATTAATGAGTAGAGATATTTCATCTGGAATCAAACAGATCTGGGTTCAATGCTTGTCTGTACTATTTACCAGCTGCATGGCCTGAACAAGTTACTTAAGTTCTTTAAGCATCAATTTTAAAATGAGACTAATAACATTTAATTATCTACATTATCATAAATTTAAGTAGAATGCTTCTAAAGCATTTCAAATAATACCTATGTAATATTCTTAATGAGAAAAAATGTATATTCTATATACCTGAAACTAAAGTAACATTGTATGTCAACTATCCTTGAGGGGAAAACAAACAAACAAACAAACAAACAAAACCAACTAGGGATAAAAAACAATACTACTCTCTTGATATGTTATTTATGAAGAAGTCAAGGCCATTTGGACAATATATAGGTCCATAATGGATTGAGAATGGAACACAGACACACACACACACACACACACACACGCACGCACACAAGTTCCCTTGCCACAGATAGTTCGGGTTGCACTATATTAACAGAACCTGGGACAAGAACTCACAAGGTGTTAGGTTTAGCACTTGCTGAAATTACATCTGTGTAGATGTCTATGGCTTTACACAGCTTTTGACTGGACTCTTACCACCTCTTCTCCCCAATAAATTGCATTGAATTGTGAGTTACCTGTTATTTTCCAGTTCCAAAATCTGGATTTTCAAGGGCTTTTGGTTCACCATTATTGACTCTCATCAACATCATGGCATAGAGTAATGGGAATCCTTGTGCTGTGGATTCTAAACTGAAGAAAGACACAATTGCCACTGTACCTTTAATCTTTCTGAACCTGCCTGATGCTTCTTGCCACCCTTAACCTTAATGTTTTTTCTTCTTCTGAGTATCAAAGAGATCATGGAAACTAATTTCAAACTAGCAGTAAGCAGTTATGGTTCTGTGTCATTGACTGCTCACAGTCTTTCTCCTTATACTTCCAACTTTTTGGCTACTGGCATTTAGTAGACCTGCACTGCGAGTTAGAGTCCTTTCGTTACTTAATATAAATATGATTTTAGGCCCCTTTCATTTTGATATAACTAAGCCAATTCATATTAAATCTGAATAGAGATAATTGTTCAAGAAAGTGAGCCAGAATATACTGAAAATCTGTCATGTGCCTAATATTGTGCTAATGACCATTTAGGGTACTAAAAATGTTCTCCTTTGATCACTTACCTTTAGATGTATATTCTGGTTAAGGATCTAAACAGGAAATATGTATGAATATCTACTTAACAAGATACCATGCTAAACAGTGTAAAAGTATGCAAAAGCATGTACGCCTCTGAGGGGAATATATTCTAAGACATATATAGGACAAAGAATAAGACAAAATAATATCCATGCTGTTAAATCCATACCTGGTTCCTAATGTTTTTAATTCTTTGCTTGTTAAAAGTTCATTTTAATGGATATAATAATTTATTTTAATGCATACCAATTATCATATTTTTATAATCAACATGGATTGAGTACCTGCTGTCAGCCAGGCAGTGTCTAATTGCTTCTAATCCTGCATTAGTTCGTTTAATATAGTTTAGTTTGTTTAATCCTCAGGATCACTCTGTAAAATGGTGCTATCATTAATTTCATTTTATAATATGCTTATTCTTATATTTAATATAAGTAGAAGCATTTAGTATCTTTTAAAAGTGAGAAACTGAGAAAGAGAAAGGTCAGTGATTTAACCAAGGTTTTATAACATATAAAGTAATGAAAATGGGCATGTAAGGAATTGTTCTACATGGTTTCGATTTAGCAGAGAATACATGATCTATTGGAGCACAGTATAGTCTTCCAAGTCAATAACAGGGGTGTGTTAGTATTTGGAAATCTTCATTAACCACAGAACAATTGGAGAAAGCCCACACAACTTTTGGACAAATTGATTATCTTATTAATTAGTTATTTTGGCTCCTACTATGTAGTAAACATTATTCAAGATATCAGCATATATAGAGACAAAAGAGAGGGACAGAGGTTTCAACTTTGTATCCTCTAGGCTCTAGAAGAGGGTTTGGTAACATACCTGCACTAATATTTTTCTAAATGGAAGCCATCACAGTAGATTATTCTAATAAAAATGGGGTAAGGTCAAATAATTTTACTTTTACCTCCTGGTAAATGGAAGGCTTTTCTCCCTTCTATACATGATCTCAGTCATGTGTTATCTCTTTTAACCTCATCAACACTCTTCCTCTGTGCCGTGAGATTGTTCAGTCATAAAACTCAGCCACGTAGTGTGAAACTCAATTAAGTTGTGTGTAATAAATTCCAGAGGACATTTGAAAGACAGAGTGAATTACGATCCTGAGTTTAGTCACCTTGTTTTACATGTCAATCTGTTTTTCTCTCTTTCCATCTGTTGCTCACACAGGCTGATTCCCCTGGAAGAAGTCAGAGGTTTTCCACATTAGGAGGCAGGTGACACCTCAGCCCACCCTCGGACCTGAGGGTGCGAGCGAGGCCAAGGCTGTCATTCCAAGTTATCAAAAGCCTGGGGTTCTGCTACTTTTGAACAAGGTTAGTTGGGGAAGCATGCAATTTAACTGAATTTCAGCTTCTTTATCTACAAGATAAGGGAAAAATAATAATAAGATACCTTGACGATGAAATGAGACAAGTCATGGAATACTTGGACCAGTAAAAGCCATATAACAATGTAAAGCAACATAATAGGGTGAGAAGGAGAGGAATTTTGACACCAGGCAGGTGGAGCTCAGTGGGTTAGCCTAGAGGCTCCTGACTCATACTGACTGATTTCAAATTTAGGGTAACCATCTGCCAGGAGTACAATTTTGGGCTTTTTATGTGATTTATCTAACTCTCTCTTTTCTCATCTCTAAAATGCTAATAACAGTTGTACCTGCCTTTAAGTGTTTTTTTTTTAATTTTTAAATGAGAAAAGCAAATGCTCTTAGTGTAATATCCTAAAATGAGCGTGTCTTTTAGTATGTATTTAGTACATACCAGTAGTGTTCTGTGTGTTTCATAAGTACCATCTTGTTTTGTCTTTAGTGTAGTTAATATAATAGGTACTATTGTTATCTACATTTTATATATGAGGAAATTTAAACATAGAGAGTTATCTAAGTTGTCCAGATTTGTTAAAGATAATAAATACTGGAACAAAACTATTGGAACATTATGAGTCCAGAGCTCATGCTCTTAATATTCTGGTTTACTGCCTACAAGATGAGGAAGAGCAGGTGTTAGAAGAAGGGAAATCTATTCCCCGAAATTCTAATTTACTATCTATGTGGTCTTTGGTAACTTTAAACACCTTGAATCTCAGTTTCCTTAGTAGACCTGCATGTGTGCATTGATTGTGAAAACATATGGAAAAGTATAGCAGATAGCCTGCATATACACATAAAGAATACAAAAGATAAATTAGCACATCCCAGAGTATGAGACACAAAGTAAAGTTTCTTTGACTTTAGATGTTATTTTCAGAGTTTGATGTAGTTTTTTTTTTTTCTGCTGAAATATAGAACTAAGCATAAGACTAAGCATATTGTGTGTATTTGAAAAGTGTAAAAACCTGAAAAGAAAAATCACCAGTATTCCACCCAGAAGCCATCACTGGAATTGCCAGAATATTGTACAATTAAAGAATTTAAAAGTGGTTTCCTTTTGAAAAAAAATTGTTTTTCTTTCTTTTTAACATTTGAGTGCAAAGGAAAAGACTTTATGTGCCACACACACCGCTCATCTTCTTCACATATCTCTATCAACTCAGAGAATTCATAGCCAGCTCCCATTCGGTCTGAGTTACTGGGGTTTAATGGGTAACTTCTTAAAGGCTCCCAAGTCTCCTGCCTCCTCTTACTCATGCCCTGATGTGATGCTCTTCCCTGGTATGTGGTTGGACCTACTGACTCACTTCGGATTAATAAAGGAAGGGATGTAAAAATGAAAGGATATTACTTATGATGTCTTGATAGCATGATAGTAGGAACTTTCTCAAAATTGAGCCAGCACAGATAAAGCAGAGAGCCAGAAAGGGAAACAATAGTAAAAATAGTGTTTGAAACCAAACAGAGTTCGCCAAAGTCAGCCCTGTTCTGAGGTTTCAGGCTGTTTTTTGGCAAAGTTTTCTATCATTTGCAACCAGGAGCCCTAACTGATATATTATATATATTTTTAAACCCATAAACCAAACACTTTACCCAAAAATGGCATCATTCATAAATGAGCAAATATAGTAACTGTAACATGAACAATGTATGTTTGTTTGAATCTCCGGGTGGATAAACTACTATTTGCTTTAAGAAAATAGGACTCACCAAATGAAATATCAATTCAGTGTTTACTTGCCACTCAGGATGAGGGAAGTACCTTAAAACATTTTACACAGAACATTTTTCGAGATAATCTCTCTCAAAGTAAGTTATATAGTTGCAATTTAGTAATTTGTTATATGATATGGTCACTTAAAATATTCTTAGATTAGGATCTCATTCCTTCTTTGGGTGTTCAGAGGAAAATTATGAAAGGACATTGGCACCATTCTATCCATTTTGAAGTCACAGTTACCCTATCTGCATTCTGAAATATCACAAGAGATTTAGAAAAGGCTTTTACTGAGAAAACGAGGCATTTATCAAACAGATTTGAATTTGCTTTAGGTTGTGTTTAATACAACTAAAGTCCTTAGCTTCTGGCTATGTTAATATAATTTAAAGGTGACCATAAAATTTTGTTCTCTGGAGCTAACCCTTTGAAAGCTAGCTGCTTTTTAAATTAATATGAATAAAACATGAAATGTGGATGGAGGTTTTTCTGGACTCACTCTATAGTATCATTATCAAGACATGGCAAATAACTGCTAAAGAAAGAGGCTCAAAAATAAAACAGGATAGCATTTATTATGCATTCCTGTTATTGCCCCACATCAATTTTTTCTACTAACTTTTGAAGTACCTGACTACTGAAAAATCATGGAAAATATTGATTGTAAAATACATGCCATGCTTTAAAAACCGAGCAAAATCTTTAGCTATCCATCCTGATTTAGCAATAAGACACTCATCAGTTATGTGTATAGTTCTCTGTAATTTACCTGTAATTTACCATGTCTAATAATTAGAGTAATTAATATAAAATGTTTTACAATATAAATTATTTTGAGCACAATAAAATCTTTCTTTAATGTCTCGGTCAACATTTTGAATACCTATGGTCTGCATTCTATCAATATTGATTGTAATACACAAAATTAAGACGAAATGAATCCTAGATTTTTAATGTTTTCATGGCAATGACTTTCTATGGTTGGGTATACATTAATAACATCTGGAATGGAGTCATGAGTTTAAGCAGTTTGATCTACAAGAATATGTGTTATCTTCAGAACAACAGTTTGATAGAAGTAGACATCCCAAGGATTTTCAGAAATACTTGGCAAAAGATTAGATTTTTCCTAGTTAGGCTGAATAATGATGCTGACTATGCCTGATGATTATAAAGAGGTAATCCTCTGATGTGTGAATATACTATGGACCCTTGGGTTTTCTGGGTTATATTTCAGGCATAAAATGAACAGGTTAGTTAGGTATTATTGTAAACAAGAAAACTCTTTTAATATCCATGAATCACAGAGGACACATGTCTATGTATCATTGGCCATGTTAGTTCTGTACATAGAGTTAAACTACATATATATGTAGTATGTATCTTAAGCATAACACATACATACACATATCCTTTGGTTGATGGGCCTAATAAAACTCCAGGTCATAGTTTTTTACTTAAATTTATTTTTTAAATGTTGAAAATCTTAAGTTGTGCTCAATTGTTAACCTGCAATTTTAACATTTCCAGAGATAACATTTCCAAGAAATAATAACATTTGGTTCATATGGGCCCAGAGGGTTTCACTGGGCAGTTCTACTGAACTTTCAATTTCCAGATAATCACAAATGATATTTATATTCTTCCAGAGAATAGAAAAAAAAAAAAAAAACAACTTTCTAAAACAATAATAACAACATCAATGAAACCAAAATTCTACTTAATGGAGAAACATATGAGGCATTCCCACGGAGTCAGGGACAAGATAAGAATGTTCAATATTTTTAGTACTGTTTAATATTAAATTAGGGAAAAAATTCTCAATTTATTCTACTAACATTTTGGTTGGATAATTCCTCATTGTGAGGACATTCCTGTGCATTTCAGGATGTTTAATAGCATTCCTCGCCTCTCCCCATGAGATGCCAATTAGCACCAGTACCCTGCAATCAAAAATGTCTCTAGAAATTTCCAAATATTCCTTGGGGAATAAAATCACTCCTAATTAATAAGCACTACGTTAGCAGTGAACTGAATGAAATTGGTGAATTTCATTCAATAATAGTGAATCCAATGAAACTGGTTGAGATAAAACTTTAACAGCATAAGAATTGGAAAAGAAGACAATGGTTTAGAAAACTACTTTTTACAGATGGTATCTTTTAATATCTGGAGATTGTATGATAAAGCACAATAAAAAATCAGTAAGTTAGTAGATGTTAAAGTTAATATGCAAAATCTTTGGTCATATAGAAATAATCATTGTTTAGAAAATAGAACAGGAAGACAATTTATAATAGCAACAAGATATATAAAATGTATTGGACTAAAGATGAAAAACTTATATGAGCAAAACCTTAAACACTTCCAAAAAACACAATAGTTTTCAACAAATGTAAAGATACACTTTTTTCTTGAACAGTCACACTCCATATCATAAAGATGCCAATTCCCCCAATTTAATATATAAATATAATATATCAATAAAATGTCAGTAACTTTTAGTGGAACTGGGTAAGTTGATTCTAAAGTTCATCTAGGGGTTAAAACACCGAGAAGAACTAGGAAAATCTTGAAAGAGGAACAATGGTGGAGTGTGGAGACAAATTGCTCCCCCAGAGAGTAAAGCCTTCTCTCAAGTGATTCTAAGTAAAAGAGTGTGTTTGGGCACAAGAACCAATGGAATAGAATAAAAGCCCAGAAATAAACTCTAGTACATATGGAAATCAAATATATGACAAAGTTTGAATCTAAAATAACCGAGAAAATGATAGACTTTTTGTGGATGGTGTTGAAACCAAAGGATAGCCATTTTAGAAAATAAGAATCTAGACCCTCCTTACACCGAACATCAGATTAAACTCTGAATGAATCAGAAATAGAAATGTACAAGTGTTAGAATAAAACATGGGAAGAAACTCCCCTTATAATCTGGATGTGAAGAAATTAAAAAACTTGGCAATGTACTTTGTTGAGGAAATGGGCATTCTTACACATTGCAGATAGGAGTACAAAATGTTGCAACTCCTTGTGGAAAGAATTTTTTAAATATCTAATCAAATTGCATATGCATTTACTTTTAAATCTATACCTCATTTTAAGGAATTTTTCTGCCAAATAATCGATATATACAAAATGATATATCCAAAAAGACAATTATTATAGCATGACTTTCTTAGCAAAAAAATGAAGTAACCTAAATGCCCATCTAGAAGAGACTGCTTGAGTAAACTATGACACATGTACCCAATAGATTGCAATAAGCAGGAAAAAAGAATAAAATATGTGAAAGATCTGTATAAACAAATCCAGTATGAATTCCAAAGTAAATTGTTAAATGACTTACAGGACATTCTGAGAATATACCGTGTATGAAACATTCAATTATTTATAAATATGTCAAATTTTTTTTTAAAAAAGAAGGAATACAGCAAAAATAAATTGGAACAGGATGAAAGCGTATAATAAAGAGAGTAGTTGGGAATGTAGTTTAGAGAAGAGAGGGACAGGGGTGAGACATCTTTGAGTACACATTTTTACAGGTTAACTTGAAACGTAAATGTCACATATTAAAAGAACCAAATTAAATGAGAAAAGATAAAATGAATAGAAATAAATGCAGCTGACTTTTTTTTTTTTTTTAACAAATTACTAACTTCAAAGTTTAGAAGAAAAACACAAAATCACCCAACTTCTAGTTCAAATAAATTGTGTATCCCGCAGCCTGGCAAAATCCTTTAAGGATATCTTCTAAGAACAAAAAGAATCTCAGTAAAACGGCAAACATAATTTAGTAAGTTTATTGTTGTTAATAAAACTGGTAATTCTGAAACTATTTTCTGTGTTTGAAGAAGAGGGAAGATGAATACATATATTTGTGATTTAGGGAACTATGGTTTTTAGCATAGAAGATATGAAGTGAAAGAAAAGAAAAATTAGCAACAAACTCTAGACCGTTGGATTTGAACTGGGCATTTCAGCATGAACTCAAGATTTTATTTTTGCTTTCATTTTTTCTTTATCAATATGTAATTCTCATAGTGAGAAATGCATGGATCTTCTTTATTTCCTTGTACATCTTACTGTTCAATACCCCAGCAACATAGGTAACTATCATTCTGATTTCAATAACCATAGATTACTGTTGTCTGCTCTAGATCTTCAAATGATTTGAATCATGCATATGATTCTTATATGCATGATTATTCTGGTTTCTTATATTAAGTATGATGCCAGTGAGAGATACCTATATTATCTGTTTCAGAAGTTCATTCATTTTTACTCTGTAAAGTTTCATTATATTAATATAAAGATTTATCCATTCTCTTTTGACAGGCCCTAGACTTTACTTCCTCTGACCAGAAAAATTCTGCTCTCTGGATTTCATATCCCTGCTGTGATTTGAAAAGTGTCCTTGGGTGGAAAGCTCACTTCAAGCTTTGTCCTTGTCATATGGAATCACAAATGAATGCTATTTGTTGTCCAATGCTTAAAAGCAGTTATGGCATATACTTTGTCCAGTTTTACAGTTGTTTAAGGTAGAGATTAAGTCCAACACTGGTTACTTCACTGTGACTGGAAATGCAACTCAATCAGGGTTTTAAAATATATGTATATTTATTTAGTTCTATCCACACAAAGGGTATAAAAGTAATGATATGCCAGTAGCAGTGGGCAAATTTATTCTCCATATCGTGGTTTCTAAGTGCTTTCCCCAGAAAAACAAAACAGAGCTTTATGGAGAGATAATTGATTTCAGTTATGTACCTGGATGGTAGAAGTTGATCCTGGAACACTTTTCTTTGGTGCCAAAAGCAAAGATGTACTCAAAGACTGTTGAGACATTCAAAAAGATACAGGGTCCTGCTTGAAAGGGTCCCCTTATGAAAAAAAAATAGACTCTGATATGAGGAAGTGGTGATACAACATGGGGGCTTAAGGGGGTAGGAGAAGAATAAATGAAACAAGATGGAATTGGGAGGGAGACAAGCCATAAGTGACTCTTAATCTCACAAAACAAACTGAGGGTTGCTGGGGGGAGGGGGATTGGGAGAAGGGGGGTGGGGTTATGGACATTGGGGAGGGTATGTGCTTTGGTGAGTGCTGTGAAGTGTGTAAACCGAGCGATTCACAGACCTGTACCCCTGGGGATAAAAATATATTATATATTTATAAAAAATAAAAAATTAAAAAAATTTAAAAAAAAAGTAGACTCAAAGGATATCCTTTCACCAGTAAGTATATTTGAACATAGATTGTATATTATATGATATTATGGAATCAATTATGAATTTGGGAGCTGAAAAAATATTTTGTGTTTTTGTCTATATTGATATAATAATCATTATGTTTGTTACACATAATAATAATAGGTATTTTTGGCATTGTTTTTCAAGCACTTTTCAAGTATTTTACTTACATTAACTAATTTAATAATGAAAAGAATTATGATAAAGATATAATTATTGTCTCAGTTACACAGACATTTATATAAAATCTATACTTTTCAACTTTTTCTCTTCTAGTTTATTCTCCGTAAGTTAACAAGTTTTTCATGATCAATTATAAATAATTTGTTATGCATAATAAAATTCCAAAGCACATTGAATTAAAAAAACATTATTACCAAATATATCAGAGATTTACAATTTTATATATATAAAATACCTATATGAACTTTCCTCAATTTATGATGGGATTACATCCAATAAACCCATCATAATTAAAAAAAATATCATAAGTCAAAATTGCATTTACTAAACCTAACCTACTGAATGTCATAGCTTAGCCTGGCCTAACTTAACCGTGGTCAGAACACATTAACCTACAGCTGGGCAAAATAATTTAATACATTTATTTGATTTAGCCTACTTTGTGATAAGGTATTGAATATTTCATGTAATTTATTGAATACTGTACTGAAAGTAAAAACGCAAAATGGTTGAATGCATACAGAATGTAGTGTATCAGTTGTTTGCCCTCATGATTGTATGATTGACTAAAAACTATGGTTCATTGCCACTGCCCAGCATCACAAGAAAGTACTGAATCATATATCACTAGCCCCAGAAAAAAAAAGCAGTATTCAAAATTTAAAGTATAGTTTCCTTTGAATGTCTATTGCTTTCACAACATCGTTAAAGCTGAAAAATCATTGAGTTGAACAATTGCAAGCTGGGGACTCTGTAAATTTTACATATTTATACAATACATATTATATCTATACTATAAAAAGTACTATGGAATGGAGACTAAGCAAAAGAAATTTATTGTTTCAGAGTTCTAGAGGCTAGAAGTCTTAGATCAAGATGCCAGCTAGGTATATTCTTTCTAGGGCTGTGGGAAAGAATCTGTTGCATTCTAGTTCTACCCTAGTTTCCGATAGTTTGTTGGAATCTTTGGCATTCTTGATCATGTAGGTATGTCACCCTGATATGTCATGTTCACATGACATTTTTCCTATGTGTCTGTGTCCAAATTTCCCTTTACTAGAAGGATACTAGTCATATTGTATTAGGGGCCTGTAATAGTTACTCAACGTAACTATTACATTGGCAATAACTATTTCCAATTAGGTTACATTCGGAGGTACTGGGGTTTAGGATTTCAACATAGGAACATTGTGGGGAACAGTTCAACCCATAACAATAACAAATGTATGTAGACCTAAAATTGTGATTTAATTTTGTCTTTTTTAAGTTTTATAATCACCCAGCATACATTTTTGGTGACTTGATTATTTACTCAATATTCTGTTCCTGAGATTTATCTTTGTTTACACTTGTCTCATATTTACTCTGTTTTATAAATATACTATGCTTTATTTACATATTTTACTATCAGTGGATATGTAGATTGGTTTAATTTTAAGTTTCTACTATAAAAAATGCAGCCATGGCTATTCTTTTTTTTTTTTTTTTTAAGGTTTTATTTATTTATTTGACACAGAGAGAGAGAGATCACAATTAGGCAGAGAGGCAGGCAGAGAGAGAGGGAGAAGCAGGCTCCCTGCTGAGCAGAGAGCCTGATGCAGGGCTTGATCCCAGGACCCTGAGATCATGACCTGAGCCAAAGGCAGAGGCATAACCCATTGAGACACCCAGGCGCCCCCATGGCTATTCTTGTACAAGTCTCCAGACATATATTGCATGGCCCTCTCTAGGACAGTATTTCCAACTAGTCTCTGCTGTATTTGGGTTATGGATGTGGGGTTTATTGACCCCCTGCATCCTTTGGGCAGCAGGGAGCCTCACTCATTACCCTAGTATGCGTGCAAATATTATCTTCTTCTGTGGACTTTAAAAATGGTAAAAAGCATTGTTTTACAATAATGTTGATAAGATAGAGAGCATGTCTACAATTATTAGATTTACCAAATTTTAATTTCTTTTTTTTAGATTTTATTTATTTATTTTGACAGAGAGAGAAATCACAAGTAGGCAGAGAGGCAGGCAGAGAGAAGGGGGAGGCAGGATCCCTGCTGAGCAGAGAGCCCGATGTGGGGCTCAATCCCAGGACCCTGAGATGATGACCTGGGCCAAAGGCAGAGGCTTAACCCACTGAACCACCCAGGCACCCCCCCCAAATTTTAATTTTAATGTCTGTTTTCCATGAAGGATTTGCTTTCTACTTCCATGTTTATTTTTCTTTATGTAGTTTTTAAACAAACTATTAGGTAATACAACTCTAGAAATTCTATATCTTCTAGGTAAATTTTATCCTTTTTTAATGTGCGGTGACCTTCTCCATCATGCTTTTTTACCTTGAAGTCTCTGTGTGTTTCACTATAGCAGTCTTCTGGGTAGGATTTCTGAGACGATTTTTTTTCCATCTTTTCCATTCTAATCTCTCTGGCCTTAAATCTTAGAGTTATCGCCTATCAACAGTATGTAACTATCTTTAATTTCTTTAAGCAGTCTAAAAATTGAATAATTTGAACAATTATTCATCTATCATTTATTTATGGAACATGTAAAATGAAACAAGTTCTGCTCTGGATCTTGGAGTAGTAAATGAGTCAAAAAAAAGATGCTAGTGTTCCTATTGTTGATACGTTTATATTCTGGTGGGAGGAGATAAATAATATCAGCAAATAAATATATGTATGATATACTATATAAGGAATATTGTACAGGAAAAAGGAGAAAAAGGAACAGAATAAGGGAGTGTGGTAGACAGAACTGTAAAATGACCCCTCAATGACACTTGTGCTTGTATAACCTCCCCGCCCCGACCACGAGTAGGGGGAAGATATGGGAGTTTAATGATATATCACTTCCATTATATGGCAAGCGGGATTTTACAGATGTAATTAAAGTTCCCTAATCAGTTGCCTTGGAGTTAATCAAAAGGGAGATTATTCCAGTGGGCCTGGCCTAATCACATGAGGCCTTTGGAAGTTGGTGAAACATCAGGGAGATGTTCTTCTGGCCCAGGAGATGAATCCAATTACCATGTTGGGAGAGGAGAAAGCCATGTGGCAGGAAATTGAGGGAAATGTCCACAAGTGAATTACAGCCAGTGGTTGGCAGTCAATAAGAGAATGGGGGCACTTAGCCCTTCAACCAAAAAAGACAAATTCTACCAGTAACCACGAGCTTGAAAGAGGACCCTGGGCCCCAAGCGAGACCCTCAGCCCCAGCCAGCACCCTCACTGCTGCCTATGAGATGTGAGCAAAGGACCTTGGTTGGTGGTGCCTTGCCCCCAATCCAGAGGAACTGTGAGATAATAAATGTGTGGTTTAAACTGCTAAATTTGTTACTCTGCTATAAAACACCAATAGAGGGGGATTAGGTCAGAGAAGGCTTTTTTTTTTTTTTTTAATTTTACTTAAATTGAAGTTAGTTAACATATAGTGTATATTAGTTTCAAGGGTAGAATTTAATGATTCATCAGTTGCATATAACATGCAAAGCTCGTTCCATCATTTGTGCTCTTTAATGTCTGTCAACCAATTATGACATCCCCCTACCCAGAGAAGGCAAGATATGAACCAAAAGGTGAAGAGTGAATGGGGGAGCTATTTCAATATTTTAATCATTTGAGTAAAATGCTGACATCAGTATCAAAATTCAGGATTTTATTTATAGAAATTAAGAAATGAGAAACTATAATTATATGATTTTATAATTAAGATATGAGGGAATATTTGAATGGAAAAGGATAAATTATTTTCTTCTCCGAAACATAAAGTAATCACTATTCTCAGAGACAGAATCTCAAATTACAGAAATCTTAGGAAAAAGTTCTAAAAAGATAAAATCGAGGATCTAGAGATATGTAGCAATAAATGCCAGCAGAGGGTGGTGGTAGTGGTGAAGGTGGGGATGAGGTGGAAAGGTTGTTTTTTAATTCATGTGATGACTATTTAAAGGAGTCACATCCTGGAGAAGAGCTACTTAGCGACTAATCAACCCATTCATCAATGAATAACTAATTGTAGTGCTTTAGCTGTGTGTGTAGTAAGTAGTCACTGGCACAAACAGGGGACATCATGTAAGGCTTTGGCTTTTCTTAAGAGTTCAAACTCAACTAGGTAAAGAAAACATGTGGAGCAATTATTTATAAGACCACAGGCAAATAAGGCTTAACCTCTTATGCAGTGTAGCCACAGATTGAGGAGCAACAGAAGTAGAAAACAGTGTAGACTGCAAGAACCAAGGAAACGTAATGAGTTGGTCTATGAAGGTTGTGGCGAAGGAAACTAATCAAAAGGGGTTGGAAAGCATTATGGAAAGTGCTTAACACAGGGACTAAGGAAGCCCATCATTCTGATAAGAGCAGCAGGTTTGGAAATGAAGTACCACTAGAAGGTGTTTCTAACTTTCTTGAATTTCTTTTAATGCCAGGCATGATGTAAAATCATTCCTTTTTTTTTTTTTTTTGATCACCTCCCCTGTCTTCTATTCTGAAAAACAAACAGCAAGAATCCTATTTCATTCACAAGCACTAAAGAAAGATATTGTCCTAAATATACATGCACAAGTGCCGTGGATTCAGGTTAGTGAATGAATAAGTGCATTCCAGAAGATTAGAAAAATATGGAGAGTTTCAGTTTTTAAAAATAGTGTTGAAATTTAATATGATTCCCTATTAGAGCTTAACTTCCTCAAGGGAGTAGTTATGATTTGAGTTAGTATTTTCAGTATGGAGGACAGTGAGTATGGTTTTGCTAAATGGATTACCAAATGAATGATGAATGAATGAATGAATGGCAATCTGGTTTATTTAGTCATGTATGCATTTCAGCAGATGGTTGAATTTAGGGGATGCATTCCCAACCCTCATTATTCTTTTCAAAATCCTTGAAAGCCTCACCCTGATTTCCTCACACCTGCCCACCTTCTCTTGAAATATACTGTCTCCAGGCCCAGCCATGTTCCAAAATGAAACACCACCATGTAGAGTCACAGAAAATGAAATCAATTGATTCATCATATTCTTAATGAGTGTTGGCAAACACCAAGACTGGCAGACAGATGGGATTCCACAGAGAAGGTACAGATGGACCAGTCTGCCCAGAAGGGAAGTTCTTGTTTTTTTGGAAAAGCAACTATTTCATTTTAATACAGCCTTTGTGGTTGGTATTGTTGTAGTTGATATTTTCAAACCATGAAAATACCTATAGGTATATATGACTTACTATAAATACCACCTTACTTTGATCATTCCTTCTTGATCAGACTTCTAGAAGAGGGCTTTTTTTTTTTTTTTTTTAAACAAAGTAGAGCCTTGCAAAGTTATCTGTATTTCAATAGTATTATTATGTCTTAATTTAGTATTAAATAAAGACTCCTGGCATAATGATCATTGAGCAATTCTGTTATGGCATAGTAGAGGTTTTCTGAGATTTCTTTGAGTCAGACAACTACAAATGTTTAAATTCTAGAGAGGGATTAGAAATTATTTCAGGATTAGGAAACACAATCTTTGATCACTTGGTTATTTTCAGAAAGATACAGCATGCAAGGGCACGGATTGTAGACAGAAAAAAAATGTTCTATATGAATATAAACCCCCAGAAAGGCTAAATCAATTGTTTAAGGGTCCCCTGATTCAAATGATGTAATTTATTTTAAATTTGTGTCTTACGAGCTGGAATGGAGTGTGCTATCACAGGTGCTACTGTTTTGCATTGTCTTTAGTACTGTCCTGGGAAGGAGCAGAATCTGACTCTCTGTTTTGTAGAGTTAGCACTTGTTAGTGTTCAATAAATATTTAATAGTACAATGTGCCACACATACTAATTTGTTGAATATTGTAATTTTCTGCAATCCTGTGTGACTTAGCCAATGTTGCATATTAAAGAAAACTTTTTGAAGCTTAAGCTTGGGTGAACAGAGAAAAGTTCAAAACTAAGTTGAAATTGTCAGTCAAGTGGCCTTCTCTCTCCTAGGGTAGATCAGTTGTTTAAATGAGGTGATTAGCTCAATGGAATACATTTACTCATGTGAGGATATTCACACTGCAACTCTCTGATTTGGGAGAACAGACTATTGAGAGACACCTTCATTTAGAACTCACTCAGAATGGAGATAAGATGGTTCAGTTGCATTGTAAGTGTTTATAGTTTTATTTTTTAAGACTATCTGCTTGTTTTAAGGTAAAGCTACTTACTCCATCAAGTCTAGCTATAAAATGATTTCTCATATATGTTATTTATGAGATAATCTACTTTTCTAGCTAACCATTAAGTCCTGACCTGGATGAGTTCTATGAAACACTTCAAGCATGATTTCTATTACCTGATGACTTTCCATAAGGGGGCTGGCATAGAAACTCTACACAGCCAGAGGAAGGGCTAATAAAGATGGGATGGCTAAAGTGTTTCTGACCATCTTTCCGAACAGCCCTGAAGTCAACAGGAAGAAATTTTAAGGGTAGTTGATGGTGAGGCTCAGGCACTGTAAATGTCTCCAACTGGCCAGCAACTATGCACACAACCTATCCCGACCTTACTTGTTCTACATTGTTCCTTTACTCCATCATTCTTTCCTCTTTGAGGTTTTTTTTTTTTTTTTTTTTTTTTTTTTTTTTAGATTTTATTAATTTATTTGAAAGGGAGAGAATGAGAGAGAGAGAGAGGACGAGAAGGGAAGGGTCACAGGGAGAAGCAGACTCCCTGCTGAGCGGACCGCCTGATGTGGGACTCCATCCCAGACCTCCAGGGTCATGATCCGAGCTGAAGGCAGTCACTTAACCAACTGAGCCACCCAGGTGTCCCTCCTCTTTGATTTTTAAGATAATGTTTTTTTAAACCCTGACTATTGTGGCTGATTATACTTCACTGTTTCTCAAACGTCAACCAATTTATACCTTCATTCAAACTAGTTTATTACCTATTCATTCATTATTTAAATGTTTGGGAGAGGAGACGATAACTTATTTCTGATGGAAGAGGCAGCAGAAAGGGTTCTAAGAAATGTATTCAGATCATTTACAATAAACGCAGCAGTGGTGGTATTGATCTGGGTAAATGGGAGAAAATCCCAAAATGGTCAGTCAGGGAAAACTGTTATTTTTCTAAATTTGTCCAGAGCCATAACTAAAGTTAAAATAAATTATTCAAAATGTATAGAGAAAAAAAAGGAAGTAAATGTCTGTGCATAGAATACTTTGTTTAGGCACATAGATACTCAAATGAACATAAGGTTCATTTGAGCTCTGCCCAAATAGCTGCCCACCTTAGATTTCCAAGGGCAAGAAAGAACAGACCCGTTTAAACAAGAAGCAAAATAGAAAAGCACATGTCCTTTGAATAACCTGCATAGATCCACCTCCTCCCCACCACCATTTCTTAATTCTAGGGCAGCATCTTTCCATTCACATGTGCTGGTTTGGGCTCAAGTTATAACATATGTGGCTAGCACCAGTGGGATATAGTAGCAGGCTCCTGTTGTAGGTGACCTTTAACTGATTAGGTCTCCTCTATCTTTCAAGTCCTTATTCCTAAACTTCCAAGGTCACTCTGCCTGTTATGGACCCAATCCATAACTCTTCTAATGTGGCTGGAAGCAGAAGAGATGAGAAGATGCAGTGAGTTTTATAAAGAAAGGGGATTCCAACATGAATACATGAATGGTCACTAGACCTGGAAATCTGTCCCTCTGGAAAATTGCTGAACAATACTGAACTATGTAGACATCTATTTCTGAAATTGTAGAAATGGTTTGTTATCTTGTGGTGATATTTCTAGGTTCTCTAAATGTATAATAAATGCAAAGTGGGAATTTATCCTTAATGGAATCAGGACAACATTCAACTGCAAAAAGTTCTTACGATATTCTTTCAAAGAGACTCTCATCAAATTAAACTGTAAATGTATTTTCTTTGCCTAAAATTACATTGATTCTGCACATTTTCCTACAACCATAAAGGATATTAAGTATTAATTTGTAGTGGGATTCACATTCCTCCTTGTTCAAACTAGTTTATTTCTTAAGTTTTGGCAAAAGGAGCTACTTAGAATGCACTACTGGATATGATTTTCAGGGAGTATTTCTAATGAAGAAAGAAGGACAATGAAATTGGCAATTAGTTTTAGATAAAGTTGTTTAACCTTTTATTCTGTGAAAGAAGTGACATAGATTTCCCTAAGTTTAAAACAGAAAGAGAAAAAGCAAAACTATGAGATTTAATTAAGTGAAGAAAAGACAGATTATTTATAATATTTCTTTTTACTGCTGTATTTTGTCAGTCCATGATTTACATTGTCAAATTACTAAGGAGCCTGATACTGGAAGAAATTATTGAATGAGAATTTTTTTTTAAAACTTCCAGTGTAAAAACCATTATTTTATTATCTGCTTTATTTGAAGATTTGATATCCAGAAAAAAAATGAGATTTTTAAATAAATTTATAATTATTAAAATTCCATGTCCTAAATATTCTTTATTTGTTTTTCTTTTTATTAATTAATTTTTTATTTTTTTGAGAGAGAGAGTGCATGTGTGCACATGAGGATCAGGGGCAGTGGGGGTGGGAGAGGGAGAGAGAGATACCCCTCCTTACTTGTTTTTCTAATTAATATTTTTAGAAACGGTAAGCCAATTTCTCTTTTCATCTTAAATTCTCATAACATGGAAATCAATGTTTCAAACTAGTGTGGGAAAAGTTTTGAAATCTTTGGTTCCCTCCCAAAAGTTACATAGTGCAATAGAGGTTATATGAAAGAGTGGTGTTGCAGTAAGAATTAGATCATACACAGATAAACTCCAATAATCAAACAATGGGATACATAAACTCTGGCTTCTTAGATGGAAAGCTGCTTTATTGTGGTTGGCTTATGGGGTTCTAAACTTGACTTTATTTAGCATGATCAGCTAATGAACAGACTACCTAACTGAGAAATTTAATAAATAGAGATCACTATTTTAAATAGTGTCACTACTTCCAAAGATTTCAAATATAACAAGGTAAATTTAATTTAATTTCAAAACCTATTCAAATTCTTTTAAAATTATTATAAATTCTCTTATATCAGATTACTATGGTGCCATAGATTGAATTCCTTCCTTGCACTTATTAATTATATGACCATAGGTATATAATATAAGACTTGACTGAATAATTTTGATAGGTAGCTTGTCCATAGAGTGTTCATTATATGATATGTTCTCCAAATAGTCATTACTCATCTATTATAGTAGGAGATATACTGATAAAAGAAATTTTGGGTATTTCTCTGATCTTCGGGTAGAAGAAAAATATTTAGTTGTATATAACTTACCTTATACTACAATAAGATATAAACTCCAAATGAGTTAAAGTGACAGAATACATAAAAAATAAACTTAACAGAAGAAAAAGATACTTAATTGAAGAAAATAATAGGAAATATTTTTATTAGGTTAGGAAAGGTCATTTAAGCAAAGCAGAAAATATCAGAAGATAAAAGGCTGAGACTGAGTTCTGCAGTTATTTCTAATTTTGAGGGTAAACATATTTTAAATCAGTATGTGTTTGCAACATATACAAACAGGATTAATTACTATTATTCAATGTACTTCTAAAAAATGAAAGAAGGAGCGAGCAAGAAAGAAAGAGAAAGAGAGACAGAATCTAGGAGAATGGTGGGAAGTCTATGCACAGATAATTCACAGAAGAGATGCAAAATCCTGAGGTTCATATTAATTCCAATTACATTACTAGTGACCATGGGAAGGCAAATTCAAACAAAAACAGGCTACCAATTCTCATCTTTTAGAATGCAAAAGGCCAGAGAAACTAATCTTTTACATAGTTGGTGGGAATGTGAATAGATATTAGAATTTTGAAGGTCAATTTGATAGTATCCAGCAAAGTAGAACAAAAAAAATTCCTTTTCAAATATTCATGTAGCTAAAACAATGGCAACACTGAGATCTGGTCTCACAAAGTTTACTTCAAAACTATGGAGAAAAATAAGAAGGAAAAATGAAATTACACAAAACCATCCCCACAGCAAGCCATGAAAACCGAGAACATAAACTTCAGTTTAAGTAAAGTAACAGAAAACACCAAATCACTGCAACTGATTTCTTGAGACCTTCCTACCCTACAACTTTATGGCACGAAAAGGTAGGCCAAGAAAAAGTGATGGAAGAGAAAAGAGTTGCTAGCCTAAGACTGGTTTAAAACCACTCCCTAAAGTATAAGGATACCGTAAATCTGAAAATATAAAAATATTATCCTGGCAGTTTAGAGCACGGTATAAAAAAAGACAACGTATGATTCAAAGGAGAATTTTTGAAGTGCGTAGCTTCCATGGGAGAAAAATGGGCAAAGAGAGACAGGAATTCTTTGGCAACTGGGAAACATTTTCACAAGATAGGGGCAAGGCAAGGATATCCATTTTTTTTTTCTTTACCTTTTAACACTAGCTATAGATATCAGCCAATACAATTAAATAAGAGAAATCAGAGTGCCTGGGCGGCTCAGTCAGTTAAGTGTCTGCCTTCTGCTCAGGTTATGATACCAGGGTCCTGGGATCAAGCCCTGCATAGGGCTCCCTGCTCAGCAGGAAGTCTGCTTCTCCCTCTCCCTCTGTCCCTCCCTCTGCTTGTGCTCTCTCTCATTCTATCTTTCTCTCTTTCTCAAATAAATAAAATCTTAAAAAAACAAGTAAGAGAAATCTATTAAAGCATAAGAATGGATAAAGAAGTTAAAGTATCTTTATTTTCAGATGATATGAATGTATACCTAGAAAACGCCACATAATTCATGATGAAACTAACTCTAACAATATTAAAAAAAATCATTGAAGTAGCCCACTATAAAATTATAATATAAAAGTCAATATAATATAAAAGCAATATAGTATAAAAGTCAATAGTCTTCATACACAGACAATAACCAGTTAGAGAACATAATGGTTAAGAAAATCATAATTTATAATAGAAATAAAAATATTAAGCACTAAGGGTTCAATTTAAGAATTATATGTAAAAACTGTAGGAGGGAATCTTTAGAACATTCTTCAAAGACCCAAAGCTAGATTTGACCAAATAGGAAAAGGTCTACTGATCTTGGATAACACAATTCAATATTATAAAGATGTCAGTTCTGGCTATTCTTTTTTTTTTTTTGTCAAAGAAGAATTTTTTATGGTAAAATATAACATAAAGCATAAAATTTTAACCATTTTTAAATGTACAATGGCATGGCATTGAATGTATTTGCAATGTTGTGCAACTATTACCACTAATGTTTTCCAGAACTTTCTCACCATCCCAAAATAATTCCTGGGGCACCTGGGTGGCTCAGTGGGTTAAAGCCTCTGCCTTCAGCTCAGGTCATGATCTCAGGGTCCTGGGATCGAGCCCTGCATTGGGCTCTCTGCTCAGCAGGGAGCCTGCTTCCCTTTCTCTCTGCCTGCCTCTCTGCCTACTTGTGATCTCTCTCTCTGTGTCAAATAAATAAATAAAATCTTTAAAAAAAATAATAATGCCTGATTCATTTCTCCCCACAGCACATGGTAGTCTCTATTTTACATTCGGCAAATTTGCTTACTGTAGGTACCCCCTATATGTGGAATGATATAATATTTGCCTTCTAGTGCCTGGCTTATTTGACTTAAAGTTTTCAAGGTTTATTCATATTGTAGTGTGCATTGGCATTTTATTCCTGTATTATAGATGAATTCTATCCCATTGTTTGTATACACTATATTCTGTACATCTATTCACCTGTGGAAGGACACTTGGCTTGTTTCCACATTTCGGCTCTTGTGAATAATACTTCTGTAAAGATTGCTGTACAAATATCTGTTTGAGTCCTTGCTTTTAATTCTTTTATGTGTGTAAGTAGGAGTAGAACTGCTGGCAAATTTAATTTATGCATTTAATTTAACCCCAAAGATAAATCCAATAAACGTGCTAATGGATTCAGGCAACTTGATATTAAAGTTCTTATAGGAAAAAGAAGCATGCAAGAATAGCTGGAAAAAAAATATCAGAATGGAAAAACGTGGAGGGAGAATATTACAACCAAGCACGAAGCCTCTCTAATTCAATCAGTATGGTTGGTGCTGGCATGCGACAGACTAGTGTAACTGGCATCAGAGAAACATATCTAGATGTAAACTCAAATATGTACGGAAAATTAGTATAAGATAAAGGTGTCTTCTTAAGTATTGTGGCAATGGTAGACTTTTAAATTAATAGTTCTGGCACAATTGGGAATTTAGAAGAAGATAAAATTAGATCCATACTTTATACCATATACAAGTTTAAACTCCAAATGTTTTATAGGTCCAAATGCCAAAAAATAAAACGTGCAAATTCCAGAAAAAAATCAGATTACCTGTAGTTAAATTTTTAAAAACTTCCACTAATTAAGACTAATTAAGATCAGTCTGAAGATTAAGATTTGGTCTTAAATCTTTTTTTAAAGATTTTATTTATTTATTAGAGAGACAGAGATCACAAGTAGGCAGAGAGGCAGGCAGAGAGAGGAGCTCTCTGCTCCCCGCTGAGCAGAGAGCCCGATGTGGGGCTCGACCCCAGGACCTTGAGATCATGACCTGAGCTGAAGGCAGAGGCTTTAACCCACTGAGCCACCCAGGAACCCTGAATTTCCCGCTTTTTAAAAGCTGAGTAATATTCTATTTATGTATATACCATCTTTTTTATTCATTCCTCTGTTGAGTATTTGTGTTGTTTCCTTACATTGGCCATTATGAATAATGCTGCAGTGAAAACAAGAATGCAAATATCTTCAAGATCATGATTTCAATTATTTTGGATACATACCCAGAAGTGGAATTGCTGGATCTTACAGTAGTTGTATTTTTAATTTTAAAGGAAACTCCATACTGTTTCCCATAGCTGTAGTACCATTTTACCTTTCCACCACTAAATAAACAAGAGTTCCAATTTCTCCAAAACCTTGCCCTGTTGTCTTTTCTTTTTCTTTCCTTTTTTTTTTTTTTTAAATAATAGCCACTTGACACATATGAGGTGATAGCTGATTATTGTTTTGATTTGTATTTCCTTCACGATTAGCAATGGGGGCATCTTTTCATATATCTGTCGTCTATTCATGTATCTTCTTTGGAGAAATGTCTATTCGAGTCCTTCACCCATTTTTAATAGAGTTATTTGTGGTGTTTTTGTTTTGTTTTGTTTATTTGTTTGTTTTGCTATTAAGTTTTAGGAATTTCTTATGTATCTTGGAAACTAACCCCTTATCAGAAAAATGATTTACAAATATGTTCTCCTATTCATAGGTTGTCTTTTTGCTGTGTTGACTGTTTCCTTTGATTTGCAGTTCTTTCATTTGACATAGTCTCACTTAATCTCTCTCTACATTTGTTGCCTGTGCTTTTTGTGTCGCATCTAAGAAATCATTCCTGAGACCAATTTCAAGAAACTCTCCTCCCATGTTTTCTTCTAGGAGTTTTAGAGTTTCAGATTTTATGTTCAAATCTGTAATCCATTTTAAGTTAATTTTTGGGTATGATGAAATAGAAGGGTCCCATTTTATTCTTTTGAATGTAGATACTAAGTTTTCCCTACACCATGTTATTGAAGAGACTATCCTTTCCCTATTGTGCATTTTTGACACCTTTGTTCAAGATCAGTTGTCTGTATATGCATGTGTTTATTTCTGGGTTCTTTATTAGGTTCCATTGGTCTAAATGTCTATTTTTTTTTTTTTTAACCAGTACCGTGCTATTTTGATTTCTGTAGCTTTGTAATATATTTCAAAATCAGGAAGTGTGGTGCCTGGAGCTTTTTTGTTCTTGTTAATTTGCCTATTTGGAGTCTTTTCTGGTTCCATGTGAAATTTTGGATTTTAAAACCGTTTCTGTGAAAAATGTCTTTGGGATTTTGATAGGCATTGCATTAAACCCATAGATTGCTTTGGTTAGCATGGACATTTTAACAATATTAGTTCCCCTAATCTGTGAACACATTATATCTTTCCACTTATTTGTGTCTGCCTTCCTGTGGAGATGTGACTTAGAATGAAACCAAAAGTCTAGAAAAATAGTTCTGTTATTTTTAATTCAGAGTTTGAGCAATAAAATCATGCCTCAATATCCATTGTTTCTATTTTGTAGAATTCTAGTGGATATTGCTTTTCTCTCCTCCCTCACCATTTAAAAAAAAACTTTATTTCCCATCACTAAATTAAATAACATATGTAAGCCATCAACTTCATTTGGTTGCCTATCTATCTTTTTTGAGCTGAGTTGGGTCAAGGTTTATTTGATGTGCCTAACTTCTCTATGGTAGAAACTATGTTCTTATTGTTTTCTTTTCCTTATACAGTCAAAGCGACTCTCAAAATCGGTACTGGTTATATTTTTTCCTTTGAAGAGATATACTGTTTTCTTTAAGAATGGTTTTTTGAAAATTATCTCAATAGAATTACAACAAATCTTTCTTGTTTATGAAGCCAAATCAAGCTCCGATATACTTTGAAATAATGCCGTAGTTATTTCCTTAATTCAGTTCACTTGTTATAACAGATCTTTATGCAAGCAGAAAATTATCATGACCCTTGAGCTTCTTCTATATCTCTACTATTTTTTACCACCAATAAAGTGAGCTCAGTGTTATAAGGATACTTAATTGCCAAGGCAAAATGAAGATAGATGGAAATTGAAATTCAAAGGCCAAGTATCTTTTAGAAGTAAGCTATATTAGAGGTTTAGTTATTGCAAGAAATAAACTAAGATACTACAAAAATCCTCTTAATTGTCCTGAGCTCTTTGATATGAATCATAAAATATTTTCAAAGCCCTTCAAGAAGAAAATGTTTATTCTTAAGGGGTGAATAGGTCATTTAGTTAATAAATTTTAGTATATCCTCCTATATAAAAATGAAACTTCAAAAACACAAATTAATTTTTATCTTTCTTTAAGAATTACTTACTGTACTGTTTCCATTTTGCTCCTTGCTGCAGTCTGATACACAGACACAGGCACACACACAGATATACACAATATATTTCTCTTTATAGATATTTAAATGTAATTTTTGTTGCCACTATAATTGTCTCTCCTCACAACTCAAAACAGGGCTCTTTCAAAACAATAATTTTTCTCATTATTGATCTTGAGCTTTCATTGCTTTTCCCAGCATCAATGTGCTATGTGATCTTTTCTCCAAGTTCCTTGAAATAAAAATATTTATGTGTTTCCCTTTCTAATTTTTTGCACTTTTTTCTTTTTAAATACATTTTATTTTTAAATAATTATAGATCCATAAGGATTAGCAAAAATATTTGAAAGGTCCCATATACCGTTGGTCTAGATCCCCCTAATGATTACTAAACTAAACTAAAATGCAATATTAAAGCCAGGAAATTGACATTGGCACAATATGTGTGTAGAGTGCTATGTCATTTTATTACGTGTATAGAGTCAAGTAACTACCACTCCAGTCAAGATATGTAATTATTCGATCACCACAAAGATGATTCCCATGTTAGCCCTTTATAGTTACATCCCCCCTTCTTTCTCTCAACCATCCCTAACCACTGGCAACCACTACCACTCTATAATTTTGTTTCAAGAATGATATATAAGTGGAGTCATGAAATACATAACTTTTTCAGACTAGCTTTTTTTTTTTACTAAAGCCCCAACATAGAGTTGGTTTTTAATCCTTGTACCAATTTCTGAATTTTATTTCATGTTAGATAATTTAAAATTAAAATAATTACTAATATATTAGACCTCAAGTCTGCCATCTTATTTTTTTATTTGTTGGTTACCTTTATTTTTCAATTCTCTATACTTCCTGTGTGCTGCTTGAAAAAAGTCCAAAAAATAAAAAATAAAAAAATTCCATTTGATTTATTTGTAGTATTTTGGGGTATACCTATTAAGATACATTTTTAGTAGTTGTTCTAAGAGTTATGTAGACATAGTTCATTGCAATTTACTGATACTAATACTCTACTTGCTCCTTCAAGTTCCTTTGCCGCCTTCTTATGCATTGAGGAATTACATCTCACAATGTTGTGTGTCTTGTTCCAAGCCTCAGTGATATTTTAGGTAACAGGGGAAGAGCCCATTTTTTTTTTTAACTATCCTTTTGTTCTTTCCATTGTTTTTATTTTCCTTCCTGATGATCTAAGGTTTCTTATTATTTCCTTTTGACTTCAAAACTTAACTTAGTCATTGTTTTAGATTAGTCTTTTGGTTACAAATTTTCTTGGTTTTTCTTCATTTGAGAATGTCTTTATTTCTCTTTCATTCCTAAAGGTGAATTTGACCAGATATAAAATTGGAGTTTGACAATTCTTTTCTTTAAGCAAATTGTTGTGCTGTTCCCCTCTGACCTCCATGGTCATGATGAGATTCTATCATCAGTTGGATTATTTTTTCCCTATAACTAAGAGGTCATTTTCCCCCCATCGCTTTTAAGATTTTTTTCTTTGTCTTAGTTTTCAGAAGCTTGATTAAGATGTGCCTTGGAACAAATTTCTTTGGGCTTATCCTATTTGTCTTCTCAGTTTCTTGAATCAGCAGGTCTGTGTATTTTAGCAAATTTAAAATATTTCCAGCCATTACTATTACAAATACTTTCTCTCTCCTACCTTCTTTCTCTTTCCAGGACTCTGATATCCAAAAACATGGCAGATATTTTATTCTAAGCTCACATGCCCCTATGATACTGTTCAAATTTTTTATGTCTATTTTCTTTTTGTGAGCCACATAGAGTAATCACTGCTATTCTAAATCAAATATGATGATTTTTTTCTTCTCTATTCTCCAATTTGCTGTGGAGCTCATCCACTGGATGTTTTATTTTAGTTATTGTCCTTTTCATTTCTAAAACTTCCATTTGATTTTCTTTATATTTTCAACTTCTCTACTTATATTTTATACTTTTAAAATTTAAGCATGTTCATAATTCTTATTGAAACTTCCTTGTGATGGATGCTTTAGAATCCTTGCTAGAAAATTCTAACTTTAGTACCATATTACTAATGGCTTTGTTGATTGTCTTTTCTCATTCAAGTCAACATGTTTCTAGTTCTTGGAGTGATAAGCAATTGCTGAAAATCCTGAACATTTTCAGTAGTCATGTTGTGACTCTGATATTATTTAATTTCTGTTGGTGGGACTGCCTTGACAGTGATCTTTGCTGCTATTTTATTTTGATTTATTCTTCTATTAATGATTGTGCATGTGCCTGTGTGTGCATAAAATTGCGTATTGTTTTGAAGTTGCTTTGAAGACATGAATCATGACTATTATTATTTCTCTATAAATCTCTGACATGTTAAGTTCTTTACATATATTGTCCCTCAGAATGGGCTGTTGATAGACTGGCTATTGAAATAAAAACCAGCTGAAAGAACTCAGCCGCTAAAATTTATTACACCGTGATATAACCAAATGCTAAAAGTGTAGGTCTGTACAACTGTAATAAGAAAGTAAAGACAAGAAAGTAGCAAAGCTGATGCAGAATATCTTCAATAGATAAGATTCAAAAATAGTTTCTTGAGTAATAATAAAGACATGTCTCATTCAGCACCCCCAAAATTTCTGGAGGTTGGTATTTTCTTTTTTTGACAGCCCAGAAAACTGAGACTTAAGAAGGTTAAAGACTTCATTCAGTAAGTATTATTGCTAATATTTAGATCTAGGATCTGGTCTGACTCCCAAACACGCGATTCTCCCCCAACGTCACCGTGTTGCATTCCATAGTAGAAATTACATTATAGACATTCGATATGCAAAAAATAAAGTGAAAACTTATTGTAATATTCTCCTTGACAACAAACTTTTATTATCTAGATGTATGATTCCCTTCATCATTGTATATAGAGAAAATGATATTGAAATATCAAATAATGATGTCAGTAATCATGAGGTCTATTCCCGATTCTGTCACTCTCTCACTCTCTCACTGTGCATCACCTGAGTCCTACAGTCTTTCTAAGGCTCATCTCTCATGTAGTTTGGTGAGAGTTTCCACATAAGGACATTGAAATATATTGATTGTGAATATCATTTACTTGCATTTATAATGTGACCTCCCCCTCCTCTTCTCCTTTTTTCCTTTTCCCCTTCACTGCCTTCTTCTTCCTCCCCTTCCCCCTCCCCCTTGTTCCTCTTCTTTTTCTTCTTCCTTTTCCTCTTCTCCTTCATTACTCTTATTATATTATGGGAAGATATTCTTTCTAATATTTCAGGAGCTAATGTTACTTTATGTTTGGGTGAATCGTTGCACTTGACACTTGACATTTATGTTTTTAAGGCAACAGTTTTCTGATTATGAATTAGCCAGTTTCTCATTCTAATTAGCAGTTGTGCTCTGATTTGATTTGTCATTGGAAAGTCGTGAACAACCGATTCATGAGACACTAATCCAAGAGGAACATGCATGTCAGGTTATTATTTTAATTAGATCTCATGAGCTGAACTTCCTGAATAGCTTATTGTCAAAACATTTCTCCTCTTCCCAGGAGTGATTAAGAGACAAGCAAATGACTTCTAACCAAATCTGATGAAGCGTTAGCAACTTTTGAAACATATTTTGAAAGTGCTATTTGCCAAAGCCTTGGACAGAGCCTAACTACAGAACTTGCCCTTAAGTAAAATGTTTAAGGTGAACAGAAAATAACCATGATCATGCGCAGAAAGAAGCAACAAAAAAAGTCATAGAAATCTGTATAGTTATCATAATTGGGAGAATTGGAGCAAGTATCTAATGATGGACTAAGTAATCTGCAATCAACAGTTTTATACACTAGAGAAAGCATAAATTCCTTTTAGGTTATCTAAAGAATTCAAATTGTGAAAAAAGAGAAAAGATAGAATTTGAATATATTAGGAAGTGAAAAACATTATGGGCATTGAGATAGTTATTCTGTACCTATTAGCATAATCTAAGATGATTTTATAATCTAAGAGGATTTTATAATAAGTAGGGAGATGCATGATAAATGTACTAATTTTTAGAATATGAATATCAATTATATGTTAAAGAACAGTTTATATTTCAGCACTAGTTTTCTTTATTCACAGATTCAGACTTAACATTGAAGAGAAATTTTTTAATTAGTTAGTTTAGTTAGTTAGTTAGTTTAATTAGTTTGCTTGTGAGGAAGCAGGCTTTCTTACTGATCACAGAAGTACCGAGATTTGAGCAATTTTATAACTTATTCTGACCCATGTTACAGGTCATTCCATATTAGTACATAATTTTTTTCATTACTATTTTCCATTTCATTACAACCCTGTTATTCAGAAAGCAATGTGTGTTATAAGAGAAGTATAAAAATGGATAAATAAATAGAACTAGATAAGCCTTACTTGCTACAGTTTAAGATGGCAATTGACCTGCCTTGACTAGAAGTCTACTTCCATTTGATTTCAAAAATATTACTTTATCATTCTATCATTTTTTTTTTAAAGATTTTATTTATTTATTTGACAGACAGAAATCACAAGTAGGCAGAGAAGCAGGCAGAGAGAGATGAGGAAACAGGCTCTCCACGGAGCAGAGAGCCCGATGCGGGGCTCGATCCCATGACCCTGGGATCATGACCCGAGCCGAAGGCAGAGGCTTTAACCCACTGAGCCACCCAGGCGCCCCTCATTCTATCATTTTTTTAAAGATTTTATTTATTTATTTCACAGACAGAAATCACAAGTAGGCAGGGAAGCAGGCAGAGAGAGAGGAGGAAGCAGGCTCCCGGCTGAGCAGAGAGCCGGATGCGGGGCTCGATCCCAGGAGCCTTAGATCATGACCTGAGCCGAAGGCAGAGGCTTTAACCCACTGAGCCACCCAGGCGCCCCTATCATTCTATCATTTTGAATTATCTTTTATCATTCAGCATTTTATAGTCACTTTTGTGCCTGGGATATAGGTAAGTGGTCTGAGCTGAAATTTTTGAGATTTATTTTGTTTTATTTTCTAGATGTATTTAATTGATTAAACTGGCACCAAAATATGAGCAGAACTCAGATTCATCTCAGTTCAAGAGCCTATGAAAGGAAAGGCAAGACTGCCTTATGACCCCACTAAAGACGGGATTTTCCAAATTGGGGATGAAAGACGGGACTAGTTCCTCCGCCTTTCCTTGAACTACTTTGCTGTTTTTCATGCTGACGGAACAGAGTAGCTGATGGGTTGGGGGGAGGAGAAAGGATTGTTGTAACATGGAGGTAATAGGAGTCTGAATGTGCTATTAATGCAAATAAAACACTCTGCTCATGGAGGTGAGACTTAATATTTCTGTTCAACAATCTAATCTAGTCAACCTATGCTCAAGTGTATTTGTTCCTTAGCTGTTTCCATCACTCCCTGTCACAATGCTGGCTGCAACTGAGAGAAAATTATCATTCCCTAAGATTCTGGAAACAGCAGTTATATCTGGCTTCTCTTAAGTAATTCAATGACTTTAAAGAAGCTATGGCTACTGATAAGAAAAGGGCTGTGTTGGGGGTAAGGGATATTTTTATTTATGACTTTTTTCAAGAACAACTGATTATATGTTAATGAGGTATATCATTTATTCAAAAACATTTATCAAAAGTTTAGTTTTTCCAGAATTATTTAAGATCTTGGAGTTACTATAGTAACTCCAAGATATATGTGTGTGTATATATATTATATATAATTGTAAATATATATTTATTTACATATAAATATAAAATAAACACACACACACACACCCCTTTACTACAGATAGTGTGGTAAAATTAAAGCCACAGAAAGGAAGGTGTTAGGAGAGCTTAGAGGAGGGAAACTTAGTGGCAGTGGACAGGGAAAGTTTCTTAGCAAAGTTGATTCCTGTGTTAATGTGAAAGGCTGAGCAGGAGTGATCCAGAGAAAAGATGAGAAGACAGGCATTCCAATCAGAGGATACAGGATTCACAGGTTGAGGAATTGGAAAGAAAAGATGATGTGCTCCATGAAACAGAATCCATGGTGTTTCTGGTGCAGTAAATGTAGGACGTGTTGTGGTAGAAGACTGAACTCCTGCAGTGCTTTTCAGTGTATTCAGATCACTGGGGATCTTATTAAAATGCAGGTAGTGATTCTTTAAGTTCAGGGTGGGGCCTGAGATTTTGCATGTTTAACAAGCTCCCAAGTGTTTGCTGCCAATGTTGTTGGCACATGGACTGGGCTTTGAGTGGCAGAGACGCAAATTAGAAAGAGATAGCTTTGCCTTGTAAAGGTTGTCATTGTAAAGGTATCAGGAGTTCATCTTGGGAAGGGATGTGATCAGATTTGCATTTTAGATGAATTACCCTGGTGAAAGTGTAGATGGTTAAGACTAAAGGCAAGAAGAAAGCCTATTTATCGATCGAACAGTTTATTGTTCTAAGTGACTTATGAATATCAGCACATTTGATCTTCTTAACTTTATTATCTTAATTTTACAGATAAGGAAATGGTGTCATGGAGGAAAAAAAAAAATAGTTTGCTTCAAGCCATACAGAATTGGTAGAGACAGGATTTGAGTCCAGCAGTCTGGCTCTTCCGCCCACGCTTTTAACTTCTCTGTTACGCTATGTTAGAGTGTCCCTGAGGGATAAGCTGAGCGAATCAGGGCAGTAATGGTCATGGGATGCGTAAGGCTTTGTCATTCCAGCTGTGGTCCTGGGACCTGCAACCTCAGCCTGGCCTGCAGAATCCCATCCCTACCACATCCCAGTCCTGCTCAGTCAGAGTCTGCATTTTGACCAGATCCCCAGGTGATTTGTATGCAACCTAAATTTGGAATCGAATTCAACTTATTTAGCAAAATCACTTTATAGGCATTGTGTAGTCTAGGGGGCATATCATTTCTGGTGATTTTTCTTTTTGTGACATTAGAAACTTTGCTTCCAGTAATAGGTTAGGATTGCAAATAGTTGATATTCTAATTCTTTTGTGTCCATTTGTTAGCTGCAATACTTTATAAAGAAATCCTTTCCTTTTCTGCTATTGTGTTTCTATGGAATATAGATCATAATTATTTCCCTTTTTTATTTTCAGAATAAGACGTTGGTTCTCTAACGTCCTCCAAAGGTTATTAATACAATGTTTAGTATTATTATAAATGGAGAAATTTAAAAATATTTGATTTGTTTCCATCTATTGCCCATATTATGTTTATCAGTGTTTAAATTGTTACATGTAGTACCATGGAACATGTTCAAGATGGTTTCCGAATTCTTCTGTCATGGAGATAATAGGCTTTTCTAAATGCCTTGCTTTCTCTTATGTCAAGATATGCCATACATTTCAAACTGTACATTTTCTGCCATTTCTTTATGGAGTCTCGGTTTCTTTTGAAAGGAAACATAAAATTTTCTTAATTGGATTCTTTTATTTTTCTCTGACTTAGAGCAGGGTCCCCAGACAAATCTCGCCTAAATATTTTATTTGCTAGGTCATTTCATTATGCAAATCCTCCTAATGATTTTTTTTTTTTTTTGGTCTAACTCATAGGACCCTCCAAACTCCTTAGCCCAATTTCCACAGCAATAGGCTCTCTGAATTTAATTCACACTTCCAAATTTTTGCCACCAGCATATACATAACTTATGCTCCAACTGGACAAATCTATTAATTATTCCTTGAACTCTGATAGCCTATCACTACTTTCAAACTTTAATTTACATTTTAATAGTCATCTGGGAGAAATTCCTCTTTTCTTTCTTTATTTTAATTTGTATAATCAGGTAAGTATCCAACATAAATTCGACCTGCCCTTTAAAGTTTCTGTTATCTATTTATATCACAACGCCTTTTTCTCCTCTTTCTAACTATATTGTAAACTTCTTAGGGCAGGGGCCTTGTTGCAGTTTTTTTTTTTTTTTTTTTTTTTTTTACCCTCATTGAATCCTTTGTCTCACACATAGAAGGCACTTTATTAATATTTGCAAATTTACTGATTTATCCTCAGAAACTTCTTCTCTTGCAAAATTAAAAATCCTATTTTTCTTTTCTTGAAATGTTATTAATTATGCAAAGATCAATATTTGAATAGTAAGAAAAAATTTGTTTTGACTAGAATCTGAAATAATTTGTTTTCAAGTTGTGGATGACATCGTCTCCTTAAGATGAATAACAATGAAAACAATTAAAGCCAGCTACATAAATAGATACAGTATTAAGTCACTGATGTCAGATCCTTTTTTTTTTTTTAAAGATTTTATTTATTTACTTGAGAGAGAGGGAGAGAGAGAGAAAGAGAAAGAGTATGAGCAGGGGATAGGGGCGGATCGAGAGGGAGAGGCAGACTCCCCACTGAGCAAGGAGCCTGATGTGGGGCTTAACCCCAGGACCCCAGGGTTAGACCTGAGTGGAAGACAGGCGTTTTAACCACCTGAGCCCCCCAGGCGTCCCTGATGCCAGATTCTTAAAAACAAGTCACAGAAACATTTTATTGTATTCTTAGCTTTAACACTATGAACTTTAACCTTTGGTCACCTGTTTGCAAAACAAGTGGTATTTGTTCATTCAGGTACCCACTTGGCAAGGAGAGAAGATGAAGTGAGTTTCTACAGATGGAAAGAAGCCATGTGATATGAATTATGATAGATGGAAAACATAATGGATGATGGGAAATAAAAAATGAAGTAAGCTTACAGGAGCAAGATAAATTTAGAAAGAGGCTTTGTAGGCAAAACTTTGAGGCATCTCTAAAATGTTGAGAACAAAACTATAAAATCAATACCTCTGAGTTATGATCAGACATATGCAAACTTGTACTCCCGAAAATAATATTATACTGCATGCTAACTGGAATTTTTTTTTAAGATTTTATTTATTTATTTGACAGAAATCACAAGTAGACAGAGAAGCAGGCAGAGAGAGAGAGGGAAGCAGGCTTCCTGCTGAGCAGAGAGCCCGATGCGGGATTCGATCCCAGGACCCTGAGATCACGACCTGAGCCGAAGGCAGCGACCCAACCCACTGAGCCACCCAGGCGCCCTGCTAACTGGAATTTAAATACACACACACACACACACACACACACACGAGAAAGTAAGACAGAACTGCAATCATTTATTAAGCACTTATATGTGTGCCAGGCATTGTACTAGTTTCTGGGAAAATGACTTTTTTTTTCCCCTGATAGAGCCTTCTAGTTCCAGTCTTCTGGCTCATGAACAAAGGGAGCCAACAAGAACCAGCGGCCATCAGTGGGTTCCATTCAGGGGCAATCATGGATGGTGTGGGCACGACTCAGCACCCTCTCTCTGGCAGAGATTGCCCCAGCCTGAGGACGAAAGTTCAGTGCTTGTTACATCAAACTGCAGGAATGGCTCACATTACATAACTCCTGCTTGGGATTTATCATCTGTTTGAGATTTGGTTCACTTTAGTAGGTTCATCTATCAGTGAATAGTGTTACTATCGAAGAATAAAAGTGGCCAGTCATCTTGTTTCTCACGGTCAGTCCCCATGTTGTTTAGGTTTCAGTCTGGTTTTGGTTAAGGCACCCGGCTTTTGTAAGCTGAGTGAACAGAAGTCTATCTCTTTGAAACGGGGCCATAATGAGGGCAAAGCAAGGGCGGTCTAGGGCACAAAGAAAGTCAAAATTTTAAATCAAGACAGAATCGATATTGCTCCTGTTTCTCCTTTGCCTTGGGCTCCAAAAGGTCTCTGGTTCTGCACTGTAAAGTCTCCCAACTTTACTTATATTTTGGCTATTTTGTTTCATCACAAGTTTTTGGGTTAACTTTGATATTTCAAATATCGTATCAAAGTATCATTTATCCTGCATGCTGACTTCCTGGTGAGTCCTTAATGTTGCTCTTCTGCTTAGTTGGAGATTCTCATGGGGCCCTGCTCCGAACCCCCCAACCCCCACACTAACGCTTCATTTCTGACTTAAATGCTGCTGCACGTTCCTGGAACACCAGGTCTTCCCCCAGGCAAGGCCATGACTTTTGCCAGGTAGGCTGGCAAACTACTGGATATTTGTTGTTGCTGCTAATTTCTTTCACTTGCCAGGGATTCTTTTAAATTGTGAATTCTGTGCAAATTAAAGCACAGCAGAGGACTATTTCATATATCATAATGCTTAGATTCTCTGTGTTTGATAGGGTTTCTAACTTGCAATCTAAGATATATGACACAGACATAGAAAAAGCTGTGCCTCTTGAAAGATTATACGGATGATGAAATCACACGGGAGGAATTCAAAAGTTAGTTGAAATGGATGGCAAAGTAAAATTAACTTTCCTATTGAGGAAGAAGCCATGGGACTTAATAAAATATCCCTGAAGAACTCAGCTAAACCACCAAGTGTGTTTTTTACCTTACAAAAGAACTGAAATAACTGTATACACCCTAGACCCATGAATTTAGTTTTCTGCCAACGTCATCCTCTCAACTGACACTAGAGACCTTTGTCACCTGTGCATATCCAGTGCAAAGTAGAACAGTGGGTAGGTATCTGAGTATTAACCACTTTCTTACTCTCAGGATCTGAAGCTCTGTGAGACAGTAGGTACCTGTTTCTATTAAAATGCTGCCAATTCTACTGAATTGTACATTTCCCCCTTCCTACCCCAGAAGCCACCCTCAGTTCCTAGGAATGGATTCTTAGGACATGACGGCAGTTGATTTGGGGACATTGCTAAAGGACAGCCAGATGGAGAGACAAAAGGAAACTGAGAGACAACTAAAGCACAATCAAGTAATCAGATGGGGAAAAGGAAGAAAATAAGAAATCATTTGAGAGGCAGTATGCAAGACCAAGGGTTGAATTTTGTCTTAGGCAAATTAACCATAGTTGCTGTGAGCCTGAGTTACCTGATTTGCAAATTGGGGAATAAAAAATTCCTGGTGTCGCTGACAGGATATACTGATAGTGTTTGTAAAATCTCAAGTATAGAGTCTGGTAATTGTAAGCACTCAACAAATAGTTATTGTTAGTATTGCAGAAAGATAGTGAAGTTGAATATACCAAACCATATACAATATAGGATAATTCCCCACTCTCATGTAAATATACATGTGTCCATGTGTACGTTTGTGCACATGTGTGTATGTATGCAATGGGTACATGCCCATGTAAGTTGGGTATGTATGTGCACGTATCTATGTGCACACGCGTGCATACACACACTTTCTTGCCCAAATGAGGCGACAAACCACTAAAACTGGGGAAGTTAGGTGTTGTCACTGTGCACTGATTTGCTAACAAGTGTTTTTATTAAGTGGGATTCTGTGAAATGACTCTAATACATTTCTTCTGAAGAACTTTTGTTATTTTCCTGAAATGTAAAAGGAGGAAAAAAACATCCTTTTCTAAAGCATCTGGTGATGGAAGTACCTGGACATCTTACAGATGACTGCTAGAATCAAGCCTGTGTTCAGTAGTTAAAGGGAAAGAACTTGATCAGTAATTACGAGACTGTTAATTTGAGGCTTTGCATCTGCGAAGAGAGCCAATGGACGTTGGGTATCTAAGCTCCGAGACCATAATAGCTTAAGTATTACTAATTAGTTAATTAATATTCACGAATGCCATCCAGACCCTGAGAGCCATAATAGTAACCTTCGTGACTGTTAAAAAATGACAGCACTTAGGACAAACCAGTCTTTTTATTTCTGTTAGTTACATTCTTCCTGGAAGGTTGATGGCTCTCTTCAAGCAAATGCCTCTCCTTCATGGCAAAACTAACAGGAAGAAAAAAAAAAGGGAGGGGAGAAACTTACTGGTCAAACTCACATTTCGAAAGCAAACTGCCATTTAAACTATCTGAGAAGAAGTGTAGCATGGAGGAACTTAATAATATGCGTCCATTAAGCTTGATAAAAACCTGTGTCACTGAGGCAGAGCTACACCGAGCAGCCAACGAGCTCAAGATGCCATTAGCCAAGTGACATTAATGGTGTATATGTAAGCTTAAATGAACTTGGAGATAATTCAGAATTGAAAATCATTCTTAATTTCATTTCAGCTTTTCCCTCCTATGTGTGTTTACTGAGCACTTGGTGTATGATAACCATGGTTCTAGACACTATGTGGGAGAAGCATATGGGTAAATCTTTCAGTAAGATGCCATATCTTTGTATCTCCTTGTCTAAAACACCCAGCATATGGCATGATTCATAATTCATTCTCAAAAGCTGTTTGTTAAATTCACTTAAAATGTAAAATAGAGTTACTGTCTCCAGGAGCAGGCAGTCAGATGGCAGAACAAAACATAAATATATGTAAGAAGTAGCACAAAAAAAAAAAAAAAAAAAAAAGGCAAGTACTTCTAAAAGGTGAAAGCCTTAAGTGCCAAGGTTGAGAATAGTTATCTGAACTCAAAGGTGAGAGGGAAAATGTAACCTAGACTGTCAGTGCTGTCAGTGTAGCAAAAACAAATGTTCAAAAGGAAAAAAAAAGTGTAGTTTATGCTCAACAGACAGTTCAAGACATCAGCTGGGATGAGAGATCTAAGGTGGTAAGAAATGGTAGAAACAATTAGACAGCTCAATGAGAGCAGACTGGGAACTTTGGATTTTCTTTTTTTGGAGAACTAGGAGCACTGAAATTTAGAAACGTAATTGATGGATTGAAGCGAAAGAATACTAGGGGCAAAACCAGAAAATAGGAGATTGCTTCAGTACCTTAGAATGAGTTGATTGAATATGTTGGTCTACCTGAAATGATAAATGTGTAAGGACCTACAAAATATCTTTAGTGGAAAGACAATGAACTTTGGAGAAAGACTGACATGGATTTTTCTGTTTTTCAGACATGGATTTGAGTCCTGGCTCTGCCACTTTCTCACTTTATAACTTTGGGAAGATAATTTAACTTTTCTGAGCCTCAATTTTTTTCAGTTATGAAGGCACCTAAAACTCCTACATTGTAGAATGCTGACATAGTACAGAGCAGAATAGATGCTCAGTATTGTCAACTATCTTCCCTTTGCCTAATACATAAATCCCAGGTCTTTTTGTAATGCACGTAATTTGACCCTTATGAAAGATTCAGTGGACAGAAAGCTCTGAAACTAACCCTGCATATAATAATAATCAAAAAGAGTTAGTACTGTATACAAGTGATTATTTACTTCTACACTTCTAAATTCTTTCTCTATATGTGTATTTTTTTTTTCATTCTTCCCCTCTCAGGGAAATACAGACATATGAGCACAAGCACACGCGCGAGCGCACACATAAATACACACTTTGACACTTATTATTCATGAATTCAGCTAAACCATTTGCATTTGCGACAAGGAATGCCTTCCCAGATAGGTTATGCCTGCCTTTGTTTTTTCCCCAAGGCAGTAGAAACTGATAACTGGAAGGTCTTTTCACTGAGGAGGTAACTTCTTCCTACAACTTTGCCACCCTTAATCAGAGGAGTGTACTTTCTGCTTACTCTTTTTCCCCTGAAGCAATTTAACTTCTTTGCAGAGTGGAGAAGCTTGATTTGCATACAGAAAACAACAAGGATACTTCCTTTCTCCCTAGCAGAGCGGAGCAGAAAGAGCAAAAGATTTGGACCGTCTAGAGTTCAAAGTTTTGCTTCACCCTCACATCAGATATGAAATGTCAGAATAAATATTAAAAAAGTTAGACGTTTTGAGACTTACTCTTTTTTCTTCCACTAAAGATAGGGAAATGCTAAGTTCTGCTTTGTCGAGTTACTGAATTAAGTGAGATCTCTTATATAAAGCTCCTGACATTGTATCAGTGACATAACAACCTACATCAGCTTCAGTTGAGTCTCATGATAAAGGCGTCTGCTTGTATAACAGAAATACCTTCTTCCTTTAGCAGTTGTGAAGCACAGAAGTTGGGTAATTTGCTACAGTTGCTTAATAGGCTCCCAGAGAGTCTCAGGGCAGCTGCAGGATGAAGCTCAGGATGTACTTGACGATGACTCAAACAGGGTCATGTTAGGACCAAAAGCGGGTCCAAGCCACCAGTCTCCTGGGATCATTCTGCTTTTCACTTTTTTCTCCGTTTTTTTTTTTTTTTTTTGGTGTGTGTGTGTGTGTGTGTGTGTGTGTGTGTGTGTGATTCTCTCTTCCAGGCATTTCTCACTAGTTGTGGGGAAGGACAGAACTGTGGCTGAACTTGGGAGAGATAACAGCTGCCCGGCCACTTATTCCAGCTTGGATTCTATTATCCAGCCACTGATGGCTGAAAACCTGTCATAGTGGACATGGTTGTGTGGTTCTCTCCAAGCTCAGAGGCCTCAGTGAATGTTTGGGCAGCATCAGCTTTGTCCACAATCTCAGAATTATCTAGAACATAAATTTTCAATAAGCTCTGGTTCCCTTCTCTAATGCTCAATTGCTTCCTGTCATAAAATTGTGGATTAGGATAATCAGCAGGATTTCTTAAGAAAGAGCCATCAATATGTCTTCTTCAAAATAAACTTTATGAAGCTAAAGTGAAACTTTGCTTTAAAATGTTAACTGACCCATCACATAATTGTTATTTACTATATAACAGGCAACAACAGTAATAGGCATCACGGGAGTCTTTATTATAGGCATAATATTGCCAATTTTTATACTTAACAAAATTGGGAAGATGCACTTCACATATTGGCAGTATTTCATAACGTTCAAGAATGAAGTTTCCGGAACCAAACTACCTTTGCTTGAAACACAATCTCTGCACCACTTACAGACCATGTGGCCTTGGGCAACTTATATGACCTCTGTGCATCATCTCCCTTATCTATAAAGTGTGCATCATAATTGGATGTTTGTGACTAGTAAGTAAATTAAAGCAAGTAAAGAGCTTAGAAGTGCCTGTTCAAAGGCAATGCCCTCAATAAATGTTAGGTAGTGTTATTTTGTAATACTTCCCTCTATAAGTTTTTCTCTTAGAATCCAGTTCTTTGATATTCTCTTTTTTAATATCATACTCATCCTATCCAACTTTCCTGAGTCCTCCCATGGAATGCTATCTAGGTCTGAGATCCTAGACCTTACCTCATGTTTACAACATTTCTAAGATACTAGTCTCAAGGTGGAACCCACCACAGCTCTGTTTCTACCAAACTAGCAAGCTACAGAATGAATGATTAATCAGAATAGTTGCTGGCATCAGGGGTTCTTACCTGCAGTAATGGATGACCCAGCAGTTAGGTGGGATATACTCGTGACGGCCCAGGAACATTCATCATCCTGGACTAGCCAGCTGGAAGTCAATGGCAGGGAAGTCTGGAAACAGTAGGTAAAATGGCCTTAATGTACTGAGGCTTACTCAGCCTTAGGACTCCAGTTCCTGCCTGGGGAGAAATCCACAGGAATAAACCACTCTCTTCATTTGGAAAGATTAATGGGAACTGGGATACAATGTGGAAATCAGGAAGCTCGCTTTCCAGAACTAACAACAAGACAGAAACAGAGACAGGCTGAATTCCCATTTATTGAAAGGTGATTCATGAGGTTGCCCTGATTTAAGGTGAAATCTGCTCTACAGAGGCCTCTAGATTTGGTAGGAGTAAGATAGAAGAAGATGGAAGAAGTGCATCACTTGTAAAAACAAAAGGGAAAGGCTGAGTAAGGTATGTCTGGGGATATATCAACCTGTCTGGCTAAAAAGGCTTAGCCAATGATACATTTAGATTCTGAATTTGGAGAGCATGAAGTGCAAGCCTAAGAGCTGGATATATCTCTTTTAGGAAGAAGGGAGCCATTACAATCTGGATCAAAGGGGTAGCATGAGGCAGGCAGGGTTTAGGAATGTTGTTTGCTTATATGCTGTAGAAATAAAATGTTCCATATATTAAAGGTATGAAGGAACTGTGATAAACAATTTTGTCAATAGTCCAGGTTTGAGGAAAAAGTCTGTGTTGGGTTGCTGAAGTGAAAATGAAGTCTTGAAGATACATTTGGATTTTAGCTAATATTCAGGATTTGTTAATATGAAAGCATAACCAAAATACAACTGTTAGTTTTTACTAATAAAGGAGTCCTTGAGAAGTAAATAAAGCTTGTTTTTTTGGGGGGGGGGTTATTTAAATTTACAAATAACTCTTATGCTAAAATAACAAAACCCAAAATTTTGTGTAATGACCAACAGGCAGCAAGGGTAAAGCAAAAAAGTGGTAGTTCAGATATGTTAAGTTCTTATCAGACAGCATGAGGCAGGAACTACTCTGTGTGACAGATTGAGTGAACTCTGATTTTGAGTCTCCTGGAGACTCATAGATAAAGTGTTACCAGTGGTGTGCCGGTCCATTTCTAACTTGTCCATGACAGCTAAAGGAAACCTGTTTTTTGGTAACATTGTAAAATGGTTCTCTTCCCCTTTTTTTTGGTATTGGCCCAAAGTAAATGGGATAATCCCAAATACCTTGAAAAGGTATTTATTACTTTAGGCAGAACAGAAAAAATGTAATAAGAAGATGCCATGCATCAGATAAAGAGTGTTTTTTTGTTGTTGTTTTGGGTTTTTTTTTTCATTTTGAACTCTATAAAATATCAGCTTCTTTTCAACAGCTTCTCTGAGGGAAATATGTTGTTGGCCTCCAGAGAAAAGGAAAAAAAATTGGGAAGTAACTTATGGTCTTATGAAGCCAGTAATCAGTTTGCCTTCAGCACTGGACGAGTTTTAGATTGGTCGTTGTCAGTGCCATTGCCATTGTCATTACTATGATGACGGGCATCATCAGCAGACATAGAAGAAATAGGGAGTTACACCTCATGAATCATCCCATAATGGAAGGGTTTAGGGCAGTGTTTCTCAAAAACTTCTTAACATAAAGAAGCTTAACATGTTAAGAAGCATAAGAAAGCTTTTTAATGTAAATTAGACTTCTTTAGGTGGGCCCTGGCACCTGAATGTATAATAAGATCCTCAAATGATTTGAATCCAGGCTTCAATTTGAAAATTATCAGATTTTTTTTTGTTTTCTGATGTCATCCTCCCTTTTTGATTTTTTCCTCCAGCTATGAATAATGCCTTATTCAGATGGAGTAGAAACTCCATCTGAGACATTCAAAACTATAGATGACAAATTATGTGTTTGTGTTCACACATGGGCACATTAATGTATGAAACATACCTTGTTAACTGCTACATTGTGCCATGCACAGAAGTGTGAACTGTATTGTACAGCTTCCTGTGGAGTGTTTTTAGCAATCAAAACTGGATAAGCCACGTAAGGATTATATTCCCAGGCTTCCTTGCAGGAGATTGAGGCCTTGCAACTAAATTCTGATCAGTGAAATAGATGGGAAATGGATGTGTACCATGTTTAATGTTAGTTCAGAAAATTTCCTCCTAACCCTGTCTTTCCATTTCAGAGACTTCAGTATGGAGGATCTTCATACTCTGTGAGATAACCGTTCTTCCAGTATCCACTCTCTCTTCAAGTTCTTGAAGTTTTCAGGTATTCCTAATGACTCCCATGATACATAGGAACGTGACTTTTCCATATAGTACATTATTCTCTGACCGTTCCCATCAATGTCACCCACCCTTCTGAGTGTAATTACCTTGGTTAAATTTGTCTATGTCCTTGTTTATCAAGGTAAAGGCTAACTAGTCTGATAAGCTTAATGGGCATTGGGAGTTCATGGTTTAATTAGCTCTCATTACTTAATTAATATGTTAATTTCTCTCATTAATTAAATAATAAATGGATTTAAAGTAACTTCTTTAACTTGGGGCTCTTTGGATTCCTTTTCTGACTTTATTTCCAGTCCTAACTTTCATTAAGTTTTTCATTTAGTTTTGCTCCAACTAAATAAATGAGTCTTCCCTGCTCATCATTTTATCCCCATTGTCTGTGTTTTCTCCCTGTTGGCTGGAATGCCCACTAAAACTTTTCTCCAAATATAATGCTTTCCCAGATTTTGTGGTTCACCTTTATTCTTAGACTATCCCTTGATAATCCCTGATCAAAGTCTGTCTCTTACTACTCGATTGTTCTAATAGTGTTTATTCAACAAATATATGCTGTACAAATAAAATGTTCCAGGTAGTGGGGATACCAAGAGAATAAAAATCAAATCCCTGTCTTCCAGAAATTATGTGTCATGCCATGAATATAATAAGTAAACAACTATAATATAATGAAAGAAGCAATCATAAGTAAGTGTGAGATTCAGTGGAGAAGTGTAATCTCTACTGATCAATTAACATGTAAGGTATATATGACTTTGCTATGGTAGGTATCTGTTGTGCACAGTTTTTGTGTAGAGCTTCTATGTGTGAGAACCATAGGCTACACTTTATCAGACATGCTTGGAAATCTGATATGAAACTAATGAGAATCAGAAAAACAACAATGACAATAACAGCAGAAAACCAGAGGATGTCTGAATACTAAAGAATATTAAGAGTAAGCATCAGGAGAGAAGGGGCTAGTCTGTGTGGGAGTGCTGATGTGCCAGTTTTGAGCTTAGAAGTCAAGAGGCTTTTCCCATTTCCAACAACCTCCTTGGAATCTGCCTCCATTGTATGAACAAGCCCAAACTAGCCTGCTGGATAATGAGACGGGAGGTCCAATAACCACTGTCATCCCTGAGGAGAGCCAGTCCCCAGACACTCTGCCAGCTGACCAAAGATACAAGAGCAAGCCCAGCTTAGATCAGTGAAGTCTGACACAGAGCCACAGAATGTCCCAACTGACAAAACAAAGCATTTTTTATTTAATTTACTAAGTATAGAGGTGGTATGTTACTCCACAAACACTGAACACTGCCGTATACACTTGATCGGTGGTTAAAAAGACCTCATATGAGAAGGGATGATGCAGTACTAATTGGAATGGGTAGCTCACATTTACTAAGCACTTACTATGTATGAATGACTGTATGTATATGTACTGAATGTTATCATAATAAGGCATGTATGTGTGTGTGCTCTGTAAACCACTCTAGTGGTACATATTCTTCTTTTTACAGCTAAGAAAACTGAGACCTGAAGTAGCTAAGGAATCTGACTAACAGGGCAGCGTTCTAAGGGGCAAAGCCAACATTTAAAATCCCTCTTCTTAATCTCCTCTGTCTTGATTCTACATTATATTGCCTCTCAGTGAAAAGAGCAGATCAGAACCAGGACAGATGTGTGTGAGAATGCTCCTTTAATGTGCTTCTTGTGGGATGTCTCATTAATTCCTGTGGCCTCTTAATGAGTCATGTTAACCTTGATATCATCTTCAAAGTTCCCCTCCCAGTGTCTTTTTCCAGTTCCTTAATCCAAAAGAGAGTTACTGATGAGAATTTCATGCCCATTGGCACGCCAGGGGGGAAGGCTGTTGAACAGGCTGAGCTTGAGGTTCTTCAACACACAGTCACAAGGTTAGAACTATTCTGCCTGTGCCCAAGGCACTGGAGTTCATTAGGGTAATTCTGGAACTCCGAGACAACCAGGTCATCATAGTGACATTTCTCACAAGTGGAAACTCGCATACTGTGTAGGTCACCTCAGCACTCAAAAATTAGTGTTCTATTTACTTTTTAATGAGTAACCATATTGCTGGTGATAGTCATGCCTGTTTAAAGGAGTTTTCCAAAGGCATCCTTTGATGATGTTAGTCTAGGGGTTTTGTTACTGCTGAGTTTTTTGAGGAACAGTTTTTATATAGACGCACATGAATTTTGACAATTTTTTATAGCCAGATAAACACGGGCTCAGTTAATATGTACAATATTTTCATCAACCCTGAATTTCCTAAATGTTCCTTTGTAGCCAATTCCCTCTCCTCACCCCAGTTTCTGGCAACCATTGATCTAATTTTTGTCCCTATAATTTTTCCTATTTTGGAATATCAGAAGCACATAGTTGCTTTCTCTGTCTGCCTTCTCCCTTAGCACAATGCTTTTGAAATGCACCCACATTATTATATAAATCAATAGTTTGGTGATTAGTATTTCATTTTATGATTGTATCACAAATTATTCATCTGTTCTACAGCTGAAGACATTTGAGTTGTTTCCAGTCTTTGGTAATTGTGGGTAAAGCTTCTAGAAACATTCAAGTACAGATCTTTGGACATAAGTTTGTTGTTTTTTGTTTTTTGTTTTTTTCTTCTGCATAAACATCTAGTCATGAGATTGTTAGATCACATGGGGTATGGACTGACTGTGTCCCCCCAAATCCATATGTTGAAGCCCTAACCCTTAAAATAATGGTATTAGAAGGTGGGGCCTTTGGGGGGTGATTAGGTTTAGATAAGGGTAGAATCCCCATGATGAAATTGCTGTGCTTATGATAAGGGAAAAAGACACCAGCGCTTCTTTCCTCTGTGGGAAGATAGAGCCAGAAGGTGGCCATCTGCAGGCTAGGAAGTGGGCTGAATCTGTCAACACCTTAATCTTGGACTTCGCAGCCTCCAAAACTATGAGAAACGAATGTCTGCTTCTTAAGCCACCCTGTCCACGGTGTTTTGTTATGGCAGCCCAAGCTAACTGAGACATATGGTAAATAGATATTTTGTCTAGGTTTTTGACATACTTACCTTTTAATTTTTCTGTATGCTTTATCCATTATCTTTTACTTGTACTTTAAATTTTAAATCTCGTTTGAAAGGAAGCTAAATATATTTTTATTATATTTTAATTTACCTTCCTTGCTTTATTAATGCTCAAAAACAGCTCCTTTAGACTCAGACATTGCTCTACTTCATAGCCAAATGTGTGATACATTCCATTTTTAAAGAAACAATTGTGAACTTATGTCTTCCAAAATATTTAATTTATAAACTGAAACTCACGCTTCATGTACTGAAAGCAAAGTAAATATCCTGTGAAGGACAGTAGCAGGCAGACTTAGTTGATGGAGAAATTTAAATAAATGTAAAATTTGTTCAGCTCTTCCTCACGATGGCTTGATTTAATCAATATGCCTATAGTTGATTGCTGCCTTTTAATGTGCATAACGTATATCACATATAGAGTGAGGAGGAGGCACATCACTATTGCACCTTGAAATATGAATAAACAGATAAAAATAAGAGAGAAAAGAAGGAAGGAGTTAGAAGGATGATTACAGCATTTTGCAGGAAGGTAGCCAGACAGGCTTTAAATATATTTTAGATCTATTGAATTAAACCATGAATGAGTCATTGTCTGGAGAATAATTTATATTTATATTAAAGTATTAACTTGTACCTTTTTGGCATAGGAATCAATTATATAATGCGTCCTGTAGAAATCCAAACAGAAAGTTTTTTGGAAGATAATTACATTCCATAAAGACAGGTAGGTAGCACTTTCCAGAAGGAAAGAATAACAGATACCATTAGAATAAATTTCACAGGTTTAAAATTGCATTAAATAGAAATGATGAATGTATCAATTAAGATATAGTCAAGATTCATGTTGCCCTAAAATAAGAGAAAAGCTGAATTGATCAATTGGAACTGTTGGAAGAATTCCTTGGGAAATTGTCATATTATCCTATTTAGCTTTAGGGCCCATGGAAGATATTAAACCTATTCCAGGCAGGATAGAGAAACAGGGTGATGGCTGGCATTGTGACAACCAGGGCCCTAGAGTCCCCGACTTATTTCTGAAGTGACGTCTGCTATCACTGGATCTATAGAGCTATTTTCTAAATGTCCCCGTAGATCTTGATGAAAATCTTTACAAGTTAATTAGTTATATTCTACGGAGTGACATTTGCTTTTCCTTGAAATAAATTTGTTCCCTTAGCTGTATGTCAGCAGACAGGTCAACCATATGACAAGTTATGATGGTAGTCACAAAAACAGTAAGAACTACTCCTTACTACCTTTTTTGAGCAAGTACTTTTGTACCTTTATATATGTTGGACTCTGTACTACATTATTCCCATACATTATTTTTAATCATCAAAACCATGCTAGGAAGAAGGAATTACAATTCTTACTTTGCAGATGAAAAATGAATTCCAGGAGTTGATAATTTGCCATAGATAAGTCAGGTTCATAGTACACAGTGTATTTGAATTGGGTACTCATGTTTGTCTCGGTTATTTCTGGGGGACACTGTTGATTTTATAGAAGAGCAATCATTTTACTCTTCCTTTTTACTGACAGTCACCCTGAACTTATTCAAGTATTCAGTCTTCCTCAAAATGATAGCACTCTAGTAACAGAACCCAGTGACTTTAAAGCATTAGGGGCACAACCTATATTGGATTGGATTGGATTGGATTGGATTGGCTTGGATAAGATATATTGGATAGGAAGTCATCAGATAACTAAGGTAGGCTCAACCAGATCAAAGAAAAATATGAATATTCAATTGTATTGCTTTCATATAAACAAGCAATTGATTACAAACAAGGAAGTGATTATAAACAAGGAAGATTCTACCTTCATTGTCCTGGGGCAGACCCCTTGTGACAATAAACAAAACTAGTCTAAGAGTGACTACAAGACTCCAAAGATGATTGTAAGGAAAGAGCCAGAAGGAAAAATGGTCCTTGATATCACCTTTGGGTGACTGAGTCAACTAGCCTTTGAATACACCCATACCCTGAGCTTCTTGTTATCTGGGATAATGAAGTTATTTGTATCGAAGGCCAATTTGTCAGGTAGTCCATACAGCACCTGCCCTCAATAACTAATCTATGCCCATTTCTATCCCCTATATAGAAATGTGTTAATTCGCAGTAATGTTTTGGTGAATCTCTATGAAAAAAGAGCTAAAAATGTAGATGTACCATGTGGCCTTTCTCAAGAGTAAAGCAGCTTAAATAATAATTGCCTGCACAGGATTCTCATTTTATGATACTGTAAAGCCATATACGCATGTTTAGGGCCATAGCCATACATTACACTTTATTCCTGCACAGTGCTCTATGTAATTTGAAAGCAGTAGCAGAGAAATGGTGAAGATTGCTCTCCTGGAGCAGAACTGCAATGAAGATATCCGCTTCCTAAGCCCCAGTCACCAGTGGACCACCTAAGGTGAAAACGATAAATTAATTCATCTTATAGCAGAGAGTGCCTTTCCTTGCCTTTAAATATATGCAGTTTATCTGCCATCATCGGTGGGAATGGATCACTGGACAACAAGCTATCTCCAGAAACATTTTCAGATAAGATGATGATTTTTCTCTAAAAATTGTATTTTTATGTAAACCGCAGCCCAAATATAGTCGATTTGCAGTTAGAGAACACATTCATCTCCAAATTATGCATCAAGATGCATCTGATAACCTTGAAAGTATATCTTTTTGGAAGGGTTTAGTGCCACTCTTAAATAGGTCTATATTTTTAAATATATTATATTTCTGTGTAAAATATAACAAAATATGTGTGGCTATTAAAAACTTAAAATCAATGCTTCAAGTTTAATACCATAAAAATGAATTTCCATAAAATATGCATAACAGAGATATGGATGCTGAAGATGGAAAAGCAGATCTTTTTTTTTTTTTTTTTTGGTAAAACATAAAATGCTTATATCATCCTGATTTTTTTTTTCGGTACATAAAGACCTTTTCCTTCTAAAACTGCTAATGCAGCTTTTTTCGCTTCTCATTACTATTTTCTAATTTTGAAAGTAATGACAGTATTGTAGACAGTCTTGGCAAATCAACTGAGCTAATCTTTTAATTGTTATAAGTAAGTAAATAAATTACAATTATTTCCTTTCCCATGTCAAGAAAGCCACAGGTTCTAGGTCTACACACACCCTCATAGTCATGTGGATACTCACGTATATATTGGGAGAAAAACTCATCAACAACTAAATTTGCATAAATAACTGGAAGTTTTAAAATTGCATCACATTGTACGTCAACGTCTACCATTTACTTTGGACAGATTTTCAGTAAATCCATTCAGTTTTGTTTTCTAAAAGAGCTTGAATATGTAGAATCAGTCTTTCTCTTTTCTGGTTAAGAATTAAACACTGGTAAGCACGAGGAAAATTGAAATTTCACCTATTACTTCATTAAATTCTGTTGGGAGAAGAAAAGTAACTGGATAGTATTTTGAAATCCCTGAATTGTGGGGATATTTATCAATCTTTTGAGCATATGCTGAGCTCAGTCCTTCAGGCATTTTGTAGGATCATTCAGTAAAAGCCTTCTCACTAGAGAAGTAAAGGAGACATTATTTACAATCACTCTCACTCACAGATGCAAACTGAAGATGCCTCTGAAGACAGAGGCAGCCCAGAGTGGACTAATCCCATGTATTACCAAATTGCCAAATTCTGGTTAGAGCTTTTATTCTGTGATTGGGAAACACAACTCCACACATGTGACTGGTATACAGTACAAAGAACATTCTGAGAATAGATTTTAGAAAAGTTTGATTATTTTATCAATCAAATATGCCCCAGTGGGGAAATTTATAGTTGTATTTTTGAAAATAGAGAAGGAGAATTACATCAAAGAGGTCTATCTGACTGAGCAATTTTTTTTAACATTTTTTTAAAGATTTTATTTATTTGACAGAGAGATCACAAGCAGGCAGAGAGGCAGGCAGAGAGAGAGAGAGGAGGAAGCAGGCTGGGGACTGGATCCCAGGACCCTGAGATCATGACCTGAGCCAAAGGCAGAGGCTCAACCCACTGAGCCACCCAGGTGCCCCCCTGACTGAGCAATTTTAATTGCAGTGAACTCTTTCCATGTTTCAGTAGATCTTTTGCCGTTACAGAATTATGAAATTTTGAGATCTTTGCCCAAAACTCTTTATCTACATCAAATTTTATTTATGTCAACCCTTTATTCATATCTAACATTAGCATGGTTTATCTCCTATTAACAAGGGAACTCAAGGGAACCAAGCAGAAAATGGAAAGGTGAGGAGAGGTTCTGTTTCAGAATTGTGAAAACGTGACATGAAGGAATCCTGTAGGACTAGGAGTTTCTCTAATGCTTGAGAAATTTTTGTTTTGTGTTGTACTCTGCTCTAAGAATTTTGAATATATTAACTCGGTTCAGAGTTCTATGAATTAAAGTTCATTGGTATACGTCTACCATCAATTAGAACCCATCTTGCAAATGAGCAAACTGAAACAGAGACCTTAGTAAAATTGCTAATGATAAAACCAGAATTCAAGATTTCATTTCTTTTGATGGCTGAAATCTTGCCATTTGCGACAACATGGATGGAACTAGAGCGTATCATGCTTAGCGAAATAAGTCAAGCAGAGAAAGACAGCTATCATATGGTCTCCCTGATATGAGGAAGTGGTGATGCAACATGGGGGCTTAAGTGGGTAGAAGAAGAATCAATGAAACAAGATGGGATTGGGAGGGAGACAAACCCTAAGTGACTCTTAATCTCACAAAACAAACTGAGGGTTGCTGGGGGGAGGGGGTTTGGGAGAAGGGGGTGGGATTATGGATATTGGGGAGGGTATGTGCTTTGGTGAGTGCTGTGAAGTGTGTAAACCTGGTGATTCACAGACCTGTACCCCTGGGGATAAAAATATATGTTTATAAAAAAAAAAAAAAAACCACAGAATTCAAATTCCAGAAGACCACCTCCCAAGCCTATAGATTTAATCTAATGTTACCTAGTTATCTAAATTGGCCTTCATAAATCTTTCTTTACAAGTAAAATTTGACATATTGTGTAAGAAAACTAGAAAAAAACTTATTTGTCCTTTCAATTCTTCCCAGCCCTCTTCTACTATTTAAAAAAAAAAAAAAAAAAAAAAAAAGCAACATCTTTGGCATAATTTCAGAGTTTCTAGATACATTCCATGAGTTGAAGAACATGATATTCTCTTCCCTTGTTAGATGACACAGAAATATTCCTCTCAGAATATCTTCCTGGTGATAGTGCAGCTGTCCAGAACAAGAAAGTGGATTAAATATGCAAACCCTTCTGCCAGGTCAACAAAAGATACGTGATGGGTAGAGGGACATTTAGTGATGAATTTAAATCATTCTAACTACTGAATGCAAGATGAATCTTTGCCTACCATTCTTTGACGACTGTTTTAATGTTACAATTAAATACCAAAGCTTATGCTGTTACCATCTCAAGTTTCTGACCTGTTTAGAAAGTTTGCTGGGAACAAATTATATTGCAGTTGCACTCACAGAAGTGAAGGATGTTGCCAATAATTACAGGTCATGTTTGCTGCCCATATGCATCCTATTGTTTAGTTTAAAAAAATGAAACATACCACATCTACAGAAATGAGATTATATAGCATGAATTTATTCACCTCTAAATGTGAAAAATGGGTGTGGGAAGAAAGATATGAATATATGTGAATTGGGGGTTTGTGTGGAAGTGGATTGGCATCAAAGGGAACAAGTTTCAGGAGGGAGACTAACATTGGCTAAGTGTAGATTTCGAAGGTAGTGCGTTTTTGTTGGGGTGAGCATGCACGAGGAGAGCGGTGGAAATGGGAGTGAGCCTGTTTTCATTCCAGTCATGTTCAAGGAAATAGGGAATGTGAGACCAAATGGAAGTGGTGGAGCGACGGTGAGGTGAGTCGAGAGACCATCTCAAGCTCAGGACCTCTGGCGAAGCTGTTTCTGTTGCCAACTGTTCAGCCTTCCCGGAACACACCAGATACACAAAAACACCTCTGTACCTTTGATCAAACTGTTCCTTTAGCCTACAATTATCTTTTCTCTTCCCCTAGACTATTAAAAGTCATATACCCTTCAAGTTTCCACTTACACTCCTCTCTATGAGTCATTTGCTAATAGTTCCCCAATTAAGCTTAATTATTTCATCACCTGCACTCTGCAGTCAGTGAAAGCTGCTAGAGTCAGGCTGTTCTGTCATGCTGAATGTGGTTAGCTGTTTGCACAGCTCTCTCTTTAGAGAGAACAGAGGTGGTGTTTTTGTAACACTTTGTGGCATAGGCATGTGCTTTTGAATGATTTTTCTTATTAACATATGTTGGTCTGAGAGGAAGCAGTTTGAAAAGAGCTCTGGGATGAGATGTAAAGCTCCTGAAGGTAGAACATATCCAAAAAATAAAGTGGAAGGAAGATATTTCATCTAGGGTCAGCTCATTCTTGTAACATGGTACAGACATCATGGGTCTGGGATCACAGATTGCATCCTTGTGTGATCTATTAGTTTTCTCTGCTCCACAATCTCAGACAGGACTCCCTCCATTCTGGCCAGCCATTTTATGAATTTGTTCTCAGTGGAAGAGTGGAGACATAGGTCCCATGAATGAAAATAAAAACAAGAATGAGAAAAAGAGATTCAGTTTTCTGCCCTCTTGAGAACATAAATGCCTATTGAATATACTAAGGGTTTCTTCATAAGAATCTAGTTTTCCTTTTTTGTTGTTGTTGTTAGGTTTTATTTATTTATTTGAGAGAGAAGAGGGAGAGAGAGCATGAGAGGGGAGAAGGCCAGAGGGAGAAGCAGACTCCCATGAAGCTGGGAGCCTGATGCAGGACTCGAATCCAGGACTCCGGGATCATGACCTGAGCCAAAGGCAGTCTTTTAACCAACTGAGCCACCCAAATGCCCTCCAGTTTTGTCTTTAACTTCGGAATTTTTTGGGGGGGGGCATGATTTAAATGTTGGATGATGAAAAAATATATACATATCGTCTCAGAGAGGCCAAAAAGAATTTCCATCAACTATACACTTAGGTGAGTATGTATTAAGTCACACGTAGCCCACTCTACTCCTGGACCAAGACGTGATTCAGGACGGACACTTTCTGGCTTAGATCATCATTAGTTTTGGAGCTGGAAAACTAAGTCTCAGAGATAAGAAGGCACTCCTTTACTCCTAATGAATTATATCCTGGGCCCAACACAGGCCCAAAGCATCCTCCTCTGTGACACATTCAGTAGAAAAGGAACTTTTTTTTTTTTCCCTTTTAGCATTATTAGACATACAGAAGAAACTACGTTATTAAAATTGTTTCCTCTTTTGTTCACAGAGCTACACTCCGTTTTCGTTTCCCTTGCAATTAAGAGAAGTCTTCTGATTGATTTCAAACTGATAGAATGTGAGTGGAGAGTTCATGTTCCACTTTCAGGCCAGGCCATTGGAAATCGACCACACAGTCCTTCTGGCTCTTTCCCTAGTTGTTGACTGTGTATCAAGACAGGGCATCCTTGAAGATGATGAAGCCATCAGTCTCCTGAGTCGCTGCATGAGACAAGCTGCATACCTCCCTCCTTTCCAATCCAGATCCACATTAGACTGGTGTAAACAAGAAATAAGCTACTGTGTTTAGCCACTGAAATTGTGGGTTTTTTTTTTTTTTTGCTTGTTTGTTTTTTTTTTATTTGTTTGTTTGAATAGGAGTTAGTTTGCCTTAAAGAATAGAATCTCCAAAAAGCTTTCCTGTTATGAACAGTGATTCTCAGTCTGGGATAATTTTATTCCCCAAGGATCATTTGTCAGTATCTGGAGACATTTTTGATTGTTACAGCTCCGTGGGGAGATGGTATTGGCATGCAGTGAGTGTAGAGCAGGGAAGATGCTACATCTTACAATATCCTGCAGTACACAGGATGACACCCCCACCACAAAGAAACGATCTAGCCCAACATGTGAATGGTGCCAAGGGTGACAAACCTGGCGTTATGAGGGTAAGCATGAAAATGTGTCAGGCTTATTAACTATTAGCTGTTGAAAAACACGTCTTTATCTCAACATTAGTTTCATTGCAAATATAACGAGTTCTATAGTCTATAGTCTATTGCAAATAGACTATACTAGTAAGTAATGATCCCGACCTAACAGAATGTGAAGTATTACAGCATTCGGGGGGTGGCAGGAACCATTTATGGAAGTGGTAACTTCTTGATATTCTGAGCTTCTCTTATGTTTGCTGCTGCTTAAAAATATCAACCTAAAATAACTTTTATGCCAAAAAGGCATCTATTGGGGTGACATATTATTTTCCCCTTCAACTAATTTAACTTTCTAAAGTAGAACTGAATGATAGGGATAAAATAATATTATACCATAACAATTGCTGGGGCACCTGGGTGGCTTCACTGGTTAAGCCTCTGACTCGATTTCAGCTTAGATCATAATCTCCGGGGGCGCCTGGGTGGCTCAGTGGATTAAGCCTCTGCCTTCGGCTCAGGTCATGATCCCAGGTCCTGGGATCGAGCCCCGTGTCGGGCTCTCTGCTGGGCAGGGAGCCTGCTTCCCCCTCTCTCTCTGTCTGCCTTTCTGCCTGCTTGTGATCTCTCTCTCTCTGTCAAATGAATAAATAAAATCTTAAAAAAAAAAAATCATAATCTCAGGCCCATGTTGGGCTCCTCACTAGACATGAAGCCTGCTTAAAATTCTCTCTCCCTTCCCCCCTGCCCCTCCCATTCTCCCTCTCTCTCTAAAACAACAACAAAAACAACAATAAAAAACAACTGCTAAATAAAACTTTAGTAATTTGAGTTTGTCATCAGAGTGCTTCCCATCCCCCTGTTTTCCTGAGCTCCAACTGCAATGCTTCTGTTCACGTGAGCGTGCATATGCAGAAATGCTTAGTGTCTAATGTCTTCATGTTGTCTGACTCCTGAGGAACTGGCATCTCAGGGAAAAACCGTACTTGAGAAAATGGTCAGGCATCAGTCTGTATTTTCTGTCATCTGATAATGTCAATCCTTATGCATTTGATTATTCAGGTCTCATTATCCCAAAGCCTTGTACTCCAAAGCTGGTAACATAATAAACAAAATATAATACATATTAATGACTTCATGTTGTTTTTCTGCCCTGAATGCACTTACTTTTTAACGGGGTCATATTATTCCAGGAAGGCAATATACTGAGTTATGCAAACAGCCATAAACTGAGGAGATCCAGATTGTAGCCCTAGTTAGACAACTAATTAACTAGAAAACTCAAAGTTAGACATTGACTTTTCAATATATCATTTTTGCTACTTGTTATACGAGGGCAATTAACTGCTTGGTTTCTAAGCTTCCTTTTAATCAATTTGTTTGAGCATATATTTGTGCCATAAATACTTACAGAATACTACTTCTCACAGAAGATGTGCTAGAGCTGTGAGGCTAGGTGATGAGTAAGCGCAAATATGGCCATTCTCCTAGAGTTCTCCCATGTTGTGTCACGTGATAAGTACCTGACTAGAGTTACCAAAAAAAGTGCTATTGGTGACCAAAAGAAGGAAGATCTCTAAGTTCAGGAATCTAGGATGTCTTCCAGAAAAAGACAACAGTTGAATTTAGCATTGAGGATAACAAGTGTAGAGATAGGGAAAGGAATTAAATACCAGAAAGGATGTACAAAATGTTGACAAGAAATATTGGAATCATGGTTCTGTAACTAGAGAATAGTGCAGTTTTACTAAGTTTTAAAATGTTCGTCTTAACTTATTAGAGCTGCCGTAATAAAATACCATAGCTTGGGTGGTTTAAACTACAGACATTTATTTTCTTATGTTCTAGAAGCTAGAAGTCCAAGATCAAAGTATTAGCAGGTTTGGTATCTTCTCTTTTTGGCTTATATAGATGGTCATCTTCTTCCTGTAACCCCATATGGCTTTTCCTCTGTGTGCAAACATGTTTGTGTCCAAATTGCCTCTTCTTTTCTTTTTTAATATTCTTTTTTTTTAAGATTTATATTTATTTATTTATTTGACAGACAAAGATCACAAGTAGGCAGAGAGGCAGGCAGAGAGAGAGGGGGTGAAGCAGGATCCATGCTGAGCAGAGAGCCTGATGCAGGGCTCAATCCCAGGACCCTGAGATCATGACCTGAGCCAAAGGCAAAGGCTTAACCCACTGAGCCACCCAGGCGCCCCAAATTGCCTCTTATAAGGACACAAGTCAGATTGGTTTAGGGCCCACCCTAACAATCTCATTTTAACATAATCATTTCTTTAAAGGCTCTATCTCCAAAAACAATCCGATTCTGGTGTATTGGGAGTTAGGGCTTCAACACATCAACTTTGGGAGGATCCAGGCCATAACAGTGTGTGAGGGCTGAAGTGAGACATAAGATGGGAAATTGGTTAGATGGAAGTGTCATACCATTTGAGTAGAGTGGCCTTTGTCTGTATGTCCCATTCAAGGATATAGAACAAGCTCTTCCTATCATGAGTTGTACTTTAGAAAGTTAAATCAGGTGAAGGGAAACAGTATGACACCCCAATATATGCCTCTTTGGCACCAATACTATTTTAAGCTGATTAATTTTCAGAAACAGCAAGTATAGGAGGCGATCTGAACATTGAGAAGTTATTCTTTCATAAGAGACATTCATAGGTTTAAGGAAAATCCCCATTTGTAAGGTGTGTGTCCCTCTCTGTAGCAGGAGAAGGAGATAAGCAAACTTCTAGAAACTCTTGTGAGTGAAGAAGGAAGAACAAATCTGCATGAAAACCATATCTTTGTTTACTGTGGTTTCCTGGTAACTCCCCATAAGTGGCCCCTACCACTCTCAAGCCCCCAACATTTTTCTTTTGTCCTTAAAGATGATACTTAAGGTGGTGGCTTGGGCCCTTTCAGAGAATTACTCAGTTTTCCTGGGCATCTTCTATGTATACAAGAGCTATATATGTTATTAAACTTCTGTTTTGCTCCTGTTAATCTTTTTTTTTAAATTTTTTTTTTAAAGATTCCATTTATCCATTTGACAGACAGAGAACACAAGTAGGCAGAGAGGCAGGCAGAGAGAGTGGGAGAGAGAGAGGCAGGCTCTGCACTGAGCAGAGAGCCTGATACAGGGCTCGATCCCAGGACCCTGGGATCATGACCTGAGCCGAAGGCAGAGGCTTTAACCCACTGAGCCACCCAGGTGCCACAATCTGTCTTTTTTAATAGGAGTGTCCTAGCCAAGAACCTAGAATGGTAGAGATAAAATTATTTTTACTCCCTTATTCAGGCAACAGGAGAATAGTGGAGGTAAGAATGATAAGGTAATTATCTCTGACGAGTAAAAGTGGAAGACATTGAGAATTTATTGGATGTGATTGCAGAAGAGAAAGAAGAGTCAAACAACAGTGCACATTTTCCTGAGTTTGGGATCAGCAAATGGGATCCAGTGATTCCAGTATGGAAGTCAGAGGATGAATGGACACCTGTGGCATGTGATACCTTGGGTTCCAGGGACACTGAGATGGAAGTTCTGCCAGTTGTTAAGAAAGCTGACCAGGAGATGATGGTATAAGTAGTTAGAAGTGTGGGTAGGAAGGGTGGGCCGCCAGTTTAGAGGTGATAAAGACAACCTCAGAATGAGTCAGGTTGCCAACAGTTCCATGTGGAGGCTGGAAAAGAAAATGGCCCCGGACAGCGAATGACTATGTGAGGGATTCTGGCACTGCCATAAGAGAGTGTTTCAAACTGTTTCATGCCCTTCACCCTGCCTACATTGTGTGCCACCTGTGCTCATACAGGAGGGAGGGCTGGCTGAGAGGAGTGGGCTCACCGGGACTTCATTGGCATCACAACCCAGCTTACTCTCTGACACTTCCCACAAAACCTAACACGGGGCATAAAAAAATGGCCCATCCAGTGCTGATTTGGAGATTTTCTTTTAATTAAGAATTTCAGTGTAGAGTACATACATCCCAGAGATTTCTATCCAGGAGCCTTGAAGGCAGGCAGTTACCCTTCTGAACTCTGTTCTCTGGTTTCCCTCAGGGCAAGTGAAGTTTTCAGTGGAAGTTCTATCCGACCCCATTAACATCACCTTTCTAGAGCTGGCATGAATAAAGTATTATTTTAGTCTGCTGGAGAATACATACTCTAGTCCATTTCAATTCCAGAAGATTTAGACTTTGGCCTTTGTTAGTCCCTGAAGCTCTATTACCTTAATTGTCTCATTCTGCCTTACTTGTTATGATATTCATGATGGAAAGTGGGTGCTTTCAAGCAGACGAATGTAGCCTTGCCTCCCTGCTTTCCCACAAGCCCCCCATGTCTTCTCCTCCCCCCTTTCCTATCTTTGAATGCAATTTATTTTAAGTACCCTGAAGAGATGCTTCAAGTTGATACTAACTAGTTCTGATCTTTCCCGTCCCCCTCCACAAACTCTGTAGGAAAACTCCAATTGCAAAATAGCAAATAAACGTTACCAAATCTCTCAGGAAAGCTAAATAAATGGTCGGATGCTCAGGCAGCAAACTCAACTATCAGAATCCTCTCAGGCATATGTCTGACTTTACAATCTTCCTCTTCCTCTGATTCTCCTATTGAACTGACCTCTGGACACCAAGCCAAATTTATAAGTCTTTTCACACAGAGGCAGGATAGGTTGTGGTAACTGGAAGTCCCAGACTTGGATGACCAGAGAACATGAAAAATGGCATTTATCACTCAATTACAAGTTTAAGTGCTATGCAGACACCCTCAGGAGTTAAGATCAGCAGCTCTCCCCAAATTAGAATTGACAATGTATTCACGGCTGTACTTGAGTTTATCGCTTTGGAGAACTGAATTATATGATGGAATTATTGAGAAGGTAATAGGATTAAAGCAATTGAGCCAGAGCAAAGGGCAAGGTTTATGTACGGAAGGAAGGGCATGCCTCTCTCTTGAAAACAAAAATCTACGTTTACTGACAGCTCTGAGATATGTACATTTCAAAGGTTGGTTAAGATGTGGAGGGCACAAGAAAACAGTTCTTTCATAATTCAAGCTAAAATTATAAAAGCCAGCAAATAGAAAAGAAGAATCCTAATGGGACCAATGTGTGTAAGTCACCAGCATGTTTTCCCTTAATGAAAACAAATTGACTTAAGCCAATACAGAGTATTTCTGCTCTTTTAGACCAAACCATATGTTTCCAAATGCTTTATAATGAAAATATTCCCCACCCCTCCAACACTAGATTAGAGCAACCTGTGTCGATTGCTATTGAAGTGAACAGTCCTCGAGAAATGGAAAATCTGTTCAGATCTAAGACAACATCCTAAGAAACAAATTCCTTTGTGGGAAAGTTGGAGAAATACAGTGAGTGGAAAGTTTTCCACTATCTCTTGCATCACTGGAGTTGAACCCTCTCTATCCTTTATTCTTAATTGGCCATAATAGCCTGGTCTATTGGCCTGCCACAATAAAGTCTCGGTTTGAAAACGAAAAACCAAACCAAACCAAACAAACAAACAAAAAAAACAAAAAACTATTACTCAAAGCAAATGAAAGTTCTCCCTGGGGAGAGGGGGAAAAAATCGCAGAATGGTGTGGAACATGAAATTCTAAATAAAAATCCTTTTAATTTGTCTTGGATGTTGAAGTGGGAGAGAGGGGAGTGCAGCAAGTGGAGTTTGTGTGCTTTGCAAGCAGTTTCTGAACATGACAATGCCAGGCCTATTTAACTCTTATAATTACCTGTCACCATGCTTCCAGGGACCTGCTGGAGACAAGGGAGCTGCACACCCAGCAGCGCAGTGCTGACTGAGATAAAAATTGGGGACATGCCTAGGGCTTGCTCATCCTGACTATGCTGTGTGGGGAGATATGCCCACTGACAGAGTCCCTCGATAGATAAAGCAGTTAAGTGGCCCCAAGCATAGCACCTATGCTCCAGGGTCAGAAGAAAGCATCAGAAGAGCTTGAAGGCACCATCAAGCCACATCAATATTTAAATGCGCTGCATTTTTGGGGGAAAAAAGGAGAAATCTCTGAAGTTGTGTCAGTTTGATTTATTGACGTGCATAAATCATCTTTTGTTGTAATGACCAGTTTTACTTCAGATTTAGAGACTCTGCATGCCCTCCTGCTTTCCCTTCCATGACTGCCCGCCCAGTTGCCTATTGACAAAGTGGAGAGATTTCTCGGAGCACTGGATCTCACTCCTTGGACATATTTGACCACTTTCAGGGCTCAACTACACGTCCAACTCTTGATCTTGAGTACATTTACTTTTAAAAGATACCACTCTTGCAAACGGAAGGTGATCTGGGGGGATTCAGGGCTATCCAAGCCCTCTGAACTTACCTTTATGACATGAATTAAGTGAAAGGCTCCAACCCCAGAATCAGAAGACTTGATTTGAAGAAATGCTTTCCATTTTAATAGGATGAGTTCAGAGGAAAAAAAAAAAAATCACTTCTTTCAGTTTCTTCATTTATAAAACATGATGTATAATCTTTTGTCTCAGCTGAAGTTGGCTGCCGAGTATAAATGAGATACTATAGGTGAACGCATATTTTGATCTCTAAAGCACTATGCAAGCTATAATGTGACAATAATGGCAGGGGTATGCCCTGCTTCCTGGCAAGCAGCAAGGGCAGAGATAACAGGGAGATCCGCCTTGTTGTGCAGTCCTGCTGTTTCGCCATTTGGATATATTAACCTTTTATTCCAAATTAAAAAGTTAAGGTGGATTGTTTTCATAAGTAGTGGTGAAACAATTTAATATACCATGATCTAATAGTATTTATGTGTGTTGATTCACATATTTATTTACTCACTTATTTATTTGTTCTCTGGTGTATTTTTAGCCCACCAGGGACCTTATATCCTTTGATCAAGTCCCTCTCACACCATACCAGGTCTTTGTTCGAGATTACATAAAAATTTAGCTTCTGAATAGAGTCATCAGCTACCTAGACAAGAGACTCAGTAGGTGGTCTGTTTATTATACTAAATGATAGTCCTTTTGCAATAAGTTACAAGGAGATGGGATTTATAGAGGATCCTTTTGAATCTATGTATTTAGAAGAATAAATAAAAGAAGGCATGTCCAACAATTTGTGACATGGGTACAAAGAAAATAGAGAACCTTATATGGGCTGGTTTTCCATGATGTACCCATCTGGTTTTGTATTTTGGTCTTCATCTAATTTGGATATGACCTTGTTTTGCGTTGAACTGATGTGGAAGGTATTATTATAATAAATGCGCCAAAAGAATTAGGTTGCAAAACTTCAGATATCTAGGAAGCTGTGCAGGTGGCCTTGCTACAGCCAGGATTTCTGTAGGGAAATGATCCAGTCATACTTTTCTATTGACTGGTAATCCATAAACTAGTGAGTTCAGAAGATCAGCATATTTTCAGAAGGATGGAATATAGATAGTGCTGCCAAAGTAAAATGAACTTCTGAGCCAAATCAATTACTGTCTGTAAAGTATCCACGTGGTTGAAATTTGACAAGAATATACAACTTGATCAGAATTCATATTGGCTTCTTGAAGAGTTGTATGCATTTTTATTGCACACTAGAGATACAATAAAACCACAGCTTAGAAATTACTAGAATATAAACAATTAAGTGGACTGAAAATAAGATGACGACTATAGCAGGCATCTATTGAGTTGACAGAAGGAAAGGAGAAAACATTTCTTTGGTTTGATACTAGATTTTTTGTGTCAATAAAATCAAATGCCCAACAGCTGGAATTAGAAGAACCTGGTTAAATCCAACTGATGCTCATCTTAAGATGGTGCTCATGCAGCAACAGGACATGTGTAACCTTCAGAAATCACAGCCAAATTCTAATCCTTCAGACTTTTTCTGTCAAGGATCACCATCCGTGACATCCATCCACCCATCCATCAAGCTCTGCTCCATCTAAAGGGATGTTTTGAGACTGTCATACTCGTACATGGATAGAGGAAATTGATAGTGGCCAATCTGGAAACAAGATAGCATAAGTGGTATTGATATAATAATAATTATCTGAAACTTACTATATTAATACGAATTATTAATGAATAATTAATTAATACAAAAAAAACACCCTGAGTCTTCTTGTAGAGTAAATAATTAGCTTAAGGGTAACTCTCCCTTAAAATATGGATGTAACTATATTATGTCTAAGGTTGAAGACCAAACTTGCAACATTAGGGTATCAGGACAACTCTACCTTTGTTCAGGTACCACTGTGTACTCTGTAATCTGCATCCCCCACTAATATGGAGCAGAGCTCATTGTCAAGTGGGATAAGTAAAAAAAAAATCTACCAAAAGCTCCAGATACTGATTTGAATCCTGCTGACCACACATTGACTTTTTAGCACTTAGTACGGTAGTAGGCACTCAGTATGTATTTCTGGGAATCGATACCTTACCTTGGTCTCTATCCAAACTGCAGATGAATCGTTTTATATTTTATTCCTTTGCATTGGAATGGCTATATCAATCACAAAGCATTTTTACAATCACAGCTTGGATGTGTTGCTCAAAATCCTGGCTTTAAAATACAGAAGTTTCATGATCCCCAAAATCGTATTCTTGAATTGTTTCTAATGCCTCAGCTGGGTTTTTCTACTTCCTTGTGCTCTATCAGATTCTGGACAACATAGAACACATCAGTTGTTTCACTTTTCTTGAATGTGATAATGATGTGCAAAAGGCCCTCCACCTATGAACACCTGCAAATGATTGATGTAGTTGCAGAAGAGAAAATTGATTGTTGTCATTTCCTGGGCTGAGCGTTAGCTGGACGATGTCTCTATTCCACCCTCTTAAATGATCCCTCGGCTGCTGTGGCTGGGGTTAAAACTCTTTCTTTGAAAACAACTGCTGCATTTCCAGGGTATTGCTGTGTATCTCTTTTTGTATGCTTTACGTGTTGATTGTAATAGAAAAATCTCAGTGTCAAATGATACCAGGAATAAGAAGTAGAACTCATGACATATTTCTTTTCTTTGCACAGCCTGTATCCCTTTCTCTGGCACCTCTTGTTCATTTTGCCAAAGACTTTTATTGTCCTGCTGAAGTGTATTCTTAGGTGACTATTCTCTTTATTGTGGTTCTTGTTTTCAGTTTGCCACGAATGGAAGTCATCATGCTGCTAGGTAGGTATTACTTCATTCATGAATAGGGTTACTGTGTGGGAAGGATAGAGTAAAGAGAATGCAGCAACAAGAGGGAAAAATGCTTTCTATATATGTTTTCGTTTTCTCTGATGATTACTTTCAAAGCCTCTGAGCTCACATTGTGACCTCTGATTTAGGTATGTTTTTGTGGTTCCGCGTTGATTGAGACACTGCTGTGTTGGGTTGACTTTTCTTCCAGCTGAGATGGTGAGGCACAGCAGTACAATAGAACAGAATTGGAATTAAGGAGCATGCAAATTGTGTAAGTCAGGTCCATGGGCAGACAATAGCCCTTCACTCTGGCTGTAGTTGATAACCTAGTGAAGGAAGGCTGTCGCTTGATTGGATTACACCTGCTATTGCACAGGCACAAAAGGCCAAAATTAAACAGAATCGTCTCTGAAACAAAGGGAGAGTTTCTGAAAATAGCTAGAAAAGGGGCACATTTTCTCTAAACCCTTCTGCAGTGGGAAGAGCTGCTCTCAAAAGAGCTTGCAGAATCATTGGGATTATAGATTTGAAAATAAATTTGTTCTTTGACCAAGGATAACTTAACGGAGTAAACTTGGGTCAAGCAATGGAAATAATGTTCCATAAGGGAAACAAAACACTGTTTCATATGAGGAAAAAAGGAGCTTGCTTGGTTAGCAACTTAAAGAATTTTAATGCTATGAGAAGTTCTGCCACTCGTCCCAAAGGATATTTTAAAATTCCCCACGGTACAACCTTTCGGCTTGGGCTTGATTCCTTTAGGCTTTTGGAGCTTAGACATTTCACAAGATCCTTTAAAACAGGTCTAGACTTATGGAAAAAGACAGAAATTGCCTGAGGAGGATAAATTGAAGAATGATCAAGTAAAAAGTAAATTTAAGACTCAATAATAAATAAAATGAAGATGACCTATCATTTAATCAACCCAATTATTTTTTTTTTAAAAAATCAGTAAAGTCTTAAATATTGGCATTGTGATAAACACTTCACATATGTCATCGTATTGGGTCTTTACAACATAACTGCATGTGACTACTATTGTTCCCATTGCACATATTAGACATTGGATTAGGGCTATGTTAGATGTTAATTCAATAATTTATATAAGATTACACAGTTAGTGAATGTCAGAGATAAAGGTCAAACACAGTCCATACTGGAACGCCCACACTCTTGATCGCTGCACTATCATTTCCCAAAATGAGATCTGCAGAATTGAGTCCTTAGAAACAGTCTGCTGAAAAATCTCTAGCAAATTAAAGAATCACTGTAAGCTATAACCTGTATAACCTGTATTTCACCCTACCTCCCACCTTGGTGTGTCACATGGGGTATTTATTAAAGCACTGAAAGTTCCAAAGTTAACAAATGTATTATACTTTTTAGAATCCAACATTTTCCCAGTATAATTGATAAAAAAAAAAACCTTCTTTATAGCACCAACCAGAAGCATCCTCATTTTCCTATGCTGTTGGTCAATGATTTTCTGTTTAAAGAAAGATGTGTCAAGTGTCTCCAAGTCAAAGTCAATGTTTTAGGCTTTGTTCACAAATGTAGCCTTTGCCCTTGAAGCATACACAACCAAGTGAGGGGTTAAGGATGCAGAAGATAAGTGCACAGATATCTGTAATGATGATTGCAATTGAGTAGAGAGAGGCTAACAGCCATGGAAGAAATTATCAAGAGGCAGGTCAGTGATTTTGAGAAATTGTTGTCAACTGTTGATAGTTGGTGACAAATAATTGGTGCACAAATGTCAATGCAGTATCTGTAGCATAAGTATATTTTAATTGCCAATAACTTTGATATCTCCTAATAATGAGAAAAAAATTAAGATTTTGTTCAATCAAATGGTTTATGACTAGTAATGAAGCATGATGATTATATGGTATCTAATCAGAGATTAATGTTGGGAAAATGATTGCTGCTATTAATATGTTAGATCTGAATCATGAGATGTATGTTGAATATGCCAGTGTTTTCTTATGACCTTAATAAAGAATCTTGTACCCAGGCCAGACACTTTTCTCTGTATATGGAAGATAATAACTTCAAGCTACATTATTCTACCAATCCCCCCATATCCTTGTATTCCAATTAAAATGCCTGTGTATATTATCTAAAGGGGTACTGAAAAGTATACATGCCTGAATTACACTAGATACTATGATTATTATAAAGCTATATCAGAACTTGGACACTCATATAAAAAATATATTTATAATATATATATTATACATAATAATATCTTATTGTATATAATAGCTATCATACAGAATATTTTATATATTCATATAGAATTTATATAGAATTCTATATAATTTATAATGTATATTTATATATAATTATTTCTATATATTTCTATATATTTGTATATATTATTATATATAATATAACAATAGTATTAGATTTTTATCTATTATAATTAATGTATGTATTTATGTATTTATCTAATATAAATAATGTATGATTATTTATATAGTTATATCATATATTATATTATATTATATTATATTATATATATATTTTACATATTAAATTGTATTAAATTATAGCAGAGAGAGAGAGAGAGATCACAAGTAGGCAGAGAGGCAGGCAGAGAGAGAGAGAGAGGAGGAAGCAGGCTCCCTGCTGAGCAGAGAGCCCAATGCGGGGCTCAATTCCAGGACCCCGAGATCACAACCTGAGCTAAAGGCAGAGGCCTAACCCACTGAGTCACCCAGGCACCCCTAAATTATAGCATTTAATTATATTATATAAACATACAATATATAATAAAAATATATATATTAAAATAAATGGCTTTTTCAAGAACTCGTAATTCAAGTCAAATAGACTATCACTTGAAAACCAAAGCCCTAAATAATGAACAGAGTCAGAGATCATACAAAATGCGACTCCAAAAATAAAACTTAAATCATGAACTGGGAGAAAGAATTGGATGAGTCAGATGATGTGTAAGAGAGCTGAATTCTTCCACAAATCCCGAACATTGACTTCCTAAGAATCAGGTTTTGACAAGTACTGAGAATAATTAGCAGTGTGGGCAAGATGGGCTTCATATTTTTGCAATGTACTCAACACACACACACACACACACACACAGGCGCACACAGCACAAACTGATGGCATCAGAAGTAGATTAAAATGGGGCTTTGTTATTTTTTGAAGACTAGGTATTGTGTTCCTGAGGACATAGCTTTATCAGTCTTTGGAGCTGCATATCTATCTGTTTTAGCAATTGCTAAAAATTCAAGTCTTATGTAGGATGGTCAATGTATAGAGGGCAACTTGTTGACTTTTGAACTATTGGTTTAGGAACAACTACCTGATTTTAAGTTTTGATTTAGTACATACAATCAGATCAGGTAAACTTTAGTGGCTTTTTGTTGTTGTTTTGTTTTGTTTTTTAGAGCTTAGGTTTGCTAAAAGATTTTCAGTATTTGAGTCCTAAACAGTATATCAGTGTGTGTGTGTGTGTGTGTGTGTGTGTGTGTGTGTGTGTGCTTTTTTTTTTTTTTTCTTTCTTTTTGGAAAGTTTCCTTCTGAAAGCAAGTCAATTCTAAGTAGGATTATTGTGATTCTTAGCACCATCACTTTAACTTTTCCCATTCCATATCCAAATCTGGCTTTCTACTGAATGACCATAATAGATTGGAATTACCAAAACAAAGCAAGCTGGAGTCTCTCTGGTGAGGATTTACAAAGGTCAGAAAACTATCAGGGAAATTGTGTTACTCCCATCAGCCTAATCTAATCTTTTCTAGACATATCCAGGAAATCCAGGGGCTGATGATATTCTGTGTTGGATTGTAGGGCGAAATAATGTTGGGATTCTTTCTCTATTTTTTTCTCTCCCTCTTTCTCTCTTTCTTTCTCTCTAGTCTTTCTTTTTCTCTTATTTTCAGTTTGCTTATTTCCATGTCTCTTTGTATGTTGATCTCATTCTAGCCCTGTCTCAGACAGGCTTGGTCATGAATATTTTCCAAAACAAAACCTTATAACATATAACCCCGAGAGAAGAAAATACCTTCTTTCTCAGCAACCATCTACCAAATCACATAGACTCTAATTAGCTCTCCCTGGGACTTGTATTTCACTCTTGGACCAATCATTTTGTATAGAGGTAAGGAGTATTATGATTAACTAGGCAAGGTCATGTGCCTATGCTTCTGGCCAGGGGACCTGTATAAACTTAGGAAATTTTCAATTTTCTAAGAAATAATAAGGAGAGGGACAGGTAGTTTTTCAGTGGTTAAAATTATTTGGGAAGAAAAACACAACAGTGTTTCCCATTATTGTGACTATTTGATAGCAATAAACTTTCACAGTCATGAATTTAGCAAGCAGAGGTGATATTGATAAATATTACTTTTGGATCTTGCACTCACTGATGCTAGGATTTCTCCCAAATTGGTTCCTTGTTTAAGGGAAAGCCAAGAAGTCAAACTGGGTTTCAAGGCACCATTGGTAACAACAAAGACATAGACAGTATTAGCCCCAGCCTGTGGCCAAGTTTCAATCCTTCCATTATGCTTCCCTTGAGATCCACTCACCAGAGACAAAGGCTTACTGGTTCTTCCTTTATCTCCCCTAAAACAGCTGCATTGAAGCAAGGTTTTAGTTCACCTTGATTTCATTCTTCATTCTTAGCATAGTATAATTTAGGAGCTAGAACAACTAACACATTTTCTGGTAGGCAGTAATGATTACAAGGTTGTTACAATTGCTTTCTTATCACAGAACTTGAAATTCTGGTAGAAGTAAAGGATGCTCACTCTCCTTTATCTCTCATGGTGTGATAATCACAAGTGGAATACTTAGGGATTTTGAAACACATGCTGCTTGCCAGTGGTTTTCACAGCTTTCTCTGAGCTCTACGATATAGCAGTTGTGACATATTTTGTTCATAATGTAAAGTTAATCTAAATAGTTAAAAATAAGCTTAAGATAAGTTGGGATACCAAGCCTACCTTTGCAATTGAAGCATATTTGCAGATATATTAATTAACTGTAGGTAGTTACAACTTTTGACTTCAGGTGTAAAATGTCCCTCAATCTTCTGTATGCCCTTAGAGTGTCTACTTTTTATGTCTTCTTTTTCAATTCTATATGGATTTATTTCATTGGTTAATATGAGCAAATTCCCATATGAATGAAAAGTAAACTAGAGTTAAAGACTGGGAAGCAGCTGTCTTATTTCAGTTGTCCCCTTTGGCTCTGTTTTAGCATGTTTCCCCCAATTTATTGAGTAGTAATTGCTATATATAACCATGTAAGTTTACGGTGTAGAGCATGATGATTTGATTTACATATATTGTGAGGTACATACCACAATAGTTTCAGCTGACATTTGTCTTCCAATATAGATAGAAAAAAAAAAAAGAAAGAAAGAAAGAAAGAAAAGAAAGAACAGAATACAGGGGTAGGGTGGGGTGGGAAAGTCACCTTATGATGAGACCACTTAGGATTTATTCTAAACAACTTCCCAGTGGGGGCATCTGTGTGGCTCAGTCCAGTAAGCATCCAACTCTTGATTTGGGCTCAGGTCATAATTTCAGGGTCATAAGATCAAACCCCATATCAGGCTCTGCACTTAGTATGGAGCCTGCTTGAGATTCTCTCTCTCCCTCTTCTCTCTCTGCTCCTCTGCTCTTCTCTCAAAACAAAACAAAATTCCCTATATGTCATATAGCTGTGTGGGCTATGTCATCATGCTAGTCCACCCCTAGTACTAATTTATCTTATAACTAGAACCTTTCCCAGGTCCCTCTCTCCCTGCCTTCCACCTCTGGTAAGTACAAGTCTTTTTCTAAGAGTTTGGTTGGTTTGGTTTCTTTTTATTTTGTTTTGTTTTTTTAGATTCCATGGATAAGTAAGATCATATAGTATTTGCCTTTCTCTTATTTCACTTAGCATAATGACTTCAAAGTCCACCATGTTGTCAGAAATGGTAGGAATTCTTTGTTTTTGTGGTTGAATATATATTTATATATATACACACACACATATATATGTATATATATATTTGAATATATATGAATCTATATCTATATATTCATTTATATTTATATTTTTATACTTATATAGTCATAAATATTTTTATTTATATTTTATTTATTTATACTATAAATTATATATATATAAACTTCTCTATCTCTCTCTATATATAAACTTCTTTAGTCATTCATCCATCTGTGGACACTTAGGCTGTTTCCATTTTTGGCTATTAATAATGCTGCTGTGAACATTATGGTGCATATATCTTTTCACTTTAGTGTTTCTGTTTCCTTTGGATATATTCCCAAAAATGGGATTGTGGGATCAGGTGGTAGTTCTGTTTTTTATTTCTAGAGGATGCCCCATACTGTTTCCATAGGGACTGTGCCAATTTACAATCCCAGCAAGGGTACACAAGTGTTCCCTTTACTCCCCATATACTATTAGCATTTATTATCCCTTGCCTTTTTGGTGATGACCATTCTTACAGGTGTGAGATGCTAGCTCATTGTGGTTTTACTTTGCACTTCGCTAATGGATGATATTGAGCATTATTTCATGTACCTGTTGCATTTTGTATATCTTCTTTGGAAAAATGTCTATTCAGGTCATTTCCTCCTTTTAATTGGGTTATTTGGTTTTTACTATTGAGTTAAATGAGCTCTTTATACATTTTGGATAATAACTGCTTATCATATACATGGTTTGCAAATAGTTTTGTTTTGTTTTTTTTCATTTGATCCATTGGCTTTTTATTTTACTGATGGTTTGTTAATGTAGTTTCACTTGTTTATTTTGGAGAAGAAGTAAAATTCTGTTAGAGTTAAGTTGTTGTTGTCAGTGTAAAATAAAATGATTTAAGTTTAAGATATGTTGTGTAAGTAGGAGGAGCCACTCCAGGCTACTCTTATTTTCCCAACCAGGCTCCCTGGTCAAGAGATGCTGGGAACCACCCTCAGCCTTGGTTATGAATCACCATCAGATTCTCAGGGGCTGAGCCTTGCAGATTTCCCTGCAATGCCTGTGGTACAAGATCTGAGTAAGGACTCCCCCAAAATAACCCACAATGCTGCGAGAGGCTGTTTGCCTCTCCCCAGCCCCTCCCCTGGGTTGTGGTTTCCCACTGGAGGAACTAGAGGCTCAGAAGAGACCTTTCTGAGTAGAACTGCTTTGAGCTGGGGGAGGGACGATGTGTGAAATGGTAGCTGTTTCTCTTACTGTTCTAACACTGTCTCTCTTGGTCTCCAGGGTGCAGGGAGGCTTCAGGCTTAGCCCTGAATGTTCTCGAATACTCTCCGTGCTGTCTTATTCCTTAGTAGATATTAGCAGATATTAGTTGTTCTCCTGAAGAGGGAGCAAAGTCAGGAACAACCAATGTCACCATCTTGGTTTTAGAATTTTTAAAGTACCCTTGGCCAAAATGGAAGACTTAGATTTTTTTCATTTTATTTCTACAATTAAATTTTAAAAGGATTAGGAAAACATATATAATGGGATAGGATGAGAAGAAAATCTTTGTGGCTGAATGTTACTTACACACAATTCTAAAACCTGTGACTTTCCCACAAATTTCATTCCTCTTGACTGGGCTATAACTTGAGGACGTCTTCCCATAAACATAAGAAATAAGAATATTCTAGCATAACCATCTGGGAAGGAGCCCAAAATATATATTTTTAAATTACAAATGAATATCTAAACCATCTTAGATATTTATCTATCTAGTCTCTTTTTAATGCTTCAGAAATAAAACTCTGGAAGTTTTATGAGAAAAAAATCAAAGAAGACTTTGTAGTTAAACACCAAGGACCCTGTGCTTGGCTCTCTGATGACTGTAGTTTACACAGCCAACCTGGATATATAGGTGCTGGGTCCCCTTTGGGCACAGAATTTGAGGATTTTTACCTTTTTTTGACATGGACATTGTCAGGATTACCCTTTCTGTTTTAATTCTGGATGACATCTGTGTTTTGGATCTGAAATGACCTTCACTTGCCTCCTACTCCAAAACCAGGTGTTACAGAACCCAACTCACATTTATTTTTATGTATCAGTGTTTCCTAAGTGGTTAACAGTCATCATAACAGCTCTTACCTCATTCTGTTATATGCTTTATAATATTCAACGCACTTTGGGTTTGCAGTAAGTGTTATTGACTCAATGTTTATATTGACTATACAAACCTACATTTTCAAAATACCAACTACATGTAGCCCTATATCAGGGAACTGTATATCTAATTTAAGAGTCCAGACTTTATTTCTTCCCACAAACCCTTCAAAGTTCACATACTGGCCAGCCTTGTGATGATCTATCTCTCTGTGATACCACTTTGCAATTAATATAAGTTCTCATACTTCTGATAATGGCACCTGGGGTTACCTAGTGTGAAATGAGGAAATGAACATTTTCTTTGGAAAGCTGAAAAACTTGCTTTTGAATCCAACATAGTTCCTCTGAATGTAAGCTCCTGGTGTGGTTTAAGACCATGATTTTAAACTGGGCTCTCTCCAAGGGGCAGTATTGTGAAAGTTGCAAGCCACCATTCACACATTGAGCTTATTGTAATGTTGCAATAAGTAGTTTTCTTTTTTAATATGGCTATTCACTGCATCTTTGTTGTTATTGTTCATGCACCTGGAGGCTACTTGGCAATGGGTGCCACATACAAAACATGAAGCAGCAAATTCCACTGCATGATCATAATCTAGAAAAGGCAAGCACTGTGACAGAAATGACTCTCACTGCATTATTCTGCTTTCTCCTGAAACGCACATGCTCGTATTCACAAATCAGTTTGCCTCAAGTGTTTAGGACAAGCACAGCCCTGTGCTATCTCAAAGGAGAAAGTCAAAAACCTAAGATAGTGTATGTAATAAACATGCTCCATTCACTCAGCTGCAATTGGTGGGAAATGTTAAGTGGACTCCAGCCATGTAGCATATTAACTAATTTCTTCAAATTATTGCATATGAAGTGTGTTTGTGCACACATGCTTGTGTGTGTGTGCACCTGCACGTCTGTATGCATCTACAACTGTTGGAAATAAATAAAACCACTTTTTAAAGGCAGCCTGAAGTTTCCCTGGCTTACTTTAGAAGAGTTACTGAAAGAAACTAAACTAATGATTAATCATCCCACTTTCTTTTCTTTGCAGTTGAATGATCAACTAAACACCTTAGTTCCTTTACTCTCTCATTTTGGTCATTGAGTGCTATTGTCTGGATTCATATTCAAACTTTATGATATGGTGGAAAATGGGCTGTGGCATCATTCTGACCCAGAGAGGAAAATAAAGCCAGTGTATGCCACACTTTTCCTTGAGACTCTAGAGGAACATTAACTATTCAAGTTTGGATTTCCCCCTGTTGAAAGCAAAGATTGAAACATAATCACCAAGAGGATACAAAGCATGGGATTTCATATACTTTAGGCAATACTTTGTGAGCGTTATTCACATAACTAATTTTTAAATAAAATTTTGGCATCAGTGAGTTTAATATTTCATTTTCTGGAGAGAAAAAAAAGAGTTAAAATATTCATTTTACCCAGTTGCTTTTATCTTGTATCAAAACTGAGTAGGCACATAATTCTGTCAGGTCTACTCAAAACTTAAGGGATATACTCTGGAAAAATTTACTCATTCAGTCATTCATTTTTCAAAGGTATTTATTGAGAACACAAGGTGCTGTAACTATTCTCTACTGCTTTACATAAAACCAAATGAAAAAGTTAAAAGTAAATAAGACAAAGGATGTCATCCACATTATTGCCAAAATAGATGTAATGATTAAAAGCAAATTCAATGGGTGTCTGGGTGGCTCAATTGGTTAAGCGTCCAACTTTTGATCTTAGCTCAGGTCTGGATCTCAGGGTGGTGAGTTCAAGGACTGCACTGGGCTCCATGCTGGGCATGAGCCTACTTAAAAACAAAACAAAACAAATTCTAGGTAACCCGTAGAATTTTGATTATATTTTGTATTGATCAAATCGCTGAATTGCCACTCATTAAGAGGAAAAAAAGTAAGAAAAAGAACATATTCAGAATTAAACAATCATTAGCATTAAGATTAAGAGATTAAGATTAAGATTAAGAGAGAAGCAAATTTTTCTAATGGGTGACACTGGACTCAGAATTAACTCCTTTGAGTGGTCAACCATCTACATTAGTTTCTTGAAGGCCTCACTCATTTGTTTAGATTTGAGACAAATTCAAACAAATTGAAAATAATTTTCCTTATTAATGTTTATTTTTCCCCCACAGTCAAACCTGGGGAAAGGAACTATTTTCTCTATATGATTATAAAATTAAAATAACCGTATCTGTAAAAGAGTAAAACATGCTGATTTATGATTTCCTCTCCTGGTGTCAATTTTCATTGCAGTGTGTAATTTTTATGTTGGTGTTAGCTATCTCAGATACTAGTTTTTCTAACAAATGCCCTGGCCTCCTCATAGGAAATGGAGTGTATATGGCTGATTGCTATTTTAGATGAATGATGGAGAAGACACTCTGGATTTTGTTAACACCTCCAATGCCATCCACATCGTCAAATTCTAAGGAACTTTCTGCACTCTCATCTCATTCCACCTGTCAACAACACATTTGTGATCACCACAGTTTCTTCACATAGCATTCCTGGTTTATTTCCTCCACAGTCTGTCTCCTTCTTTTCTGTCTTGTTCGGTTTTTTATTTGTCTGCTTTATTCCTCTTTATCCTAGAATCTAAACATAGGTACACCCAAGGCTTTGGTCTTGTTAATTCTTCTTTCTGTATATTCTCTTGCTAATTGATCTCACTTAGCCCCATAGCTTGAATATCATCTCTATTTGACAATTTCTGAAGGCTTTTATTTTTTCCAGTCTAGACCTCTTTAATGAAGTCTAGACTTGTGTATCCAACTATCAAATTGAAATCTCCACTTAAATGTCTAAAAGGCTCAAATTTAATATGTTCAAAAATAAGCTATTAATTCAAAATGTACCTAATCTTTTCCTGGTTTACTGTCTCAAAGGTTGGATTTTTTTTTTTTTTTTTTTTTACTACCAATGTATTGGGCTGAAAACCCTGGTATCACCTTGGTATTGTGGTCTGGTGTCACATGTCTCTTGCACTTAAGGCTGATCTGTTATTAAATAGATTTTATGCAATTTTGAATTATATGCAAACATGGCCACTCTTCAACCCTTTCAATCACTTTCATTTCTCACATGGCTATTGTTGGACTCCCTGACATAGTTTCCCGGGATCCATCCTTGTCCCCCTTTTATGTCTTCTCCCCATCTCAGTTACAGGGATACTAGTGCACTATGTATGAGATTATACCTCTTCCGTCTTAAACTACTTCAGCTCCTGTGTTCTTGGCCTTTTATGTGGCGGCTTCCCGCTCTCCTTCTACTTCTTACCGCTCCCTGCCTTCATCATTCTACTCCAGTCGGCCACATCATCTTCCTTGCTTGCCTTCAACACACTCACCTCAGCCCTGTGAAGTACTGCTTACTGTGCTTTCTCGGGATCCCTCATTGTCTCTTCCTCAGTTTCTAGAGATCTCTGCACAAGTATACCCTTAACAAAGAAACCTTTCCTGATCATCTCATATAAAAGTAGCATCCCTTATTCTTACCTTCTATACAATTACTACGACTTAGTGGATTTTATAAGTGTATTTATCTCTGTCTCCCATCATGAGAATATAAGCCTCATGAGAGTGAGCACTCGGATTTTATTCACTATTGTGGTCCAAACACCTAAAAGAATAAGCTTTAAAAAAAAAAAAAAAGTAAGCACTAAAAACAAAACAAAACTTATTTATTGAATAAATAAATCAATAAAAGCATGTTCAAATTTAGGACAGACATTATCTGGCTTATTTAATTGCCTTTTAACCAGATTAGTCTCACTTGGCAGTATTTTTTATTTCCAAAATGTAACTGGGGTGGTATGAGAAAGATACCTTAATTTCTGATTGAAGGAATAGTGACGTGATACAAGGTTAGCATATTATGGCTTACTATTTGGGGTAGAAGCTTCCTGGGGTGAAAACCCACAGTGACAAAACCCCAGAAATGATTAATGTGGTTCACCTGTAACTCACAACCAACAATTTCTCATAGCTCTGGTAAGCAACTCTGCTGACTCTTGGGAATTATCCTCGTAAGTAATAAATCAAAAAAGTAATTAAAATGCCCCCTTAGAGTTCACTAGACTTCTTATATTCAAACCCACATCCAATTGTCTGAGAGAAATTATTGATTAAGATTCAGGATCAGAAAATAGTACAAAGCCATTTTCATGAAGTGTGTTGTAAGACATGTTATTTTTATTTTTTTCCTTTGCTTTTTTTAGTTTCTACACTCGAGAATATGACCTTGACATAGAATGACATAGAAGAGTGTTGGACAAAGAATGGGCAGGAAATTATCTATTCCCTTAAGGCATAAATCCATCCCCTTAAAACTGAAAAATAAAACTTGATCGGAGTATCACACTTATAATTGAGTTCAATGTCACCTTAACCACAAATATAGCATTGGAAGGGAAGCACGTTCATAGGGTTAATGTATTTCATGATGTCAGTTGCAACAAAGTCTGGGTGGCCAGACAACTGGGCCCAATTCTAAAAGAGGAACAACCCTTTTGAGTGCTTACCCTCTATCTGCTTTGCTTCTCTTCTGTTCCCTCCCACTCTTCCCCACAGAAACACTGTGTGATTCCAGAAACTATGTTTCTCCCATTATCAGGCCAGCTGACTGCTCTTTCCAGAGCACATACTTGCCTTGAAAAGTCTTCTTTTTTGCTACGGGAAATTTGGGAGGCTTTTAGTTTTCCTGTGTCTGTTTAATTCACTTATGCCCTTTAAGTTCCCTCCTTTCTTTTCTACTAAGAGAAAACTGCTTGGGAGTGGAGAGGAGAAAGAAAACCAGGGGAAACAGTCATCATGAGGACACTAGACACTGGAACGTTAGGCGGAAGGGAAGGCTTTCTCCTGAAACCGGGGTTAGGAGGTTTGCGGGGACCTCACTTGATGGAGACCTTGTATACACTACCCTCCTTGGTCTCAAGTTATTTAAGATGCCACGAGGCCTGTAATTACAGTTGCTCTCCCTGCCCTCGAGGAAGTTACGGGGCACAGAACTGTCAGCAGTTGCCCTGCCTATCTCCCACCTATATTCATCCTCCCCACCTTCCCACAGAAGAATGGGGAGGGGAAGACTTGGGGAAATCTTTCTTCATTTCAGATTCTCATTATAAAAATTGTGAAAGGATCAACTGAATAATAAATGAAAAAACTGTCTTTGAGATGCCAAAGAAAAGTGCTGTATTTATAGAAAGTACAATGTCATGAATTTTTTCCCCTACAAAACACTTCACGCTGTCATAAAATACCCAAGACTTTAGAAAAAGTGTTTGTTATTTCTGTACACCTCCCCAGAAATAGCTTTAGATACTTCAAACCTCCTTTTTTCTTTTCCTCTCTCTTCTTTTTCTTTCTAGTTTGTCTATTTTTGTTCCCTCTTTTACAATTCTTATTATGAAAACTTTCTCCCCTGTTTGCACCTTAATAACTAGGTCCATCAGACACACTCAGGCTTATAAAAGAAATCAGAGGTCACCAAAAGTAAAGAAAAGAGAAAAAGCAATAGATTAATTTTAGAAGTAAAAATTTATTGGGCAGTTATTTAGCATATTTAGCATAGAAGCAAATTCTATGGACCTCAGTATATATATATATATATATTCAGTGTATATATACCCTGCCTCTCTCTCTCTCTCTCTCTATATATATATATATATATATGTACTTAAAAGTAAAAATGGCACAAATAGACAAATTGAAACAGCTAGGGAGTTTCTCAAGTATATGATTTTTCTCCCCTAAGGAAATTTTCTTGAAAATTTGTCTGCCCATCTTGAATTTGCTCATTTTCTGGCTCTAAAGGAAGTTCACAGCCCGAGTAGGCATGAAGAAAACGACCTCTGGGACTGAACTGCTCATCTAATTGATGTGAACGTTGAGCTTTAAGGGGGTACCATGGCGCCAGTACAGGCGCTGGAAGAGGTAATTTGTTAAATGGCTCCTGGTGCTGTGTTAATTTGTCTCACACCAGGAGCTTTTGCTCTCAGAACATAGCATATGATATTCTCCTGGCTCGGGAGGGCTGGGCCTAGGAAAAGTAACGAAGCATGATGAATCTGGCCGCACAGGACGTGAAATGGAAGAGGAGGAGCAGAAAGAAAATTGTGAGGAGGTTCCCATTTGGTGCTAATTACTCTTATTTGACATTGCCTGTGAGCCAAAGTACACCCATATATTAAGTCATATTTCAAACTTTCAGCAAGGATTTCTTTATGTTTATAAGCCTGAGAGACCCTTTTGGACTTAGATTGAAAAATAATTTAATTAATTTGTCTAACTTATATCCAATACATTATATTAAATATATACTATCAAATAAAGTTAAAATAACAATTCCCTCACTAGAAACAAAAATTACAATTTCCTTTTGAGTAGTTTTGAGCATTCTAGTGCCCAAATAGAGGCGCATCTAAGTGTCCTATGTGAAAAAAAAAAAAAAAAAGTCCCATGTGAAAAAAACTGTCCTATGTGAAAAAATTTTCAGACTGTTGCTAATTATTTTCAGAATTATTATCTTTATTTTGTAGATGGAGAAACTACGAATCACATAGCTATTTTTTTTTTAAGTTAACCTCCATGAAGCACATCATTAGTTTTTGATGTAGTGTTCAATGACTCATTAGTTGCACATAGCTATTTAAGGGACAGATCTGTAAACCTGCATTTGACTCATACTCAGTGCTATTTTCACGGCACACCCACATTTTTGAAGGAAAAACCTATACTCTGTGAACAGTGATATTTAGTAATAACAGTTCAATTGCAAGAAGGTGATGATAGCCGTTGCCCATGCACGATATTGTGCTGTGGAATTGATATGCAGTGAACTAATACTAACATGTTCCTTCGAGCTCCGTCATCCTTTATTAACAGGCTCTGCGGCCCTGGAGAAACTACTTTGCTTCTCTGAATCTCAGTTTACTTTTTCATAACAGCACTGAAGGTGTCAGTTCCTGCCATCAAACACCAGCACTTTTGAGTATTCACCTTGAGCTGGGCACTATGCTAGTTGCTAAGATTAATAAGAGAAACAAGGCATCATTCCTTTAAAAGTACTTAAACTCTTATGGAAAGAGTTATATTAGGTGAATTCTGAAGTTCCTTCAAGCTTTACATTTCTAGGGTCTAACTGTGTGCAAGATACCATAATCCTATCATCACTGATAGACAAATTTGAGGGGATTTAGAGAAAGTGTGAACAGAGACATTGGCACCATTGCCATCCACGCGAATATCCACCTTGTGCTGGAGTCATTTCTCATTTCTATCTAAGCAGTGATAAAAGGGAGAAAGCTTTACACTTGATGAAGATGACCTGTGCAATGAAATTGGAATAAATGTAGAGAAAGGAGATCCTTTGGCAGAAGCAACAAGATGACTCAGGCTAATACTCTTTTAAGTTGTTTCCATTATGAATTTCTCTGACACTATTTTTCTCTTTCAATGGGGTAGCGTTTGGGACTCAGAACAACCTTCTCTATAATCTTAAAGCTGGGCACCTGCTACTTGTTTGATTTATTTTCATACAGCCAAATTCCACCAGGTTTTGGTGTCCCTGTGGGGACCCAGAATGCGACACTTTGCTACACGGACAGCAAAGCTTGATGTAAAGTCTGTGGAGCTTTATTTCAAAAAGTTAAGGGGATAAAGCTTGATCTATATAAATGCTTATTTTGTGTGTGTGTGTGTGTGTGTGTGTAAGTGTTCCACTTACTACGCATGATAGAGAAATAAAACCAATGTCTAGTTAAAAAACAGGATGAACCAGAACAATAGTATTGACGAAATAGGGACACATTGCATGATAAGTGCCCAATGACAGGACATTTTGTTTTTATATACCCTGTTTCAATCTTTATTTTTCCAATTTCTTAACAGTAATCGACAAAACTTTGAACCACACAAACAAACAAACAGAAAATGAGACTAAAAGGAGATCTGAAAATTTTCAACTTTTGAAATTAGAGGATGGATCAACTAATTTAATTTCTAAGTAGCCATGGGTCTTATTTTGGTGGAATTAGAAAGCTGGTATATTCGGTGACTAACCTTGGAAAAGTTTATTGACTATGCTAATGGCTTGCGTGGCTAAACATTTGCTTAGCTTGGGGATTACTTCTGAAATCAGACAGGTATGGTGACAAGGTCCTGGAAAACATCAACAAACATTTTATATAAACAAGATCTATATGGGAAGAGTAGCACTGAGTTAAGACTTTAAAAGATGTCTTTCTTTTGGGAGCTTATGGAGCCTACTGTGTAAAGATAAGTCCCAAAATACAATAGGCATTGTTAGTTTCTAGGTTACTTTTTGCTGCTTTTCAGAATTCTACTGTGCTTCTATAAGATAATGCCACAAACTAAAGTATTCAGGGTTAAAGAGCCATGATTATGATTTATGCATCTTACTTTTGAATGACAAAATATACATAGAAGGAGGAAGGAAAAGAAGAGACAGAAAGACAGAGACCAGAAGATATTGAGAGGAAGATAAAAAAAGGAAGAAAAATAAACTCATACGGGTGAAATGTATATAAGAGTTCTTTGTACTATTCTTGAAACTTTTCTGTATGTTTGAAATTGGTTCACAATTTGAAGAGTCTTTACAAAACATGATCAGTAGTGTAGAATCTTTTTGTGTGAATTTATAACAAAAGTCATTTTCTGGGGAAAAAAACCCCCAGAGTACCAAAAGTTGACAATTGCTAGCAATATCAATTATGCACATTCTTTGTTTTCTGCTCTCTATGGTTCTCTATGGCTAATATTGATCAACAGTACCTCTTCCCACCAGAATGTTCTGGAAGAAAAGTTGCATTTTCACTGGCTGTACTGTTATTCCTGATTCACTGTCATGAAGCACACAGAAACTTCTCCCTATTCTGCAGTCTGTAGTTTACATATAGGATGTGAACTTCATACAACATGCAAACCAGAAAGGAAGACCTGGTGGTTTTAGGTGTGTGTGTGTGAAAGTATGTGTGAGCTGCTTTGAGAATTAACCAGGTACTTACTGAATACCAGAAGTGTGCTTAATGTAACTAAGGAAAATAATTTTTAATTATAATTAATTTTTATCAACATTAACTAATCACACATAGCTAGTGGCTACCATATTTGGCAGAACAGGACTATGTTATTTTTACAATTATATGATCCTATCTTTTACCATAGTATTGAAAACTGTAGGAAGGCCTTCATTTTATTTCTAACTTTTGTTAAAATGTATGGATTCATTAGCACCACTAATGTTAAGTAAGTAAGGTGAGGGATATTCCTAGAGAGTGATATCTTAAAGGAATCTCATGAAATTCAAATTATACAAATCCAGAATGACAGAGAAAGAGAAAACAACTTTCTGGCCACTTGTGCACGTGGGATCTTAGCCATACAGAGGGGAAAGCTGTTTCTCCACTGTCACCTGGGTTATAGTATCTGCTTTGATAAAGACAGAGTGTTCATATTTACTTATTTTTTTTAACTTTGAACATGGGTTACTTTTCTTTTCTTTAAATTTTATTTTATTTTTTCAGTGTTCCAAGATTCATTGTTTATGCACCACACCCAGTTCTCATGGATATTAAGGAGGGCACGTACTGCATGGAATGTTTATATTTAAATTGAATTTGGACCCCTCATTGTTTCTTAAGATACATTGAAAAGAGATTATTCCTTAATACAGTATTAAAAGACATAAAGAGTTACTGTGTTTGCAAGGCAAGCAATAATAATATAGGCAGACATTTCATATCTCAGGAATAAATCAAGATAAAATAACCAATCTGTGTGTCATGAAATTCTGACTCTGGTCATGGGATACATATTTATTAAAAGTTCTAAATTATTTTCAGGAGATCAATTTTGAGTTTGGGGAGAAAAATGAAGCTATAAGTTTAATGAAATAGTAACTTCCTTAAATGTATGCTTTCATCTTAAGAATGAGAAAGAGATAAAAACCGTGAGCTTGCACTGTAACAATTGGTGTCACCACGTCACTATTTACTAATGCATGTGACCAAGTGGGATTCAGAAGAAACCATGAACTCGGATTCTAAGTGGACAGACTCTGACCACACTGTCAAAAAATCGAAGTTTTATGTAACCTCAAGCCTAAATATAAGTTCTTCTCTGCAATTAATGTGCACATATAATTGGGGTTAAAATTCAGTGTTTACTACTTACTGATTTTGCCCTGCATGTTCCTGTTTATATTTCCAAAAAAACATTGTGCTGGTTCAAGCCGAGCTTTGCACTGAGCCACACTGTGTCTTTCACTGGACTATGGATGAGCTAAATTCCCCAGCTGGTTCTGAATACATGTACCTACCAGGCAATTAACAAATATTTAACTAATGGATGAGTCAATAAATAGTATTTGAGATGCAGCAGGCACTGAAATTGATTGTCACAACTCACAGATATTTTCATAATGTCTATCTGAAACTGGAATATTGATTGACTCTATACCAATTGTAAGCTAAGGTGAAAATGGAAGTAATACGTTAAAAATAAATATGCAAGTCTGAACCTTACCTAATCCTCAAAGGTCATACTAACATTTTGGTTAAATGATTAAACTGATATTATAGGTAGGCCCTGACTTACCTACTTCAATACTATGTTAGTAGAATAAAATGGTTATGTTTTATAATAATGTTTGAAATAAGCTGGCATCTGAATTCAACTTTAGAAGAAATCTGGTTACAATGTAGTATAATTTTCTCAACTGTTTCTGATAAGCCTAGATGGCCAGGACTAATTTGGAACTACAGAAAAGAAGGGAAACAAGACCTATTTTAATGGGCTATTCTATCTTTTAGAGAATCAGTTGACTAGTGGAGACTAGAGTATATTCATTGTGGCCCTGTGCCTCATAGAATTCTTTGTATAATCATCTGATCGGTCTGCATCTATTGTCGTTTTTTGTGCTTTCTGAATCCCTCTTTTCATTTGTTTTCACAATCTACCTTACTTCAACCACCATTCCTTCAAAGATCTGAAACTTTCAGATACTTGTTTTGGAAAGCACACCCACACTTTCCTATTTCATTCCTAACAACAGCCGTCTAAGTCATACATTTTAGAATGTTTTATTTTGACTGTATCACTGGGCTCCTGATGTGTGACCGTGTAGCCCTGCCTGAAATCCCAATCCATCTGTGAAAAGTCTGTTAGGGAAACTGACTCCACCCTAATGTGGCAGGTGACAGAAGGTAGAAAAAACTTTAAAAACCTGAAGAAGGAACAACTATGAATACACATAGACACACATATTGTAAATACACTCTGTAAAGCAAGTACCTAATAAGAAAGCAGTTACTAATTAATTTATAACAATATTGGGGATACACTAAGAAGGTAGTATAGTTGTCTTTACTAGAGGAAGTCAAAGCTAGTAAGAAATGATTTCTTAACACACCAGCACCTCCATGACTGACTTTATAACTGTATAAGGCATTATATAAATGAATGATATGTACCCCCATTTAACTCGGAGATTGAGAAGATATTTGAGGAATAGAATAATCTATCTATAATTTATCTAGTACAGGTCTTTGAACCTAGGAAGAGTACCAGTTTTTTAATGCAAGAGGACAATGCCATTGTGAAAGTCAGCCCATTAAATTCATATTTTAAAAACTCATTTTGGAAAATGCATTTTTTCCTTAAATTTAACCATTGATTGGTTAATGAGAATAATTTGGTAATAGTAGCTTAAAATGAAGTTCCATTAGGTTATGAATGTCTGGAAAATTGAGTATGTATATTTTAAAAACACTATGCCTACAAAAACATATCTATGAAATTAAAAAAAAACTGTTCAAAAGAATTTACTTTACAAATAATCATCAGTTGAAAATTTCCTGTATCTAGAACTTTCTTAATTCAGAGGAATATTCTGAAGCTAATTGTAAAAATGTATTTTGTATTATTAAGGAGAAAAAAAATCCACTTTTAGTATTGGTATGGTAATGTACACAGTGATTCGCTATTTACTCTGTAAATAAATGAATAAGTTATTCCATTTTTCAACAAGTTAGCTAAACAAGTACTTATTAACTGCCTACTGTTTGGCCAGAGATGTGTTAGTTTCTACAAGTGAATATAAATGAATTACGTGAAATCTCTTTTCTTAGATAAATTTTAAATATTGGGTGGGGTTATCATACCTAGAAAAAAGCAATTTTACATGAAAAAAGAAAATAATCACTGGAGTGAAGATTAAAGTGCTAAATTAGCCATTTACTGATATCAAAATATAGAGTATATGAAGCAATGACTGTAAGTCATTACTAAATGGAAAGATCAACATGAAACATAAATACCAACTTGAATATTTGTTTCTTAAAAAGGGTCACATCCTACTTTGGGAGAAAAAATGATTTGCAGCTACTCATAAGTTGTCAGATATCACCTATAAAATATATGGACTATTGTACTCTTGATTCTCTGTGGAAATCTGCTTTTAAAGACGACCCTAAGATGTCAATGGCAGAAAAATTCAGTGCATTACTTCAAAAGAAAATTGTAAAAATAATAACCACTAATGATACTGTATATATTAAGTTGTTTTCTCTTATTCTTTCCTGTAAATCTACTCTATTTGATACCATTTCACATTTAGAATAGTGGGTGAACAACTGAAATATATTCTTAAGAACTATGTAAATAAAGCTTTGTAGCATAAAATGACAATAAAATGTAAAAATTGTATAATTATTTTCTTTAAGGAAATGTACTGCTGGTGTGGCAGCATAATTCTTAATAAAAATTGACTTTTAACTTTGTCTCTGTTTCTAATGTTGTAATTGTTATACTTCTGGTTTCTATAAATTACAAAAGTAGAAATGTAATACCTTGGGATTTCTAACTGGAATATGAAAAGGTTACTGAATTTTTAAAAAGGGTTTCTAGTCTATCAAGTTTTGACATCATTCCTTGTGAAAATTACAAACTTTAAAATACTCAAACTATTTACTCGCAGAGCTGAAGTGAGATTTTTTTCCTCCTGTCATGGCCAACCTGATATTTAAAGTAGGAGAAAGCATTGCAGTAGTGACACTGTAATGTACGTTTTAGAAATCAACTAATACAGAGCAGATGAAGGCTATATCTTTTTTTCTGAAGCTACATATATTAAGATCACTTTACTTTACTTTGTATTCAAACATGATCCTTAATGGTCTGGCAATGGGTTATGTTTGTATTCTCCAAATTAGCATCATTACATTCAGCCACACAACTTCGTATCTTACCAACATTATTGCAAATAACATCTTTCTACCATGGGTGCTTTTATGTTACAAATGTTGATATAGGATGTGCATATTTTTGCATAATACAGAATGCAGTAGAAAGAAAAGTACCTTGAAAAATAGATGTGCCACTTTATAATCTTAAATATGCTAAGCTCTGGTTTCCCAATTCTCTTTAATTACAATATTTACTAAATAATGAGGTAAGGAAGAAAATATGCATTTACTTTTGGCTTCACTATTACCATCTAATGAAAGTCAAAGTATTCATTGACAGAAAGTGAATAACCATTACTATTTATTCATTTCTCAAGAAACATTTACTAAGTGCCTTTACAACTAAATCAAGAGCCCATCTATGGTTCCCTGGATGAATATTCTTAGACAGATGGCATTGGCTACCACAGGTGGTTAGCTAGCAAGCTTGCTTAGAAAATTTGACACCACAATGTCAAGATTATTGTTCCAATGTATTTAGGGATCAGCTAACATCAGTCTCTCCAGTTCTTTATCCTTAGCTATCATCCCCACAAACATAGGTTTTAGGTGAAAAGAAATCAGGGGAAAATATTACTAATGGCTTCACAAAACCCTACCATCCCTGCAGAAAGCATGGCAGAGCACCAGCATTCTGAGATTCACAGTTACCACAAATACTTTTAAAAGGTTAAAGCTGAGGAGTGCCTTGCTGGCTCAGTTGATAGAGCATGTGACTCTTGATGCTGGGGTTGTGAGTTCAAGCCTTCCACTGAGGGTAGAGTTTACTTAAAAAAAAAAACCAAACAAACAAAAATACCTGTCAAATTATAAAAGGTTGAAGCTGCTGGAGAAAAATGAACAAATTAAGAAAATGGTATAGCTTATAATGCTGTATATTAATTGTACTTCAATTAAAAATAAAAATAAGTCAAATACATAAATATTGAATTAATAATGAAACTAAGAAACGATGTAGATGAAGTAGCGATTTTTGCAATACAGCCTTGGGTAAAAGAATCAAAGTTAAGCCTAAAACACACAGATGGAAAAAAAAAAAATCTATTCTATTAATAGTAGTAGGTCACAAAGTGTGCAGGAAAGGAATGGAACTGAGATTGTACTAGAAGGGACAGTTGAGCAGAGTTGGACATTTTTATTTCAGGTCATGGTCTGTGGTAACCGTAGGTGAAACTCAGATATCTGACGATGAACAAGGAAAAGGATGGTAGCACTCAACCGCTTGAAATCAAGAGTGATCACAGGCAGCATGGAAGGCAAAGATGCCTTGTGTTTCTACCCTAACTGTCTAAATTATATTTTATCATCAATTAAGAAAAAACTGTCCCATATCAACTCCATTTTGTCTTTCTGTTTCACAGTTAGAATCCATATGATTGTGAACAAAAATTTCTAATAAGCTAAGCTTTCCTCATGTTCAGGCAGATAAGCACCTGATGTAGAAAATATGGCTCAAAAGGAAAGTATTTTTCTATGTCACAGGGTGACAGAATTAAAGATTTCTAAATAGAGTAGACCAAAACATTAAATTGTTCAGAGGAAGGATGCTTATGGAAATAAAATCAACAGACGTTCGTTTGTGACAGAACATCAAGATTATTTAATAAGCTCATTGTTTTTCCACTTAACAACTAAATCAACTGGCCAGTGAGTTTAGACAGGTAATATATTTGATTCATCTTTCCGCTGAGAAACACCTACCACAATGATTAATATAAAGTAAGTATGAAATAATTATATGCTTGTTGAAGAAGAATCAGTTCTTTGAACAAATCCATTAATGGATGGTTCTGAGCTTGTGAAAAGAGATCCCAAAATATAAAGTTTTTTTAAAAAATTACTTTGTGTCCTTGTTTTTAATTGGAAATAATTTTTCATTTCCTAGTTAAATGACTGCCCCTCAAGAGCTTGTAGCCTCAAAAGGAATGCCAAATGCAGATTGCTCCAGAGGATGACAATGTCAGATGCCATGTGTAGGTAATTTTCATTGACTCTGCACACACTGGCTTGCCTGTTGGCAGTGTGTGTACGTAGGTGTGCAGGGGAGAGGGACACAGAGATTATTTATGAGGAGGTTTTCTGAGTTTAAAAAGACAAAGACAGGGGTGCCTGGGTGGCTCAGTGAGTTAAGGCCTCTGCCTTAGGCTCAGGTCATGATCCTGGGGTTCTGGAATCAAGTCCTGACTCAGGATCCTTGCTCAGCGGGGAGCCTTCTTCCCTTCTTCTCCTTCTGCCTGTCTCTCTGCCTATGTGTGATCTCTGTCTTTCAAATAAATAAATTTAAAAATCTTAAAAAAAGAAAAGAAATGAAAAAAAAAGACAATGATCAAATCTTGATTAAAACTGTATGTCTGAGATTGTACAGTGGACGCTGAATCTGGTTAACAGAAGCAATTAGGCTTTCCCAATGTCTGAAACAAAACAAAGAAATGAACAGTCAAAAGTACAGAATTTGTTGCGGATAACAGAAATCAGATTTCATCTCCACAGTTGGCCAGAGCTTAGTTGCCACTGTTAGCTTTAAAAAGGCATACACTCCCTGAACCTCTGCTTCTGTCATCCTCCTGGCCTCTAGACATTTCAGTTTGTAACTCTTAATATTTGTTTTGGGAAAGATCCTAACAAATATTATTAAAGGGATGATTTATGTGCACTTAGAAGTGAAATCAGTGATTACTATTAAGTGCAAGTCATGGCGGACTAAACTAATTTCATCGGATGATGGAGAAGCTAGTGTGAAGGACCAGACATCATGCAGCCAAGCACATTTGCTTATTTTAGTCTACATTCCATCAGTATGTTTTGGTGGCATGCATAGATAATCACATTTTTAATAAGGAAGTGTTCTCTTACTTTTAGCTCAAGAAATGGATTTGTGGAATTTTATTATATTTTTATTGTATGTGTTATTGTTTTTCTTTGCCAGTCACATAAAAAGTGGTTGCCTTGCTCAAGATGAATGATACTCATTGTGACAAAGAGCTTATTGAATGGCTTTTCTCCTTTTTATACACTTTCAGAGATTGGATTTTTGCAGTTTCTCATCCTTTGCCATGTTATTTTATGAAGGGAAGTGGACTTATACAATCAATATTTATTTTTATATTCAGAGATATTGTGTATTTGTCCTAATAGCTGCATTTTCCCACCACTGATTTGTTGTTAATGGCATATTACCAAAGATATTAAACTAAGAGCTGAACATTAAGCATTTTTCCTTCATTAATGAGCCTAATAAGTATAATGTAGTTGTATCAGTGCTTAGTCTAATTACATTCATAATACATTCTTTTGTAAGTGAAGCTTATAACAATTTATAGGCTCAGCAGTTATGGGCAACTTCTATATCAGGTTTCTTACAAACACGATTTACCCATTTTCTTAAATGTCATACTTCGAGTGGCATCAATAAAATAATCATTAAACTGTGATGTTCTTGAGATTGTGCTAGAAGTTATCAAAGCATTGTTACTTTTTTATAATGTCATAATTTTCATGGTTCATAAAAAAGACATAAATTATCAACAATTTTTATATTGAATTTTAGCAGCTTTTTGTAGCAAATTGAATTCAAGGAAATGCAGAGCTACTTTGTTGCCATACCTTTATATTTCAATTGTCATTCTTATAATAAACATCCCTGATTTTATAATTCACATTAAAATGAATGTATTTCCATTTTCTGGGGAAAAAGGGAAGACAGAAATATTATTTAATTGTTTTTAGGAGAGAGTGAGAAAACCATGGATAAAGAGTACTTCATGGGATGTCTCGGTGGCTCAGCTGGTTAAGCCACTGCCTTCATCTCAGGTCATCCCAGGGTCCTGGGATCAAGTCCTGCATCAGGCTCCTTGCTCAGCAGGGAGGCTGTTTCTCTCTCTGCCTCTGCTTTCCCCTCTGCCCCTCTGCCTGCTTGTTCTCTCTCTCTCTCTGACAAATAAATAAATAAATAAATAAATAAAAATGAGTGCTTCAATGAACTTAAAGAAGCAGAGATAAGTGATTTTTTAAATTTGGAAATGGGAAGTATAAAATGCTTATGGATGTAGAGAGATAAATGAGAAAGGAATTGAAGAAGAATCCAAGAATTTGAACCTGGGCAATCAGCAGTCTGTACTATTGACATGATTGGATACTATACTATCATACATTATGGATAACAAATGAAGGTAATAAGTAAAGCAACTTTGTGTCCAGGCTCCCAGTTACTGAGATATATGAGATAAATTCACCCGCAGTCACAGGAACTCAGAGAGTCACAGGTAGCTTGTAAGTTCCTCGAGGGCAGTGTTCACGTATGTTCTAATCATCATTATTTACCTTGATTCCAGTATATCAGTGTGCGGTAAATATTTGTTCAATGAATGAAGAACACATACACATCATATTACATATATATCAGTAGTATATGCAGTAGAATATAATAGATGAATGTAATAGATAATATAGTAGAATATAATAGTAGGTATATAAATATAAATAAATATATGTGTGTATATATGTATATATATAAATATATGTGTGTATTTATATATGTATACATATATATATATATAAGTATATATGTATATATATATGTGTGTGTGTGAAATAGGCAGAAGTAGGTTAGTATCTTCACTAAAAATTCAGGAAATTCAGATTGTTAATTAGTAGGAGATGATTCAAGAAAATTGTCCAAGGAAACTGGTTTGGTCTAAGATTGACAATCTCTAAAATAGTAGTTATTGTCCACATGTGCTATTGAGTATTTGAAATCACACTGTCAATTGAAATGTGCCCTTAGTAACTGCAAAACACACATGAAAATCTTGGATTTTGTAACAAAATGTACAATCTCTCATTTACAATGTTTGTATTGTTTATTGTATTAAAGAAGACACACTTAGTCACCTATTTTTACTGCTATAATTTTGCTACTAGAAAATTTCAAATTTCAAATGTAGCTCCTGTCGGTGGCTGGCATTATATTTCTAATCAAAAGCAAAGGCTAAGAAGAAACATATCTTGAAGCTTATTTTCTCTTCTGATATTAAAAATTTCCATAAATATGAGAGTGGTAGTAACAAAATGTTTTTAGATTAATAATTTATAAGCCCTGGTGAGTTTTAGATTAATAATTTATAATCCTTAGTATTTTTTTTCTGCAAAAAATGTTTTATTTCTAATTTACAGTTATAAAAAATCAAAGTTCTTAGTGTTAATAACTTATTGTTTTTATTTCAGGAAGATATTTCTAAAGTCTGAACCATGCAGGTGTCCCAAGGAAGGTATTTCTACTATGCCATGAAAATCTAAAGTACAGTGACAATAAAACATTTAAGATAACTTTTCATTAAAATGACTAAACTTAGAGTTAAATGTAATCTTAAAATAACAATAATTTGGGTTTGTCTGGCCAAGAAAAAATATGTTTTAAAGGAAGTGACTTAATTTAAAGCAACTATTGCTAATTAAAATTAATTGAATATTGAAAATATTTAAGATTCTGACAGCTATCACCTTGAAGGATCCAATGAATGAATTCAAATTAAATCTCCCAGAACACCTGAGCACATTCAAGTGCTAAAATAATAAACATAAAATATTATTTCATTACACTGAATATTAATAACTAAGCTGGGGTTATGTAATCTAATCACTATTCATAGCTTAATTTGCTATGACTCACAATTTTATTCTACCTCATTTACATTTCTTTATCCAAGTCACCAGCCCCAATTCTTGAGTTCTATCCATTGCATTGACCCTAGGAGTCTAATTGGATACATTGAAACAGCCCACTTTTTGTATCCTTTGCACTAGTCCCCCTACCCACCCTTTGCATATTCTTTGCATGGAATCCTCTTTCTTTCCAGTGTCTTCTAGTTTACTGCAATACATGTGTCAGAACTCAGCAGAGGTGTCCCTTAAAGTCTTCTTTTGTCAGGTACTTTCCTTTGAAATTTCATTGATATGACTTAATGTAATTGCAATTTTTTTTTTTTAAATTTCTGGGTGGTCTTTTATTAATGTTTGTCTTTTCCACTAGAATGGTCCTAACTTCCGGGATGAGGTCCAAATGATTCTCAGTGTTGTATCCACAGCATTTTGCATGTTTCCTGGCACCTAGCAAGATTCAACAAGTATTTAGCAGAAGAGTAGAGTATCTGTATTCATAAATTCTAAAACATAGTACCCGAATATCTTTTTTTTTTTTTTTAACCTAATGGTCACCTTTTGGTAATCAATCTTGTTTAGGCAATTAAAAGTTTAATTAATATACTCTTCTTGCCTGTGTCTTTTCTTCAAATATTATTTTATCTCTGCACACAGGCCTGTTTATTTTGAAAGGTAATGAAAGTAATTATCCCCCCCCACATGGGTAGCTACTTTAAAAGTAAATGAATAATTCTCCAAAAATATTACAGACATGTTAGGTGCTACAGAAACAACAAAACAATCCAGATAGGCCTTTTTCTCAAGGAGCATAGAGAAGTAGGGAGATGAAGACATAGTAATATAAATGTTGGTTAGACAGTGATTGGTATAAGAGAGGTACAGAGTTTTTCAAGTCCAGATGATGGAAAGACTATCTCCAACTAAGGTAACAATCAAGAAGGACTTCACGAAGAAAGAGGTATTGGATATAAGCTTTATATTTTATTTTATTTTATTTTTAAAGATTTTTATTTAGTTAGTTATTTGACACAGAGAGACTGAGCACAAACAGAGGGGGAGTGTCAGGCAGAGGGAGCAGGAAAAGCAGGCTCCTCGCTGAGCAATGAGCCCGATGTAGGGCTCCATCCCAAGACCCTGGGGTTATGACCTGAACTGACTGAGTCACCTGGGCACCCCTATGTACAGGATTTAAAAAATAAGCAGGGTTGGGGCCTTCAGAAGTGTCTCAAGAAGGAAATGCCATTTATCTGAAGGACAAAAAAATAAAAGCAATGGATGGAAGCTGGGCATGGAGGAATATATATAAATGGTGAAGAGTTCACCATTTCTCTAAAGTAGCAGGTAAATGAATGCAGTATAGTAAGATAGCCCAAATGTAGACTTAGAAGGCAGGTAGCCATGATTTTAATTTCTAGCTCCACTATCTACTGGCCCTGGGGATTTGAGGCAAACCAGATCTCCTCTACAAGCCTCAGTCTCTCCAACTGAGAAAAATGGGAGGAATGACATAAGAACTTTGGGGTCAATTGGAGAAGTAATAAAATAATGCTTATTTAAAGTTTAGGATAGAAAATCCTAAATAAATGATAAAAAATGGGAGTTAGCTCTCAGAAGTACTTTGAAATGAAGTTACCTAAGATTTTAAGTATTTGTGGTTTTACTATGTTGTCATTTGTTCTCTGTTGCCTCTTGAGTGAGACACTTGAGCATATCAGTTAAGAGCACCAAGTTTAAAATCGGGCTGTATGTCTGAATTCTGATTTGTTTGCTCCTAAGTAAATAATTTTAGGCAATTTACTTATACTTTCAGTGCCTCATTTCCTCATTTATAAAATGGTAATACTAACGATTATGGAGATCAAATAAGTTAATAAATACAAAGACCATAGAACAGTGCCTGGGAGCGTTGTGTGTGTATTTAGAAACTATTATATAAATGTTAGCTATTGTTATTGGGTAGTCATCCAAAGTATTCTAGAAAATTGTGTCTGAAGCAGAAATGTGTCCAAGAAGAAAACAACATGCTAGCCCGGTGTGAGACAAATTGGGAAGAGAGACAGAGTTGAAACAACTCTCCTAATTGGATGAAGCGAGGACTTGAACAGGAATGGATGAAGGCAGAAATGAGAAGTGAGGGAAGGCTTAACAGAAATACACTCTAGAGGAGAGAGCAATTGGAAACTTATGGGATAAGGGGAAAGGGGTCAGTGAGAGGAATGTCAATATTGAGAATTGAGAGATGTTGCCTCAGACAGAAATAAGAAGTCAGAAAAATGAGCCGATCTGAGATGGACATATTTTGGACAAGCCATGCTTGTGTTGCTTTTGGCACTTCTCACTAGAGATGTCTAGTAGGTGAAAATGAAGGATTCAAGTCCAGAGCATTGAATTATAGATTAATAGGTGATAGTTGAAGTTTGAGAATAACAGCGAAGAGAGGTTAGAGACATAACATAATAAGATTGAGGGAACTTATACATGAAAAATGTATCTAGCAGGTTAAAAGAAAAGTGAACTTACAGGAGAAAAGGATAAGAGGGAACCTAAAGCCACTCTTTTTATTTTATTTTTTCCAGCTTTACTAAAATATAATTGGTGCATAAAATTATGTACATTTAAAGAGTACAAATGTGGTAATTTGATACATCTGTACAATGTAAAGTGATTACCATAATCAAGATAATTAACACATACTTCACCTCACATAGTTACTACTTTTATGTGTGTGTGCTGAGAACACTGTTGATTGGCTTTTTTTTTTTAGCAATTTGCAAGTATATAAAGCAGTATTATTAAGTATAGTTACAAAGCTATACATTAGCTCCCCAAAATTTATTCATGCTATAACTGAATGTCTCTACTCTTTGACTAAATCTCCCCATTTCCTTTACTCCCAACCTGCTGGCAAACATAGTTCTACTCTCTGGTTCTATAAATTTGACTTTTTAAGATTTCACATAAATGAGGCGATACAGTATTCGTCTTTCTGTGTTTGGCTTATTTCACTTAGCATGATGTCTGTCCTCTAGTTTGATCCATGTTACAAATGGCAGGATTTGGGGTGCTTGGGTGGCTCAGTTGTTGAACGTCTGCCTTCGGCTCAGATCATGATCCCAGGGTCTTGGGATGGAGCCCCACATTGGGCTCCCTGCTCAGAGGGAGGCCTGCTTCTCCCTCTTTTGCTTCCCCTGCTTGTGCTCTCTCTGTGTCAAATAAAATCTTAAAAACAAACAAACAAACAAACAAACAAAACCATACACACACAAATGGCAAGATTTCCTTCTTCTATTTTATGACTGAATAATAGTGTGTGTGTGTGTGTGTGTGTGTGTGTGTGTGTGTGTGACATTTTCTTTATCCATTCACCTGAAGAAGAACTGTCATAGGCCAAACCATTAGCCTTTGACATCTATGGGTGCAAAGGTAATTACAAGAATAATTACAAAGATAATTACAAGTTGCCTGGCCTTTGTTAACTGCACTAGTGTCTTGAAGAAAAACCATAACAAAGTTGGTTCATCCAGCTATTTCTCAGGGCACACTGTGAAAGTTTCATGTATTCATGAGCTAGCTCAATATTCAGAGCTATCCATGTCTTCTACAGCTGGATTGCAGGCTGCTAAAATAAGGCCTAGAATTTAACCGTTAAGTGTGGTAGACTTTGCAAAAGAGATTGAACTGTCACCTTTGACGGGCCCTACACCACCAAAGTAAGGATCCCTAGTAAGAAAAAAACTGTGCCCTTATGACCTGGGATGGGGGCATAGGAATTACTACCCCTGAGAACTTTAAACTCTCAGAAACTGATGAGTTTTCCAGGATTACAGACATAGATCTCCCCTCTCCACTCACTAGGTGAGATCAGCCTTCCTTGACCTGGAGATAATAAAAGACCCCATCTGATATGGATGCCTTTCAAGATAGTACTTATTCTTCTCATGATCACTCCTGCCTACCTTCAGTGCTTCAGTTCTCAAGTTAACCCAAGTAGGCTAAGACATACCTGTAGAAACCAGGGGGATGCTTGTATAAATGGTGATATTTAAATGACAACGAAATATAAGGCTGATAGGACATATTTCCTTAATAGTGTTCTCCCATAAAACAGGATTTAGCATTCTATTAAGTTACCTGAGACTGGTCTTCATATAGGACTAGGATGAATTCCTGAAGTGTGGACACAATGATAACCTAGAGAGTATTGGAGATACCTGAATTACCTTGGCTGGATATTGAGGGAGGGATCAGAAAACCAATAGGAGGTTGTGTTAGAATGGATTTATTATGTGAGATCAGAGCACCGATCATTGACTCTTTTCTCAGGAGGACCCAACTTTCCTTCATTAAGTCAATAAAGGGACACTAACACTGGAAATAATAGTCATAATTGTTCTCTATTGGCCCGAGTTAACTTCAGAGATGCTGCTACAGACTGTTAGTGAGGTTTATAGTCCAGGATTCCAAAATAGCAGAACAGGTGGCAACACTCAACCATCAGTGGCAAGATGTATGTGGTCACCATAATGGGCCATAGGCTTGAGTGGCTACCAGACCACCTTAACTTATAGGTATTCATACAAAGGATAACAAATGTGGTATTCCTAGGCATGGGATAGATGATAGTCAATTAAGATAATGCTTGCTCTGTATAAGTAAAAAATCTAGATTTATTAAGTTGAAAGCTGATATCAATCTATTAATACAAAATTGTGGTCCTTTTCTTAATTTCCTGATCAACCTTAGTTCTTAGACAGAACTCATCAGTTAAAGGGTACTCTAGGTGTCCTGAAGAAGAGACTCTGCCTTATCACATTAGTGTATACAAAAACAATACTTATTTTTCAAAGGAATCTGTTGTCATTTGCTGAAGTCATTGTACACTGAAGAAAGGGTAATAGCTAATACAAGGTCTTAGTTGACAGTAAAACCAGAAGTTTCAAAAAGTCCATCATAACTCACAGGCCTTATGAAATCCAGAAAATATACACGCTTAGGACAAATACATTTTAAACTGATTCCAATGATCGCACAGTCCCACTTCATGGTGACTTCCCCCAGACTTTCTTTCTTTCTTTTTTCTTTTTCTTTTTTTTTCTCTCTTTTTTTGTTATAATAGTTTATTTTCTAAAAACAAAATGGAGTACAGTTTTTCCTCCTTCTACATGCCTAGTACATAATTAATGCTCAATACATTTTTATTATCATTAGAATCACAACTTTTGATTATAAGTCCAGTGAATCTACTCAAAAGGTTCTGAATTCTCTCTGAAACAAAACTGTGATTCAAAACTCACTCCTGCTGAAAAATCTTCTGTGGCCCCTCAGAACCTATATGGTATAAAGCCAAAATTCTCTACTGTCATTTAGAATTCTTAACACTCTGGTCCCAAGTTGCTTTTGTAATCTAGAGCTTCTGATATAGTCAAAAAGCAACAATCAACCAATCAATAAATCATTAAGATTTGGCATCCTACCTTAGCCACTTAACCTTTTTCCTTCTCTGCAGTATTGGGATCCTTTCTTTCTCTTTGTGTTCTTTCTTTCCTTTCTCTCTCTCTCTCTTTCTCTCTTTCTTTCCTTTTTTAAGTTAACATATAATGTATTATTTGCCCCACGGGTACAGGTCTGTGATTCATCGGTTTTACATAATTCACAGCACTCACCATAGAACATACCCTCCCCAACATCTATCACCCATCCACTCCATCCCTCTCCAGTGCCCCAGCAACCCTCAGTTTGTTTCCTGAGATTAAGAGTCTCTTATGGTTTATCTCCCTCCCCAGTCCCATCTTGTTTCATTTTCCCCTCCCTTTCCCCACAAACTCCTGTCCTGCCTCTCAAATTCCTCATACCAGAGAGATCATATGATAATTGTGTTTCTCTGATTGACTTATCTCATTTAGCACAATACCCTTTAGTTCCATCCACGTCATTGCAAATGGCAAGATTTCATTTCTTTTGATGGCTGCATAGTATTCCATTGTATGTATATATATATACCACATCTTCTTTATCCATTCATCCGTTGATGGACATCTAGGTTCTTTGCACAGTTTGGCTATTGTGGACATTGCTGCTATAGACATTTAAGTGCATATGCCCCTTCAGATCATTATGTTTGTATCTTTAGGGTAAATACCCAATAGTGTGATTGCTGCATTGTAGGGTAGCTCTATTTTCAACTTTTTGAGGAATCCCCATACTGTTTTCCAGAGTGGCTGCACCAGCTTGTATTCCTGCCAATAGTGTAGGACAGTTCCCCTTCCTCTGCATCCTCGCCAACATCTGTCATTTCCCGAGTGGTTAATTTTAGCCATTCTGACAGGTGTGAGGTGGTATCTCATTGTGTTTTTCATTTGGATTTCCTTGATGCCAAGTGATGTTGAGCACTTTTTCTTGTGTCTGTTGGGCATTTGGATGTCTTCTTTGGAAAAGTTCATGTCTTCTACCCATTTCTTGATTGGATTATTTGTTCTTTGGGTGTTGAATTTCATAAGTTCTTTATAGATTTTGGATACTAGCCCTTTATCTTATATGTCATTTACAAATATCTTCTCCCATTCTATCGGTTGTCTTTTGGTCCATTAGAAGAAACTACCTCCCTAAATTTTAAAGAAAAAAAAACTTATTTATACATACACAAAAATAAGGGTAAACATGATGAAGGGATAGAATATGACTGTAAAGATGAAAATTCAAAAAGATTCTAAAAAAGGAATTGATAAGAAGTTGGTTGAAAAAAGAAAAAAAATGTGATCAGGCTGGAGACTAGAATAAAGAAATATGCTAGATTTAGGGTATATTTTGATCTGTTGGAAGAAACTGTATCCCAGAGTTTTAAATAAAGAAAAAGTTATATGTATACAAAAAATAAGGTTAAATACAGTAAAGGGATAGAATATGACTACAACAATGAAAATTTAAAGAGACTTTTAGAAAGCTATGGTTAAGATAAAATCATTTAAAAAAGGTTAAAATAAGAAAGGGGAAATTTTAAAAAACAGAATAAGAAAAAAAATAAAATTTAAAAAATTTAACTATTAAAGACTAAAGAATCGTGGGGAAAAAGCCATGAATCCTATGTGCTGTATTCCTCTATCACTGGTGTTTTATAGTTCTCATTGATCAGTAAGCATGGTCTTGGCTGGATGTTCTTGCTGATCTTCTGGAGGAGGGGTCTGTTGCAGTGATTCTCAAATGTCTTTGCCCAAGGCGGAATTGCACTGCCCTTGCCAGGGGCCAGGCTAAGTAATCTGCTCAGGTTCACTCTCGGGAGTTTTTGTTCCCTGAACGCTTTCCGTACAGCTTTGGAGGAGGAGAATTAAGATGGCGGCCTCCAAATCTCTGGCCCAGAGGACCCAAGAGCTCAGGGCCCCATGCCTCAGTGTGCCTTCAGAGAAAGGCAGTCAATCCCTTTGGTGTCCCTGGTCTCTGCTGCACTCTGAGCTCACCTGGCCTATGACTGGGTTTCTAACTCTGGTGCATGGCCCTGTTTGGAGTCTCCAAACCAAGCAGATTCCTGCAACGTACTCCCACACTGGTGAGGGAGGTGAGTTTCCCTGGATCTACCACTTGTGCGGTCCCTGCCTGAAGGGCAGTGGCCTGACTGTGCCAGAAATCATGGTTTGTGGCAACCCTGAGTTGATAGCCCTCCTTGCCTCCATCTCTGTAGCCAGCTTCCCCACTCTGATACCTGGGAGCTCTGCCACACTCGGGCACCCCTGGTCTTTCTGTGACCCTGAGGGACCTGAGACCACATTGTCCCAGAGAGGGCTCCACCCCCAGCTTAGCCCCTGGAGCGATGTCCCTCAGTGGAGCAGACTTTTAAAAGTTCCAATTTTATGTTCCGCTGCTCTATTGCTTGTCAGAAGCCAGCCCCTTCCTCTGCGGTCTATTTTTCCATATGTCGCCTCAGATTCACTTCTCATGTTCTACCTTCCAAGAAGTGGTCACTTTTCCATTCCTAGAATTGATATTATTCTTTATTCAATCTCCTGTTGAGTTTGTATGTGTTCAGAATGGTTCGATAACTATCTAACTGAATTTCTGGGACCAGATGAAATTTAGGTCTCCTACTCCTCTGCCATCTTGCCTCTTCTCTCCCCCAGACTTTCAGATGCTTTATGGAGATGGATATATTTAGCAGTTGGTGAAATACTTACTTGGATTTCTTGACCTGTGGAGTAACAACTGATATGTTAGAAAGAGCAAAGTGGAAAATCCTAAAAACTGCCCACACTTCAAGTCAAGATAGTAAATCAGAATCAATACTTCAGTCCTGTGTAGAAATGTAGAGATTAGTGCTATCCTTAAATACTAAAGGATTCAGTCTGATGATTCCCATCATATTTCCCATTTAACACATCAGTATATTTTTGGCAACAGGTAGATGTATGATGGCAAATATCAACTAACTACCATAAACTTAATGAGGTATTGTATTCAGTACCAGATACAGTATCTTTAACCCAGAATGAGAACTACTCCTCCACTATTTCTCAACACAAAGTCAACAAAAGAGATGTGTTGTGAAATAAAGATTAATCTTTTAGGAATAAGTTCATAGGCAGATAGAAAGGCTATATTAGATAAGAATAGATGATTACAAATAGTGAGAAGGTATAACTGATGTAACAATATTCTAAAATTAGAATTGAGATATCAATGTAAGTGATAGAATTGAAGCATAGTAGGAATGTTCTTTCTCATATCCCTACAACAAAGGAAAATATACAGACCTTTTGTGCTAGAAATGTAGAAATGAAGGAAATAGTTTCTATCTTTACAGTGAAGTATGAATCTGTTTACACTTAGATAACCCATTATCATTTATCATCAATCTTCATTTTTGTTTTCATAATATTGTGTTAAGTATTTTTACTTATGTTGTCTTCTCAATAATGCAGACCCTTGAATCTACAACTCCTATTTTATATCATAACTTTTAATAGCAATAGTTTAGCTATTTTGCCATTTTCTCCTTGTACAGTTGGCTGACCAATAGCATATAAAAGGAAAAATCTCTCCTCTCTTATTGGTGATTTTATTTATTTGGGTCCTTCCTCTTTTCTTTTTGATAAGTCTGTCTTATTACAAAAAGAATTTTATAATTTTTTTTCAAGGAACCAGCTCCTGGTTTCATTTTCATTTCTATTGTTTTGTTTGTTTGTTTGTTTGTTTCTGTATCACTTATTTCTGCTCTAATCTTTATTATTTCAATTCTTCTGCTGGATATAGGCTTCCTTTGCTGTTCCTTTTCTCACTCCTTTAGGTATAATGTTAGGTTGTGTATTTGAGACTTTTCTTGCTTCTTGAGGTAGGCCTGCATTGCTATATATTTCCTTTTTATGGCTATTTTTTACATCTCAAAGGTTTTGGATCATAGTGTTTTCATGTTCATTTGTTACCATGTATTTTCTTTTTATTTTGTCTTTAATTTCCTGGTTGACTCATTCATTCTTCAGTAGAATTTTCTTTAATCTTCATGTATTTGTAATTTCCCCTTTTTTTTCCCCCTGGTGATTGACATCAAGTTTCATTGCATTGTGGTCTAAAAACATGCATGGTATGATCTCAATCTTTTTGTACTTGTTAAGGCCTAATTGTGACCCAGTATGTGATCTATTCTGGAATGTCCCACGTGCACTTGAAAAGATTATATATTCTGCTGCTTTAGGATGAAAGGTTCTGACTGTATCCATTAAATCCATCTGGTCCAGTATATCATTCAAGGCCATTGTTTCCTTGTTGATTTTCTGCTTATATGGTCTGTCCATTGCTGTAAGTGGGGTTTTAAAGTCCCCTATTATTATTGTATTATTATCAATGAGTTCTTTATGTTTGTTATTAATTGTCTTATATATTTGGGTGTTTCCAAGTTAAGGGCATAAGTATGTACAATTGTTAGATCTATTTGTTGGATCAATCCCTTTATTGTGATATAGTGCCCTTCTTCAACTTTTGTTACAGTCTTTGGTCTAAAATATAGTTTGTTTGATAAAAGTATTACTACTCTTTCTTTTGATGTCCAATTGCATGATAAATGATTTTCTATTTCCTCACTTTCAATCTGCAAGTATCCTCAGGTCTAAAACGAGTCTCTTATATGCAGCATATAGATGGGTTTTGTTTTTTTATCCATTCTGAATGAGAGAGGAGAGATCATAACCAACATCACAGAAATACAATTTTAAGGGAATATTATGAAAAATTATATGCCAACAAATTTGGCAATCTGGAAAAAATGGATAAATTCCTAGAAAAATATAAACTATCAAAACTGAAACAGAACGGAAGAGAAAACTTGAACAGACCATTAACCAGCAAAGAAATTGAATCAGTAATCAAAAATTTCCCAATAAACAAAAGTCTAGGGCCAGATGGCTTCCTGGAGGAATTCTACCAAACATTTAAAGAAGATTTGACACTTATTCTTCTCAAACTGTTCCAAATAATAAAAAAGAATGGAAAGCTTTCAAATTTATTCTATGAGGCCAGCTTTACCTTGATTCTAAAATTAAAGACCCCACTAAACAAGAGAATTACAGGCCGATATCCCTGATGAACATGGATGCAACAATTCTCAACAAGATAGTAACAGATCGAATCCAACACTACATTAAAAGAATCATTCACTTCTATCAAGAGGGATTTGCTTCTGGTTGTAAGTGTGGTTCAATAGTCACAAATCAATCAGTGTGACACACTGCATTAATGAAAGAAAGGATAAGAACCATATGATCCTCTCAATAGATGCAGAAAAAAGCATTTGACAAAACACAACATCTGTTCTTGATAAAAACCCTCCACAAAGTAGGGATAGAGGAAACATACCTCAAGATAATAAAGACTATATTTGAAAGACCCACACTCAATATCATCCTCAATGGGAAACAACTGAGAGCTTTTCCTCTATGGTCATGCTGAAAGTCCTTCCTCAGACATGAGACAACAAAAAGGAATTAAAGACACCCAAATCATCAAGGAATATGTCAAATTTTTACTATATGCAGATGATATAATACTCTGTAAAAAACCTGAAAGACTTCCCCCCAAAATTGCTAGAACTGATACACAAATTCAGTAAAGTCTCAGGATACAAAATCAGCATATAGAAATCAGTTGCATTTCTATACACCAATAATGAAGTAGCAGAAAGAGAAATCAAGGAATTGATTCCATTTATAATATCAACAAAAACCATTAAGATACCTAGGAATAAGCCTAACCAAAGTGGTAAAAGATCTATACTCTGAAAACTATAGAACATTTATGAATGAAACTGAGGAAGACCCAAAGAAATGGAAAAACATTCCATGCTCATGGATTGGAAGGACAGTATTATTTAAATGCCTATGGAATGAGAGGAGATATTTGCAAGTGACATATCCAATGAAGGGTTAGTATGTAAAATCTATAAAGTACTTAATCAAACTCAACACCCAAAAGCAAATATTCCAGTTAAGAGACAGGCAGAAGGCATGAATAGGCATTTTTCCAAAGAAAGCATCCAGATGGATAACAGACACGTGAAAAGATGCTCAGTATCACTCATCATCAGGGAAATGCAAATCAAAACCACGATGAGATATCACTTCACACCTGTCAGAATGGCAGAAATTAACAACACAGGAAATAACAAATGTAGGCAAGGATGTAGGAAAGGGAAACCCTCTTACTCTGTTGATGGGAATACAAACTAGTGCAGCCACTCTGGAAAACAGTATGGGGGTTCCTCAAAAAGTTAAAAATAGATGCCATATGATTCAGTAATTGAACTACTAGGTATTTTTCCAAAGGATACAAAAAGACTGATCTGAAGGGCATAGGCACCCTGATGTTTATAGCAGCATTATCCACACTAGATGGATAATTTCTTTATACAAAGAGCCTAAATCCATTAATATCTATCTATCTACACACACACACACACACACACACACACACACCATGGAATATTACTCAGCGATCAAAAAGAATGAAATCTTGCCATTTGCATTGATGTGGATGGATGTAGAGTGTATTATGTTAAGTGAAATAAGTCAGCTTAAGAAAGATAAATATCATATGGTTTCACTCATATGTGGAATATAAATGGATACAATAGAAACAAAAACAAATGAACATCGGGAAACAGGGGAAAATGAGAGGCAAACAAGCCATAAGATACTCTTAATTATAGGGAACATACTGAGGGTTGATGGAGGTGGTAAGAGGATGTACTAAATGGACAATGGGTATTAAGAAGTGCACTTGTGCTATGTGCTGGGTGTTATATGTAAGTGATGAATCACTGAATCCTACACCCAAAACTAATATTACACTGTATGTTAACTAACTGGAGTTTAAATAAAAATTTGGAAGAAAAAGAGAAACAAAGAAAGAAAATGGTGAGGTCTCAGAGTTTCAGATTGTCAAAATAATCCTAAGGAAGGAATAAATTTAAAAGGGTCACAGAACATTACTAAAATTATTAAGAATGGAAAAATGGTCATGTAAAGCCACAAGGAAGGTAGAAATGGGAATATAACATTCTAAGGGCATGAAGGTACTGAGAAAAAGGAGGTTCAATGTAAATGATAGAAGTGTGGACAATAATGATCATTTCAAAATTGAGGATTTTGGAGTGGATCATTCTAAGAGATGAGAAGGTTCAAGGTAAAAAGCAAAGACTGGGCATCTAAAGTAAAGGAAAAACAAAGGCTCGAGAAGTTGAGAAAATGAAGAAGCCACAAGACTGCAGTGACTGAAATTCTTCTAATGAAGGTGTGGCGCCATAACCAGCAAATGAACGTATTATTTCAGGATGAATGGAAGGAGGAGCTCCAGGAAATGTGTAACGCAGACTTTTCATAACTGGTTGATTCACTGAGAAAAGTTAGAAGAGAAAAAATGGAGGTCTCCAAAAGATTTTGTATCTTGCACCGCTCCCCCAAACCGAACCAAAACCTGTTTCATGAACATAGTACGAAATAAAAATACACTAATTTGACACCATTTCTTATATCTGTCCAGCTTATTTAGTTGTTTTATTAATTGAGAAAGTAGTATCTCATTATTCATATAACTCAGGTTCTAATGTCAGCATTTTACATATATGTGATTTGAATTACCATCGTCATTATTATTATAATTATTATAATTACCATCAGCATTATTATTGTTGTTGTTATTCTTCTAGTGTGACATATATTATAAAACAAAACATAAATCCAATTTTTGTGGAATCCCTAATATATTTATGCTGTACCAAAGAGTTAAGCATATCCTAGTCTGATCACCAATGTCATACTTTCATCAATCCAGCGTAAACACACTTTATAAATAAGGTATACTTCTTTTTTTTTTTTTAATAAAAGAGGAAATTAAATCTCAGTGAGCTAAACAGCTTGCTGATAACAACACATCCTAAGAGTAGCGAAGTTGAGACTTAAATCCAAGACTATGACATCAACCCTTCACAGTAGAGTTTAGGCTACTGTTTGAGTAGGACTTACTTAAACTTATTTGAGTGCTCTGGATAGCCACAAAATCATTGATTTAGTCTCAACATTTTTTTTTCTCCTTAAATGAAGAAGACACTGCCTGTTCTGTTCTCTTATCATTTGTTTATGGTGTGCCCAGCCCCCCCTCTTGTGTTGACATGAGGTTGTGTTGAATGTTTTCTAATCAAACTTTTGTCAGGCGTGCCTTGACTTAAAATTCCCTTCTACAAGAAAGTTCTCCCTCACAGGAGAACTATGCTTGTTATTCTCCTTTTAGAGACACCCGCATGTCTTTCAAGATGGAATCTCTGTAAAGGGCTGCTCAGTTGAATTAAGATGAAGGATGACAGGAAATGCTAGTAGGAAACAGGCCTCCATGAGCTGCCTCATTGTGAGTCCGAGGAGGTGCAGATGCTGTAAACTCTAACAGAAGTTCCCTGCTTTAAAGAGAAGAACACAAGAGAGGTGAAGAGAACAATCTCTGCCTACTTTACATTTTTGTATCAATGTGCTAATAAATTAAGTTCTGGTTTTAAACTAAGACTTGTTTCTTGCTGCTGTATTTATGTGTATTTTGTGTGTGCTTTTCCTGTCCATCTCTCTCTCAGCACACACATCTATGCAAGGATACACAGGGTCGAGGAGTGAGGCTAGAAACTGGGCAGACAAAAGCATCTCTGCAAGTTAAAACGGTAAGCAGCAAGTGGCGGAAAGCCCTCCCTGTATAACCTAAGATCATAACTGGGAAAGTAGAAATGTGTGGCGCCTTCCGGGAAAATATCCACCCTGGGATCCTTGTAGCTAGGACACGTGTGTGTGGGCTTCACAGGGAAGGCAGAATCTGCAGGACTGAGAGTCCGCATGGCCGCCTGACCCCGGGTGCTGGAGACTGCAGCCACTGTGGCCGATTACAACTTGCTTTCTTAGGACAGGTGGCAGGAGGTAGGCAGTGTTTTCTGCTTCCCTCCAGGGCTTACTGACCTTGCTATGTGAAGTAAAGGGTAAAAAAGGTGGTTTTTTAATTTTTTTATTTTTTTAATTTTTTTTTTTAATGTAGATGCATCCAGTTTTGGTCTTGGAGAAACATAAAGGTAGCCTCTCTGATGGAGTTCTACTAGGAAGGAAAAGTTATAAAAGACAAAAAATGAAAATGAAAAAGCAAATAGCAGAAAAAAAGCCTCCAGGTGGTGAGAGAAATGGATTTTGTGGAGTAAATTTTTCACAGGATTTCTCAACATCCAAGCACTTAATTACAATTTTATTTAATCTCCTCAACAATGGGAACACATTGAAGGGCTTGTGCTTTAAAAAGATGAATGTGATTGCTGTGTCAGGGCACAGAGAAAAGAGCCACCAGAGGTGGAGGGAACATTAGGAGGTTTTTATAGTCTTCCAGAAGAGAGGTAATAAAGACCTGGACACTTAATACTGGATATATATGTTATGTAGTATTTTCTGTTAATTAAACTTCTTAGTATAACAGTGCAGGAGAGAACTTGTTCTATATTTTATAGATTTCCAGGAGTGCTAGGAAAAGGGGAGAATATGCCACCAAGCAATAGTCCATTAAAAATTAATTTCTGCAGAAATTCATTAAAGCTTGAAGGGATGATGTGGTTATATATGTACCTCACCTACCCACTCCCTAATAAATCTCTTTGGGTATATGCATCTAGGGGTCATATATTAAAATGGGGTAAAATATAGACAATATTTATGTGGCAACAAGCTGGTCAGATGGTAAAGTAAAGGCATTTAATGTTGAGAAATTTCGAACAGCTTTCCTCTGTAAATAAGCTACACTGTAAAGCACACATACGAATTCTCCTAATGCAGTTGAGTATTAACTTCTCATGCATGAATGCACAGGTTATTAAACAATTAAATTAAGTGTAATTCAGAGGCTGGGAAAGTGGGGACATCTGAAATTAATCTGTTAATTATTAGCTGCATCAGAAGGGTCTTTAGAACAAAATAAACAAAGTGGTAAATTAAATTCCACCTTGTTGGAAAGTTGAATATGGCTGACTCAATTTGCAAGTAAAAGCATGGAAGATGTAACTAACTAGTAAAATCCCCCATTTTTCTTTAGCTTTTCCTGTTTACCTCGACAAGAAGGGAAGGGAGGCATGCGGGAATGGATCATAAAGTAACTTCAGGGCTTGCTGTGAACGGGGGAGCATCATGGCAGCAGTACTTGCTTGAGAGCTTGTCGAGTTTACAGTTTGAGCTTGTGTTTGGAAAGGTGAATACATTTTCACATCTTATCACTGCCAGTTTAAACTGAATTCATTTCTAATAGCATGAATATGGAATTTTTATGTAGAGACTGTCCTAGAACCTGCCCCAAGAGGTCCTGCACAAAGAGGACAAAAGCTGCAACTATGGACCATACACCGTGGCACCCGTATTTCTGCCTCTGCCAGGATCTGCCTGCTTCACAAGGAAATGAAGAATCAAGGCTCCTAGCTGTTTCTAGGTTTCTAGGTATGAACTTTGGCTCTGGAGTTTGGTGTATGTGTTTCTGTTCTATAAACAGATACTGGAGGGGACACCAGCAGTACCATTCACTTGTTCCTGTAGCAGTTAAAGAGTAGTTTCTTTTAAAAATATTTCCTGGACTTATCCTTTTGTAAAAAGAGCAATTGCCATAAAGGATTGACATAATGGAGGCTTTTTATTCAACAAGCAGGTTTTAAAACCATTCTTTTTATGTCATAGGTAGTTTTTGCTCCAAGTTTTGTCTTTTCCCATATGAGATACAAATATGGCAAGTTCCTTAAAGATACACAGTTCCTAGCTCCATTTATAATTGAGTTTAAATAGATTTAAGAGTAGGTTAAATTCGTACGCATTATTTTTTCAAAGGTACCACAAGTCTATACTCAGTAAACCAAGTACAATAATTTAAAGAGTGAAAAAAATATTTTCTGTAATATTTACATATTGAATACAGTGTATTTAAAATTAAGTTTTGGCAGATTAAAGGGCAATGAAATGCATATATTTGAAACTCTGAAACCTGAAGCTGTGTAATAAATCACATTTTTTTGGAAATAACTAAAATTAAAGAAATCTAAAGTACAAAATAATGTGTGTTTTTCAGATCTCACCTGTGCAAATTCCGCTACACAGCCTAGATGGGAGAGAGAGGACATGAACATTCTGAGTACAGGCGATTCAGCCTGTCCTTTCTCTAATCACCAGGAGCAAGCATGAGAAGAAACATGAATCAATGTCCTTCCCCAGCTGGTCTGTGTTCCCTGATACCTCTCAGAGTGTGTACAGCTCACTGTATTAAGGGAGATTTTAGTGCCTAAGAGTATCTCCCTATCATTCATTCCCCTTGGCTTCGAAACACAAGCCAACTAGATCCAATGCTCAATGGAAAAACAGTGATCTATCCCAGATCTGGAGGGAAAACAAATTCCTGTGTGGGATGTGTGTCATCGTGAGTCCCACTTACTCCTCAGACAATAGTGCTTCTCTAAGGGGTCAAAGTATTATGCACTTGGTGTCTTTACACAAAAGAAATGTGTTCTCTCACAGTCTGGAGGCTAGAAATCTGAAATCATAGTGATGACAAGGACGTGCTCTTTTTGAAGACTCTAGGAGGGACTCAGCTGCATGCTTTTCTCCTACCTTCTGGTGTTACTGGCCATCTTGGACTATCCCTGGCTTTTAGATGAATCACTACAATCTCTAATTTCTACTTCCATGGTCATGGTCTTCTCTCTGTGTCTGTGTTTCTATCTGTGTCTTGTCTCATCTATTTTTGAAGACATCGTCACGTTCAGTTAGGGCCCTCATCTTAACTTCACTGCCTCTGCAAAGACCCTATTTCCAAATAGTATCACATTCACAGGTAGAGTACTGGTACCACAGGTACTTCAAGATATTTTGGAGGGAGGGGTGATTTATAATTCAACACACAACGGGGTCTTGCAGTTAATTTTGACCACAAAAAATTTGTTTTTCCTTCTGTACTGACTTGGAAACCTGAATTCTCATTTAGAATGTAATTCTGTGGAACATATATCAGAAATATGTTTAATATTATGTTAAATTTCTTTTTCAAAAAGAAACATTTATTCTTGTGAGAAGATCACACATTTGTCTAAATATCCAGCTATAATCAGAATCCCAGAGAAGATACTAGGACACTACTTTACTTTACCTATGTCTTTTTTTTTTTTTTTTCTCTCTTGTTAATATTTGTTCTCCCTATGTCTGAGCTGACAGGAAAAGATACAAAGATTTAAGGCTACCTCAACCGTAATTAAGTTTAATCAGAGTATGTAATTATCTAGAGTGAAAAGTTAAGCCAAACTAATGTCAATTATCTTAAAAAAAAAATAGCTTCCCTGATTTAACCAGTTCCCCCTCTTTGCTTTAGGCAGCTTTAAATTTAGTAAATCTTGAAAAGATAGGGTAAATCTCACTGACTTACATGGAAATAAACTATAATCAGATTCATTTTTATTTTCCTTTTTTAAAAAAAGATTTTATTTATTTAGTTTGAGAAAGAGAAAGAGAGAGCACAAGCAGGGAGAGAGGCAGGCAGAGGAAGAAGCAAGCACCCTGCTGAGTGGTGACCCTGAATGGGGAAGCTATTCCAGGACCCAGGGATTATGACCTGAGTCGAAGGCAGTCAATTAACCAACTGAGCCAACCAGACATCCCAAGAAATATATATTTTAATGATTTTTTAATGGGGCAAACACCTTTACACCCAGTCCTGGGGTCAAAAATAGAACGTTGTCAGTCATTCCAGAAGCCTTTCCCTGTGCCTGTCCCAAGGTCAATCAACGTTTGTTATCTCTCTAAAAGTAACCATTCTCCTGACTTACAGCAATCACTTCTTGGTGTTTATTATCCAAATGTGCCTTTCTAAATTTTTTTTAAAGATTTTATTTATTTATTTGACGGACAGAGATCACAAGTAGGCAGAGAGGCAGGCAGAGAGAGAGGAAGGGAAGCAGGCTCCCTGCTGAACAGAGAGCATGATGTGGGGCTCAATCCCAGGACCCCGGAACCATGACCTGAGTTGAAGGCAGAGGCCTCAACCCACTGAACCACCCAGGTGCCCCCCAAATGTGCATTTCTAGACACAATTGTTTGGTCTTGTCAATTTAGATTTTTTGTCCAGATGTTGCTGTTTCCCTGATACTGTTTGCTATGTGTCCCAGTGCACTGTGTAGCCCAAGATTTGGCAGCTGGATCAAGAGGTCTCCTGAGACTCAGATATGATACCGCTGGTAGTGTATTTTTCGTAAGGGGCACAGAATGTCTGGGTGTCCCTCTTTTTGTGTAGTTAGAAGCTGTGATGATCAATAATGTATTTATTCATTGGGAGTTGCAAAACGGTGATATTCCAGTTATAAAATTTGTTTTTCATGTGTTAGTTGAAATAGTTTTATATAGAAATGCTTACCTTCATTTATAATTTTATAAACCCAGTAGCAAATTCTAAACTTAATTTACTAGTTTGCTATCATCTCTGAAGGATACCAGCTAGTTTTTCCATTTTTAATCATTGATTTAAACATATTTGATGGATTTCAATGAATTGTTCTTATCTATTTTGAGCCTCAAACTGTTCCTGTAAGAGCCTCTTTCACTTTGTTCTCAAGCTCTTTTGACATGATATCAGTTGTCTTTGACAGTTTCCTCTTCAGCAGTTACAAGAATTTTCAAGCTTATCTTGTACATTCCTTGCTTTGGGTATGGAATTGGCCGTTTGCAAAAGAAGATAGTATTGTGACAAATCTTAGAAAAACAAAAAAAAATTTTTTTAAATATTTTATTTATTTATTTGACAGTGAGAGATCACAAGTAGGCAGAGAGGCGGGCAGAGAGAGAGGAAGGGAAGCAGGCTACCGGCTGAGCAGAAAGCCCGATGTGGGGCTTGATCCCAGGACCCTGAGATCATGACCTGAACCGAAGGCAGCGGCTTAACCCACTGAGCCACCCAGGCGCCCCGAAAAACAAAATTTTAAGACCACAAAATATCTGAATGCTAGGGGTCCTTATTGATACTGCATTTGGTCATTGTTTGTATGCCTTTTCGGTGGCTACAGCTAGAAAATATATCCAACTTTATCCATGCATATATACATGTATAATATGTGTGCACAGCTATAGGTGTATAAGTTAAACTCTCGAGTTCAACCTACTAATTCTACATCAGACTGAGAACTGTGTAGTGTTTTTGCTTAATCTTTTCTGTATTACTTCGCCTTTCTTCTGCATTAATCACCTTTCTTACACCCTAAGAAAATTGCTTTTCAGGAACATGAACAGAATTATTCTTCGATTCTACTTCACACATTAGCCTTAAAATAACTATTCAAATATCAGCCTTATCAATATAACATTCTTACATACATATTCTCTATTCTCTCCTCACTTTCTCATAGTCTTATGAGAGTCATGTGTCTGAGCATACAGCCACATCATGTTGCCATTTCTTTTGACCCCTCCTCTAGTCTTGCCTCTACAAGTAACTATATCACCATCTATTTCTTGCCATTTGGTTGTATGGAATTTGATCTCTATAAGAATCCTCAGGAAAGACTCATGGAAACAATATTCTGTGAGTCTTTGCATGTTGATAAAAGTTCATGTTCATTATACTGAAAGTCCACATATTGTTGAATGTAAAACCAATGACTCATATTTTTTGAGTATTTTAGTTTTGTAACTCTTTTACTCTAACAAAGTATTGCAGCTGAATAGTTGAAAGATAATCTAGTTTTCTTCCCATGATAAGTAATTCACTGTTTTTGCCAGAGAAAATAATTTTTCTCTCTTTTTAAAAAAATTTCAAAAATTTAATAGATTATACTCCAGGTATGTAATGTGATTTTTTTAACATAGAATTGCAATTTTTTTAAATTTCAGGAATGCTTTAATAATTTTAGCTTTTGTTCTTTTTTTTGCTTCAATTTTCTTTAGAAACTCCTATTTTTTATGTTAGATTTTGTCTACTGTAAATGTCATTTTGTCAGATCTTTTATATCTGTTTTTTCATATTTTTGATTTAAAAAAACTCTCATTTTGTATTTGTCTTAAGTCATCATATTCTGTGTTTATTTTTCTATATTCCCCCTATTTTGGTATTTATGTTAAAAATTATTTTTTTTCTTTTTGTTTAAATCATATTGTTTCTGGATTTTTCTAGTTTTGATTTACATTGTTCTTTAATGTACTGCATCATTTTGTTAATTTTTATAGTATTTATTCATTTATATTTTTAGCTCATCTAAACATAGGTTATAAAAGTTTTAGTTTTGTTCTGTTCCTTGGATATGTCTTTCTGGTATGGTATATGCTATTACAGTCTGTAAGAATTTTATTCTGCTCCTTGTTCTCTTTTTGTTATAACAATGCTGCTCAGATTTGATTTTGATACTTTTCTGTTGCTCATTTTTACTTGAACTCAGCTTTCCCCAAATTTTAGAGGAAAAGATGATTTGGGGTAGCTTTGATCACTTCACAGAGCTCTTTCTCTGCTATTTTGTGTGGTGTTCAAAATTATGAAGCCTTGCTTTCTCAGACTCCTGGTTTTCTTCTCTGCCCCCTCTCTCTGTGCAGCCACTATTATCTGCACATTCGTTCCTTCTCTCACTGTGTCTTCTCACATTTTTTCTTCTATCACTCCTGCTCTATTTTGATTTCACACAGCCAGTTTCTTTTCTGTTTAGATCCTTGCTCTATAAGAAAGCTTTGGCTGGTCAGTTTCAACCAGTCATAGGGTCTAGACTTCTCGCTCTCTTTAAGGGTGTAGGACCTTTGTACTCACTGGATGGAGGACTGGATAAAACCTCTCCTAGGTTCAACTATTGTTTTCATGTTGGCCCAGTACAATTCCCTGGAACTGCCTGTTCATGATTTAGGGCTCTTCTGCTCTCAGGTGCATCACTTACCCTCTTGCTTCTCCCTGCTCTCTCCCTCACAGATACCTCTGCCATGTGTGGTTGTAGCTGGATTCATTTCACCTGCTTGAATATTGTGGTTGTGAAAATGTGTTTTACGGTAGTTACTCTCCATAGATTTCATTCATTCATTCATTCATTCATTCACTATTAGTTGTCCTGTCTGCTTTATGTGGGGATTGAGAGGGAATCACAAATATGCTACTGCCGTTGTCATTTCCTCCTCCTCCTCCTCCTTCTTTTTTTGCCCTAAACTCCAAAGATGTCATGCAAATATAGCCTCAGTTAATTGGTCTGTTTGGTCATTATTAGCCATATCTATTTCCTGTAGCTTGACAATGTAAGTAAAGATTTATCTTTCTTTTCTTTAATGATCATGGAAATATGGCATCATAGTTTGAAATACAAGAGAAAGAAAAGCCTTCGATTTGCAATGTGCAAGAAAATCTTAGGACAAATTTCTATCTTAGCCTAGGTGCTAATGTTATCTAAACTACCTTACTTTTGCACCTACTTGGGGTGCACTTACTCTATGAAGTATCTTAGTGGAGACTGTTCTAGATAGCTGGCTAATTTTAGTTGGCAATGAGCTCAGTTCTTTCAACACACTTAACATCAATACCATGGTCTGCTATACTTTGGTTTGTTGTGCATGTAAACTCCATCTCAAACTTGCAATAAGGATCACTGCAATAATTTCTCTCACTATAATATAGTATATTATACAAACTATACACACAATAATTAATAATTAATCAAGTAAGTAGTTTTAGTTTTAAGAAGATTTTTCTGTCCTATGAAATGTATCAGGTCTGAGATGACTCACCAATTCTCTTACTCAACCTTGTCTCTGGAGTTTGGTGGAGCTGATGAGGCCAGTCATCTGAATGCAATGAAACAAAATTTTAGAGGCATACCAGGCCTTTCTCTTGAAACAACTGAGATTATATTGGAAGTTTTGGAATCCTGTTGCTCTCTGTAGCTTCACAGGATCCCTTGCATGGGGACATATGTTGTAAGTCCTCTTTTGTATGTAGTCTACCATATTATCATCCTTGAAATAGACATTAGTCAAAAGGAACTAATATTTTCCCTATGGTTTATTTCTCTACTGGGGCTGAGTTTGGGTTTTAATTTTTTGATCTGCATATTTCATTAAACAAATTACAATAGTTAATTTTATGTGTTGACTTGGAGAGGTAATAGCACCTAGATATTCGGTCAAACACTATTCTAGATGTTTCTATGAAACTTCTTTTTTTGGGGGGGTGAGATTTACATTTTTTCAAACACTTATTTATTTGAGAAAGAGAGAGAGAGCACACATATGAGTGGAGGGAGGGGCAGAAGGAGAAGGAGAGAATCTCAAGCAGACTCCCTGCTGAGCATAGAGCCTCATGTGGGGTTTAGCTCCTGACCTGAGGTTATGACCTGAGCCAAAATCAAGAGTTAGAAGTCTGACTGACTAAGCCATCAGGTGCTCGGGATGTGCATTTAAATCAGTAGACTTTGAGTAATAAAGATTGTGCTCCATCATATGGTGGACCTCATTCAATCAGTTGAAGACCTTAAAAAAAAATTCTGACCTTCCCTAAAAGAAGGAATTCTGCCAACAGACTGCCTTTGGACTTGAGTTACAACTATTCTCTGTATTTCCAGGCTCTGCTTTCAGGTTTTGGAATTCCCAGCCTTTACAACTCTTTGAGCCAATTCCTTAAAATGAAAACCTCTCTAGTTTCTTTCCTCTCTCTAAACACACACACACTCCTTCTCTGTCTCTATTGGTTACAACCCTAATACCCAAATTTTCTATACACGGTCAAAAATACTGCAGAATTATTGCACTGATATGTACATATTATTTTTCTATAATTCTTAACTGTATATGATGCTTTGTTCACTCTTCAGACAATTTGTTCTTCTAAATGACTTTTCAGATAAACATAAAGTTATTGTGTGGTACAAATCTATACCCAGATAAGAAGGCCAAATTAAGACAATTCGGTTCTAAGCCTTAAGAAAAGCAATTCTAGGGATGTATGGGTGGCTTAGTTGGTTAAGTGTCTGCCTTAGGTTCAAGTCATGATCCCAGGTTCTGGGATCCATTCTTGCATCAGGGTCCTCACTCAGTGGGGAACCTGCTTCTCCCTCCGCCTGCTGCTCCCCCAGCCTGTGCTCTCTTTCTCTCTGACAAATAAATAAAGTCCTTAAAAAAATAGAAAAATAATTCAACTTTTCTGATTTCCTACCCTTGAAGATTGAATATAAAATGTGAAAGACTTACAGTGTTGAGGTATAGGGGGAAAGTAAGGAAGCAAAACTCCGGGACTTTTTCCAGCCTACACAGTAAACAAAAGACAGAAGTCATATAGGTCACTTACAGCCTTACTATGCTTATCAAGATAGGACATCAAAAACTGATTTGGGTCCAAGATTTCTTAGAGGAAAATACTGCAGAATTATTGCACTGATAAGTACATAAATTTATGAATTTATACCAATCTATATTTATATCCATATATAGATGAATATATATAAACACATATACATATATGTACATAATATACAAATGCATATTTAGATTAGAAACTAAACATAGGTAAGCTAATTAGTCAATAGAGTATTTCAGGATTTTGACTATTTTCTCCTGAAGACAGTGACAGTGATATGTTTGGGTAAATTCCTTTGTGCAGTCCATATGGTTCTTAATTATTATTAATGATAAAAATAAAACTATCTGTTGAGAGACATTCCCTGAGCTATTCTACCTAAGTGACTTAATTTGTTTAATTGTTATAGGAATTGTTCTGAAGGAAGCATTATTGACAGCATTTTATAAATAAAGCAACCGAGTTTCAAAGAAGTTACATAATCTGCCCAAGGTTATGTGTGATTACATTTGAAGAATCATCTTGACATGTCTCAAACCTCCATCATTAGTTTCAACTTCTATCTTTATTCTTTTTTTTTTTTTTTTTAAATCTTTATTCTTTCTTAAGGCAAGGGCAAGTACTGGGAAAGATCTTTTAAAAAACTCAAATTTCTAATTATTCACCCCTGATTCCCTTGGTCTATTGAGCTTGATCTTTGGTATATATTTCTCCAAACACTTACGTGCATTGTAATGGTTCCTGACACTGGGATTGATTAAGCATCTTGTCGATGATTGCACAGGGATTGTTAAGACATAAATTAAAAATTTCCATGGCTCTGTTCCCTTACTTTTTTGAGCTATGTTGCCCTCCCAAAGATGTATTATATATAATGACACATGTTTTGAAGTAAAAAGAACTCCTATTTTTTCCAGACTTGCCAGTCTAGATAAGAAATGCACAGGCAGCACAGGCAAAGTTGTTAGGGTAATATTTTCATGATTTTATTTCTCTCAAGAAATTATGTACGAAGGTACATGCTCATTCTCCAAGTAAAAAGAAGATAGTAGTGTTAAAAGAAGTGTATTATTGTACTCTAGTCTAATTTGCCTAGAGACTGTCACTCATAACTTTAAAAGTTCATTTGAATATTTGTTGGATAGAAATTGTAGCTAAAAGAAAAAAAATCCCTCAGGCAAAATTAAGCAAGGGGTATTTTTACATACACAGAAAGAAAAGGGTTAATTAAACCATCACCCTTAAAGGCACTTTGCTAGGACATTTCCTTTTACAGGATCTATTTGGAAAATGTATGCAAATTTACATGGATTTGGTGAGCAGTAAAAGGATATTGTAAATGTTATTAATTATAAATTCTAGAGAAGAGAGAAAATGGACTTTGAATGAACTGAGTCCATTTGTTCCATTATGTACATTTATCTGCATGTATGTGGAATTTACAGAATTACAACTGCATTTATTAGACACTTGCTATATGTTACACAAGGCTAAAGGACTTACAACTTACATTTGCTCTCTTATTTAACCTTCATATTTAATCTATGAGATCATTACTGGTATCCCCCATTTTATGTGTTAGAAAAGGAAGTCTCAGAGGATCTTGCAAAATGATGCATGAAGTAGCAAATCAGGCACCCTAAACAATTCTGACTTAATCTCTAGCCTTTTCAAGTGCTATCCGTCCCTGTGCTCATCCCTTCCAGATATCCCTGGATGTGTGTGTGCGTGTGTGTGTGTGTGTATACATAGAATTTTCACATAGCCAAGCTACTTGTATTTTTCTGTTTGATATTAATAGAAATACCTCTTTTTCATATTTTTGGATAAAATGTTATTGGTTCCCATTTGCTTACTCAGTTAATATTTGCCTGTAAGAAACATATTTAATGTCTTATAGATCCCTTCCATTTTAAAACTATCAGGATTTTAAAGAGGAATATATGATAAATTTTATTGAATACTGTTGTGGCATATCTGTTGAGATAAAAAGGTTTTTCTTTACTCTTAAACTTTCATGCAGCAAATAAAATCAAAGGACTTCATAGAGTTGAGCCATAGCTGGTTATGGCATTTTATTCTTCTAAAGCATTTAATATCTATAATGTCAGATTTTGTTTGCAAATATTTTACTTATGAGTTTACACATTTGTGCAGCTGTCACAAAAAGGACAGTGATTGACAGAGGAATGCAAATGTAGGTGAAAGATGTGAGACAGTAAACACACGAAGAAGGCTCCTGAGATTTGAGACTTAGTCAAACTTGCCCTTTGGATAGACCAAAGTTCTCGATTATATCTTGTGAGCGTGACCTGACACCTCACTGAGTGCTAATCTGCTAGAGAATCACACCTTCTTGGAGGAGTGTGTGTGTGTGTGTGTGTGTGTGTGTAGTGGTAGTTAGAGATATCCTTGTGGCACATTCCCAAATGTGATCATTCTGAGGATGGATTCAGAAGTCAAAAACAAAATATTTGTCAACCAAATTAGGGAATGAATATTCATCCCTTTTCACACCTTTGGAATTATGATTAGCCAGTTCTGACATGTTAGTTCACAAATACTGGTGGGGTTGAATCAGGAATCAGGAACCAATGCCACCGTTTCCCTTGCTTGGACAGAATAATCTTTAAGACTACCAATCTCATAACATTTGTGTTCAATAGTTTATTAATTTTAGTGGGCAATTGTTTTTTTTTAATACAATTTTATTCTTTCTTCATGAATTGGGTTATTATAGCTGTTTCAAATATAAAGATGAGTATAGAGAGTAATACAATGAATGCCTGTTGTAAAAAACAAATTGTTACTGAGTAATTTGAAACTTCCTTTGTGTTCTGTTTTCTTTCTCCATTTTGTAGAGGTAAGTACCAAGTTCAACGTGATTGTATCCTTTCCATTTTAGTTCTTATATTATAGCAATAATAGTTTATAAAATGGTTTTACAATTCTCCACTAATGACAGGATATTATTTGTATCACTTTGAGATTTGATTTTCTTTATATGATGTTTTAAAAAGTCATACCTGTTGATATATGTAGTTGTTGTAGAAATAGTACAAAATACACCACACCCTTTTATATATTTCACTACTGATGGACATTTGTTGCTTCTATTTTTGTAATTTTACAGCAAATGTTAAAAAGACATATTTATATATGGTTCCCTTTCTCTTATGTGAGAGTTTTGAAACCCAAAGTAGAATTGTTGGTAGAAGAGTTAGCTCATATTCAGGTTTACTATATCTTGCCAAATTGTTGTCCATTAATGAAGGTTGTCTCACTGTGTGTCAGCTGGTGTTGGGAGTCCTGTTTAATACCAAGTGAAAAATAGCAGATTGAGCAATCAGAAGTAGCCTCAGGGGACTGGGAAATGGTTTGAGGGTAATAGACAGGTAGGCAAATGTCACTGAAGAAAAATCTTTTTAATTTTGCAACTCTGCAAGAGAAGACACACTGGCCATCATGACCATGACAAAATGGAACAGTGCACTTTCCCTCACTTTGATGGGCACTTCTACAACAATCTCAGTCATGCAGCAACTTCAGTTCAAAATTTTACAATAATTTCAAGAACAAAAGAATAAATTAGAACATGTCTCATTGGAAAGTGTTCCATGCAATTATTGTAAATTATTTTTCTATGGATCCACTCTCACTTCACCCAGAACTTCAGCTCCCAGAACAGATCCATCAAATGAGAGCCAGCAGGCTGACTGGCCCAGGCCAAATCTCTATCCAGAGGTCCTGGTAGGATAGACAAAACATCTTTATCAAAAGAGCTCCAGAACTGGGTATCCAAACACCCATCTGGATAGTATGCCTTTGAGAATACAAATATGATTATAATATATTACAATTAAAAAAAAACATAATAGAAAATGTTGGCATTTAGCTGACATTCAAATTTAAGCAAATTAATTTAAAATACTTACTATTTATCACAGCATTTATTGGTATTTTGTGCTTTATATGTAAAAATTGATTTTGTGTGTGTGTAGCTGGAAAGCCTTGAAATATGAAGGAAGAATAGAGATATGGGAATTTTTGAGGACTGTCAAAGTTAACATATAGTCAGTTCATAAATCAATCAGTGGGATTTGAGGAAAGAAATTAATATATACAGAGATCAAAACATCATACATATGAAGACTGTGGGCTTACTCAGTTTCTCTCCAGCCATTTTACTTATTCTGTGGAGCTAAAAATGTGCTTTTTGTTTTTGACTTAACATCAAACATTAAATAAACATTTATTGACCAATTTTTCTGTGCTATTTGTTTCACTGGGTGTTTGGGAAATTTTATATCAATAGCTATAACCAACTGAGCATTTATTTGGTATCAAAATATTTTCATACATTTTTTTCAATAATCCTAAAATAACATTGTGAGGTAGGAATTATTAATCTTTTTCAAAAGGAGGTTGAGAAAGTTGAAAAACTTGTTCAAGGCAATGCCACAATAAGAAGCAGATCTGTTATTCAAAGTTGAGACGATTCTTATTCCAAAGTTTGTATCTATGAATAAGGAATGAATGAACAAATGCAAAAGGTAATAAAGTAATAAGTTAAGGGGTCTCCAAGTCTCACCGGGACATCTACAAGAAGGCTGGACAGAGAAGGCACTTCAAACATGGCCTAAAGGATGAGTTGTGGTTATTGTGATGGACAAGGAAGGCCAGAGATCCCTAGGAAAAGGAATGCAAACATAAGCAAACATAAGTAAATGGATAGAGTGACTTAAAAAACAACAACAACAACAAAAAAAAAACATGATTTGTTTGAGGCACTAAAAGCACAACAATTTAGTATTAAATAGACATAGCACTTGAAAGAAACAGGCATGCTGGAAGGGGATGGAAGAGAACCAGAGTATGGGGTACCTTGGATGCTGTGTTCAAGATCTTAGCAGGGAGCAGATGGACACTTACATGATATACTTGAGAGTACACTAATGCAGGGGCTCTTTACAGAGGCGTGAGTGTGAGTTGATGAGGCATTCCTCAGCCAGCAACATTGGTGTGCTGTTGTCACTCACAGACCTGGAAAGAAAAGGGGAGAGAGTGATTACAATACCATAGAGAGTAATTGCATACTAACAAAGGACTCCTTTTCAGTAGAGAAATACAACCAATTCACAACTTGGGAAAATTAATACCCTAAATTCATTCTTTTTTTCACCTGCAATATCCTGCCATTATCTCTCATTACCAAACCCAACCAGAAGCCAGATGACAAGGTAGCCCGCTGATGATGCAGGTATAGATCAGGGCTCCAGGGCACACAGATCAGGGAGAGGAAGGGAGGAGAGGAAATCTAGATGAAAATAGGGACTACCCAGTAGAGGGTTTAGATGTTTTACTGTAAAGATTTTGGGGAACAATTGAAGAATTTAAGGTGTTAGGGGATCAGATGGGAGAAAAGAGAAGGTTGCTCTGGCAGCAGAAAAAGAATAAATGTTCAAGGCATTGTTCAAGGCAATGCCACAATAAGAAGCAGATTTGTTATTCAAAATTGAGATGATTCTTATTCCAAAGTTTGTATCTATGAATAATGAATGGATGAACAAATGCAAAAGGTAATATAATAAGTATAAGCAAATAGTTAAGGTCTCTCCAAGTCTTAGTATAATAGTAGAGAAAGAATGGCATTAAGTGGGATTGCAAGGATCCCATTAAGGAATGGTGAAGGTGTGCACAAAGCAATGACTGTGGACTAGATGAGGAAAGACCCCACATTAGAGACATGATAGCAATTAACAGCACAGCTAAAGGCCTGTCTGGAATGTCTGCAGGAAGAACAATCATCAGTTTCCTGAATCATATATTAGCTTACATGTCTAATATGAAGAATAATTTGCTTTAGCCTCAGTAAGACTTTGCACCTTGCATAGACCGGATACTTGTTCTAAAATGGAAATAGTCTTGTTTACTTCTGGCCAGTAATGATTTTTAATCAAAATAGAAGGAACCCTCTCCAACTACATAGTTGATTTGGTAATTGAACTGTGAAAAGTTCCAAGTTCATTTAATTGCTAGCATTTTCCTTAAGGGTAAGGAATATTAAAAATATTAACTATTATTGTAATTTAAGCTAGCTTGCTAGCTAGATGTATAGATCAAGATTATAGATAAAGATTATGTGCCAAGTAATATTTATGTACCTATGTCCCTTATATAAATGAAAAATCCAGTTTTCTAAAAACTCATAGATAAAATGTCTCCAAATGTAGCAAATCATAGATTAATCTAAAAAATACAAATTATGGTTGAAAAAAATTTAAAAATCCAAAGCATGGTTAATTTTGTTTGTTTGTTTAAGTTAGATCAGACCACAAGGCCTGATTTGTGAATTGTTTGAGAGTGATGAGTTGAACTTGGCTGAGATTGCTTTCATGTCCTGTGGATTTAGCATATAAACAATAAAAGGAATGCATAAAAGCTCAGACACATAGTGCAGAGAGGAGCAAAATATCCCCAGTGCCTCCTTTGTTCCTTATTGTCCCAAAGTGAGGAGCCTCGGAAGCCCATTTAGATTGAGAAAACTGGTCAAAAACTATGGGTTCACTATGCTAAGTACTCTAAAATGTGCTCCTTAAAATGTGGAGGGACATTTCAGCACTCAAGAGTCTAACTTACATAAGATAAAAATCTTGCTTAATCACAGTGGCACATTTCTACATTTTGAATAGTGACCCTGCCGCTCACTAACTGCATAACCTTGGGTAAGTTATACAGACTCATTGTGCCTCATTTGCCTAATTTATAAAATGAGATAATAAAATTAGTTCCTGTATAGATTTATTGGGAAGCTTAAATGAGTTAATTTATGAGAAATACTAGCTGGGCACCTGGCATGCTATAAGCATATAAAAATGTTAACTGTAGATTTATTTCTTGTACCACTAACCCCACTTGTGATTTCAGGGGAGCAGGCTTTTTAAGGAACTAGATAAGAAAGAGGTTCACAGTGCCTAGAGGATGTCAGTATTGTATCTATTGTCTATCATTCTATCTGTCTGTCTAACCATCTATTACTTATCATCTATCTATTTCATAAGAAATTACTGGAAATAGGAAAAAATAAAATTGAGGACAAACAAAAATGAACAAGAAAAAAGTCTAAGGGAAGAGAAACAGCAGATTAGGACAAAGGGAGCTGAAGAGAAGTGGTGTTGGAGTTACAAGAATCCCATGTAGACAGAGGAGGACAGGAGTGCAGAGGCATTCTTGATGACAGAGAGAAAGCCTTGGTTCATATTGAATGTTGAGGCCACGCTCTTGTTATATCACAGCATATTCCAGTAATTGTTTTCTATTGATTCTGCTAAAATTTGTGGGGAATCTACTATTTTCTAAAGCCCTCGAGGATTTATAGACCTACGGGATTTCTGCCATTAAGAAGTCACACCAGGGAAGAAGCATTTCTATACCATGTGTTCTTTCTACAAGAATGGGAAAGTGAATGTCTTACTTTATAAGCCATTTTGATAATTGTAAAAAATGATCATAAAGTGATGGGGCCTGTAAATACAACTATTTATTCTCTGTAAGCCCATTTCTTCTTTAAAAAAAAAATTATTGACATATAATGTATTATTTACCCCGGGGTACAGGTCTATGAATCATCAGGTTTACACACTTCACAGCACTCACCATAGCCCATACCCTCCCCAATGTCCATAACCCAACCACCCTCCCCATACCCCATCCAGCAACCCTCAGTTTTTTTTTGTGAGAGTAAGAGTCTCTTATGATTTATCTCCTTCCCGATACCATCTGGTTTCATTTTTTCCTTCCCTACTCCCCAAATCCCCCACTTTGCCTCTCAAATTCCTCATATCAGGGAGATCATATGATAATTGTCTTTCTCTGATTGACTTACATCACTCAGCATAATACCCTCTAGTTCCATCCATGTCATTGCAAAGGGCAAGATTTCATTTCTTTTGATGGCTGCATAGTATTCCGTTGCCCACTTCTTCTTTAAGACTAAGTTTATTGTCTCAGGTAAGTGCTACTCTACAACCAGGAATGCTCAGGATAAACCCTCAGGCCTCAGTGTGGTGGACTCGGGGCTAAGGGCCCTGGCCACAAGTGCTCTCCTCTGTTTGTTGCAGCTTGGCACACGCATACCACATTCTGTGCATACCAAGAGGGAGATGTTGGGAAATGAAGCTTTATTGAGAGTATTTGATGGACACATTGACCTTTTTCCTTCATTACAAAAGCTGAAGGTACTTATTCATTGATAAAAATATGATCCTGAATGGTTATTGTTTATAAGAATACATTCATATTTGGATGTTTTTTCAAAGTAAGGTCTTGCTGGGTGGTATCATTAGTAACACATGCATAATAAATATCACACAGTACACATTAGATCAATTCCGGGACTAGTCTTGCTTGCCGTCAGAATGAGGACATTGGGGTGTGATCACAATTGCTGGAGACAGCATATGGCTTTTCTCCCATCTTAGAGGGAGAAGATCATACAAAGTTCATCCAAAGAGTCATTAATTCCTCTTTTTCAGGGCTGTCAGCTCAGCAACCCATTTTCATAATTGATAATTTCCAACAGGTTACTTGGCAGGATCTCTATTTCTAGCATTTGTGGTAGGTAAAGTGGAGGATTTCCCATCTACGACTAAGTTTTATTTAACCCCTGGATGGCTTCATGTAGTCTTTGATCACCTGTGGCAAACTATACTGGAATTTCTAAAGCTTTTGTTTTGATATTTGCAACTTCACATTATAGACAGTTTTAAAATAGGTGGAAGTCTGCAAACTGAAGTCCTAAAAAGTTCAAATTCATTAATGAGAGCTTAATTTACTAATGAATTTACTAATGAGAGATACATATGAATGTAAAGCTAGAAGACTCCTTTACAAATATAGAATATTAAAAAAGGAATACAAAAAAATGCAAGATGAGGAAGGGTTGTGAGAAGTGATTAAAAAAAAAAAATAGTTCAGGGCCTTCTTGATGTCCCAGTTTTAGAAAGGTAAAATTTTTAGACATGAGCACTTTTGGTTTATATTCTCAACTCTGCCAGGGAGGTTGCAGCTTCCTGTGGAGAAAGAGCTTATTTTACATTTTCCACCTTAATATATATTATCTTTCCTTCTTTCCACCATGTTCCAGCGATTTCAATGCCTTTTAAGTTAGCTCATCAGCTGACAGGAACATACGCTTAAGGGTTCTGACTGACCTTAACTTAGGGGAACTGAATACAGCAGTAGAGAAAATAGACTCAAAGGTATCTTATAATCAGAGTGGCTTTACAAACTTGTATTCCAGTTTCTAATCATTCTACAGAAGACTGTCATGTAGAAAGACTCTAGAGATGTTATTAAAATATTCAAAGAGTCTTTAGTGACTGTGAGCAGCATATTTCAGGAATCTATTTTAAACTCAAAATTCTTGAAAGGAAAACATGAATTATGTATTATTATTTGACATGGCAGTGGTCACCTTTGTATCTCTCGTGAGAGCCTTTGAATTATCCTGTATTTTTAAGATTATGGAAGGGGTATACTCATACTGTAGAGCAATGCGGGTGTCCTTCCCTGTGGTCTGGGTGGGAATATTAGATACTCTTTAACGTGAGCATGAGGTCTTCTTAGACAACAGTAGCTCGTTGTACAGTGGGGATCAGAATATCACAAAGAAGGGTAGAGGTTGCCAATTCTGTAAAAGGACAAGTACTACACAAGGCAAACAACAACTTTGTTCCACTCCCATCATTTACAAAGTCCTATTTGACCTTAACAAAGTAGAAGTGAGCACTGGGGAAGGAAATTAGACTCAAAGATACTTTATTATCAGAACTGTTTTTCAGGATTGTTATTCCAGTTCATAATCATTTTACAGAATGTCATCATCTTGAAAGACTCTAGAGATGCTATTAAAATATTCCAAGGAAGATTTTAGTGACTGTGCATGGCATATTTCAAGATTCTCTCCACTGTATAATGATGTAGAGGATATCTAGTAAATGTCTTAAAATAGGCATCTTTTTCCATTGGAAATCTAATGAATAATTTTCATTATAATTTAAAGAGAAATTAGAAAAGGGCAATAATTTAAAGCCTGCTTAATTCATCCTCATTTCTGATAATAAGCCTTTCTCTACTGGGCCCTGCCTCTGCCCTTCCTTTTTAAAAGGATATTTAGCTCATGTTCCTTCTTATTGGGTAGCATAATTGCAGTTGTTAGTTAAGTTATGAGGAAAAAAAAAAGTAAGGCCAGGATTCTTACAGATCATTTACTTACTGCTTCAGGAGGTTAGGGTTGAAAGGGCCTTAAGAAACGTGAGGTCATCCTAGCAATTGCGGAGACAGGTTTGATCTGGTGTCTACTTTCTCCCTCGAATTATGTGAATCTATCTTAAGAGTAGAAAAACAAAACAAAACAACAAAAACACTTCCATAGTAAAAGGACTTATGGGTACAGGAAAGGACAGAATGTTCTGTGGCATTCTATCAGAACTCTGGGACATGGCTGAGATGTTCCAAAGTCCTTTGCTTCAAATCTGAACACAGAGATTACTCACCAACACTAGAAAAAAAGATAGCCGGAAAGTTCTCCTAAAAAGCTAGAGAAACCCTGGGAAAAAATGACAGCCTTGAAGCTCGGATCCTTTCGTCCAGCCTTGAAGTTAAAGATGCCTTCCGGAAGTCAAACTACTGTTTTTCCTACACATCCACATAGTTGCAGTGAAGTCCAAGTTTGTCTAAGATAAGATATCTCCAAGGAGTATTCCAAGCAAACAGGAAGGAATCATAAATACATGTGCACTGAGTAGAGATCTTCATGTCAGCCTTGTGGAATTAGTGAGTCATTGGACCTAGGCCAGGATAGTTGGAAAAGAATTAGAAGACTTTTCATATGCATAGTGTATTCCATAGAAGAGAAATGTAAGAAAGATTCTACTACAACATATTTCTCAAATCTGAGTCAAGCCTGTATAGGGTAAGCAATGCATAAGGTGAAATATGTTTTACTTGGCAATATAAAAATTTGGAAGGACTTGAGTTCACATGTTGATTCTAGTACTTTGTAAGTGAGAACACCTCAAACATGTTAATTAACCACTCCTACTGTGAAATCCTTCATCTGTGAAATAAGATTAGTTAAAATTATTTCTCTGCTTGACACCAAGATTTCTCCTAAAGAATGAATGTCTTTATTTAGCAACAGACTCTAATTGGGGTAGAGATAGTGAACCTTTAAGTACATGAGTTTGTAAGAGACAAGGAAAGTGCCAGTCCATACACTCTGTTAAGCTGGCAAAAATTGCCAGGGTAGTTTATTTGTACAGTAAGGAAGTATAATATTTTATTTTAAATCATATGCTATATAGTCTTGCAATGAAGTGCCTGTCTCCATTACACCTTAAATCTCTTCTGTGTAAAAAATCTACAGAAAACTCACCATCTCCTATGAATGGCAGTCTGAGGGAGAGGAAGTTATGGAATCGAGTGAAAACTGGATTTTTTTTATTTTTTAAGATTTTATTTATTTATTTGACAGAGAGACACACAGTGAAAGAGGGAATACAAACAGGGGGAGTGGGAGAGGGAGTAGGGAGCCCGGTATGGGGCTCGATCCCAGGATGCTGGGATCACGACCTGAGCCAAAGGCAGAGGCTTAACCCACTCAGCCACTCAGGTGGCCCTGAAAACTGGGTTTTAAGGGGAATTCAAAGCTGTAAGAATTAGAAGTGTTAGAGAAGGCCTTGGACCTTCCAAGTGAATACGATGGGATTTGAAGTGGTTTTAGAAGATCTTAAAGAACGGGGTGACCGTGCTAATATCTTAATAAAGTAGCTGATATGGTAGTGAGAATACAAAATTAGATTAAATTAGATAATGTAAACATGTTATTTCACCAACTCGGTTGCCCACACCTTCCTTGTAAATCTGACGCTCCTTCACCTTTTTTCACTTCCCCTGGGTGTCTTGCCCTCATGTTTAACACGGCCACACAAGACTTGACTCTATGATCGTACTTGGATCTGAACTTACTGATAATATTCTATTATGAAACTCTCTGAGCATTTAAAATCGGGAAAATAATGTGTTTTTCAGAAAGATATGAAGATTCGCTAAGATAACATACTGTTATGCTGAAAATAAATAAAAAATAAATTTAAAAAAATTTACAAAGAAAAGAAAAGAAAAGAACAAAATAAATGTAAAATTGAAACTTGCAAGTCCTGCAAAAGTGAGATATATGGTGCAAATGGCAGGAAAAAAATATTGGTAGCTAATACTCATACAGTACTTATAATGAAGGGATTTGAGGGAAATTGGAAGGGGAAGTGAGCCATGAGAGACTAAGGACTCTGAAAAACAATCTGAGGGTCTTGAAGGGGCAGGGGATGGGAGGTTGGGGGAGCCAGGTGGTGGGTATTAAGGAGGGCACAGATTGCATGGAGCACTGGGTGTGGTGCAAAAACAATGAATACTATTACACTGAAAAAATAAAAAAATTTAAAAAAAAGCATAGAGGAAGGGGACAGTTTATAGAATTCACAGTGCTGTAAAAGTAGGTTCTACAATTGAACAGCAATTCACAACTGTTCTAATAAGAAAAAAATAAAATAGAAGAGATTATAGAGGCTTTTCTCCAAACAAACACCTCCTGTCTGGACAAGAGCTGGAAGGAACCTGAGTGATTTCCCTATTTCTTGATGGGACCCTCAGTTTAACTGTGTATCAGAATCCAGAACTCAGTCCTATCGATTGCCAGGTGTCTTTTCTGGGGGTCTCTATGCACAATTTCCTGCTGATGCAGACTCATTAGTATAATAATAGACTTAGAAAGTCCTGGCTTCTCTACCTCTTCATAGCAAGCATCTTTTAAACCCAATGTTTGACTGAGACAGATGCCAGGCATTTAGAACAAGTTCTCGGATTGGCCAATCTATTTTCATTTGGTTGTCATGGATGGACTTGAACTATTTCGGGATTTACTGAATGTGAATAATGGCTAGATTCTTCTCATTTCTTTACATGAGAATTTGACAGCATTGATTTAGGAAGGGTTAAGGTTGAGGAAGGTGTGAGGCCTGCCTTTCTGCAGATTTTTCCCTGTGATCACATTTAACTCAATTCCTCCTGACTCTGGTCAATGGCAAGAACACGTAGCTCTGATATCCTTTTATATACATGTTGACAGCTCTGATGTTTCCACTCCGTCTTCTTATAGCCTTCAGGCAGAGCACACATAGTTCTCTTAACCTTCCCACATAGATTTTATTTTGTAAATTCTCTACCATCTTGTGACTTCCTTCAAAGCTTTCCATCTGTTTTCCTTTGAAGAAAGCCCATATAGAAAATCAAAAGGGCCAGCAGAAATAAAAGTGCAAATATATTTTATCTTGCTTTTTCTATCTATTTCATTTTCTTTGTTTGTTCATTAGCAGGATGAGCTTACAAAAGAAGGCAATAAGCTGGGGCGCCGGGGTGGCACAGTCCTTAAGCGGCTACCTTTGCTCAGATCATGATCCCAGGGTCCTGGAATTGAACCCCACATCAGGCTCCCTGCTCCACGGGGAGCCTGCTTCTTCTTCTCCCACTCCCCCTGCTTGTGTTCCCTCTCTCGCTGTGTCTCTGTCAAATAAATAAATAAAATCTTAAAAATTAAAGCAATAAGCCTTTTAAGTGAGTAATTGCTCTGGTCCACATAACACCATGACTAAGCCAAGTGCTTCTCTCTGAAAACATAAGTAAGATTTGGTGCTAAAGTGAAATCAATGAGTACGAAAGACAAAAAACAAAAACAAAACTAAAAGTTCCCTTTTAATTCCATTAGTAAAGAGTTTATTAGATTGGATATTCAATCCAATCTGGATGATTAGACATAAACAGGAATGTGGTTGACATTTTTTCAAGACTTTCTTTCAGGAGAATACAAGATAACCCTAAACAATGCTTTGCCAAAGTATCACTGGAAGGCTGAATAAATTTTGAAGCCACTCAGTATTTTACCTCATATCGAATCTTGCCTGCAATCCTACTTTGAGATTGAACTATGCAAAATGGAAAGATTTTGTCAATAAAACACACACACACAGGTCGGCATACATTTATATCCATTTTCATGATGTTGGTTTCTGAGGTTGAGGTGTTGGTTGTTTTTGCCATCTCTCTTCCCCTCCATTTTTTTTTTTTTTTTAATTAGAAATACTAAGTACATCTCCTGTGTCTAGATATTATGTTGGTGGGATTTGTCCATGCCAGCTTTACTAACAAAAGCAGAATAAAATAGAAAACAATGTTTTTGACAAAGCCAGTATTTTTAATGTTTCAATTTATCTAAAGTTGGAATTTCTACTGTTCATGTTCTTCACCAGAAATTTTAGAAGCTATTAAAACAAGAAGTTTTTTTTATCATTTCTTTTTTCCAAGAGTGTGTACATGTAGCAAATGGCAAGCAAAATATTTGATTTTGATTTTAATTATAATTGTTAAGGTACTGGGAAGAGATGGATTCATGTAAAGTAATTTCTAATTTAGTTTGAACCAGTAGGGTTTATAAGCACCTTACTTATTAGTTAGTAACTTATGGATTTAGAAGAAAATTAAAAATCAATTTGAAAACTGATTTATAGAAAACTAACTCCTTTCCCTGTGTCATCCCTCCTCAGTTACGCAGAGAAGTAAAAACTTACTAATACACATGGTGTGCCATGTAGCTACATACAAATCTAGATGTTCCTTCCTCCCTCAAATTTGTTACCAATAAAGCTTTAAAATAATCTTTGTTAAGGTGATGTTTCATTTTATGTGTCGACTTGACTGGACCATGCGGTTCCCAGATATTTGATTGAACATTATTTCTGGTTTGTCTGTGACGGTGTTTCTGGATGAAGTTAGCATTCATCGGTCAATGAGCAAAGCAGAATGTACTCTCTCATGTGAGTGGGCTTCATTCAATCCATTGAAGGCCTGAATAAACTAAAAAGACTGAATAAGGAAGAATTCTTTTTCTGCCTATCCTTGTGCTAGGAGATTGGTCTTAGACTGAAACTTACATCATCAAATAACCTGGTTCTCAGGTCAGACTCACTTTGGAACTATATCATCAGATCTACTGGGTCTGGATTTTTTAGTGTCTGTAACTGCATGAGCCAATTCCTAATAATAAATTTATATGTATATATGCTGTTATGTATTATATCATGCCGTTTATATTTATAATATACAGTGTGTGTGTGTATATATATATATATATACACACATACACATATATATATACACAAAAGTTTAATGTATTAAGTTCTCCAGAAATAGAACCAATACTATTTAATATATTATATTATATTATATTATATTATATTATATTAATCTAGAGAACACCATGTTGGGGAACATCATCAAAGAACATGACCACTGATGACCTTGTGGGTTAGACCTGGGCACTCAGAAGCTCTTCATTTCCTCCCCTCTTTTGTGAATGTGGGTTCTGCTTGCCTTTCCCACTGTCAAGATCTTCTCCAAGGACTTGGTCTTGAGATAGTTATATGATGTTGAGAACATCCACATAGTATATGCAACTAAACCCAGTTAAGGCCTCTTTACAGATTTTCAAGATTTGGTGGGTGGGTGCAGGGACCCATTTGTCTTGCTGCTGTTCATGACAAGCCTCTTATGTAAGTTCCATCTGCGTATTATAAAAACCACCAGCAAGGTCGAGTGGTCTGCCTCTTCCTCCATTCTTTCTCTGTTCTCTGAATACAGCAGCAGTCACAGATGACACCCAGAAAATCCCCTAGAGGGTTACAAACCAATTCCCTGACTAATACATTTAATTTATTTAAAATGTTATGCAATAACAAAAATATGAAAGAAAAAAACAAATTCATACTATTCTTCAACGTAATATATCATTTTCCTCACCTTTATATTTCCAAATTCGGAATGTATGAGTCCAGGCTATATTGTAGCAGTGTAAATGTAACCTTTTATATGATCTCCCTATAGCAATTTCTGGACACCAGTGCATGAAATTCCATGACTACAAAGGAAAGATCTATTTCTTTATCAGAGATGAAGTTTGAAAGGCAAATACTTGGAAAAAGGGTGTATATTGACTTTAATTTATGTGCAAGTGAATGGGTGGTATTAGATACCTTTGAGAGTTTGTTTCCCAAAGAAGGTATGGTTTGGAGAAGGAAAATAGCTGAAGAGGGTCACAGAAGGAAAAAGAGGTGGTAATATGCCCTAGGGTCTCTTTCTGCCAATGTCACATTTCTGTAAAGGCCACTGTAATCAAGACCACTCTCCCAAAGCTGACTGGGCACATCTCCACTCTGCTCTGACCCTTAGGAATAATTCTGGGGATAAGAAGTTGCCTTCTTTTAAGATTTAATCTATTCTCTAACTAGAACTGTGTGAAAATATAAACTACTAAGCAGATGGCAGCTTGCCATCTAGGGCAGCCTGACCCACTATATAAATTCTAGGGAGAGTAAAGAGAGAAAGGATTCTTTTTCTACTTGGGCTTATTGTAAGCATAAGTACTAGAATATTCTTCCGATAATACCTAGAGTCATGTCTCGATTGTTTACTTGTCAGGATCAACTTGACTGCTTTCTGAAGATCACTGTGACACAGTAAATGTTAGAAAAGATCAGGCAAATTTTCAAAAAGAAATAGATTAAAGCCTGAGCTTTTGTCAGTCACTGAAAAGGAAAAATAAAATCCATGTATCTATTTTTAATTTGTATAAAATACCAACTTCAATTTCATGCCAAATTGAGTGTCATTACAGGATTAAATAGTTTGGCTACTAGTTTTTGACATCATAGGCAAAATATTGTAAAATTTAACTTTTTGGCGGTCTCCAAACATAAGGTTATCTCATGTTAAGTTTGAACTTAACACATTGTCTTGTCCTTCTATTATCTAATCATTTCTAAAATTATCCAGAGTGAAAAGAATAACTTCCTTTCTTAGTCATCTGTCTTCTAGCTCACATTAGTAGGAAAGTATTAATGATCCAATTTTCCAGTTTAAATTTTTAGCAGTCTTCAAATTACCCCCCAAATTGGAACTTTTTTTTTTCCATAACCTTTCACCTCATAGTTGCTTTATTTACATATCTGCTTATAATGACTTAAACATGTGTTCTAGTTATTGTGTTAGGAGCTACAGAAGCAAGGGTGAACTACATATACAATCAACCCTCAGTGGTCTTGCAGTCTTTGGATAGGAGACATTTAAGAGGATCACAGAGCCCACCCCAACAGCTACAAAAACAACAACAACAACAAACATGCATGTGTTCTTGCTAGAAGAAAGTATAGAAATCAGAGGGAGGGACATGAAATCCAGCCCTCAGGTCTGAAGAAACATATTAAGGTAAGATGATGTGAGTGAAGTCTTCATCTTAAAATATGACTGGAAATAATGGCCACAAATTGGATGGAAGGATTTTGCAGTGGCACCATTGGCCAAAAGTAGCATGATTCATACCATGGTGTTATGTAAGCTAGAGAAAATTAAATTAAATTCAAATGGCTTAGGTAATATATTCACTAAATTTCAATTAATTTTTCAAGGGAAACATATTCTTAATTAACTTGTATAAGATCATTTAAATTCAGGGTCTGGCCTGATTTATTTATTATTTAAATAAATAGCATTTATTAGGAAAAAGTATGTTATTCACAGAAGTGTTCATAAAAAAAATGGGGGATATAATATAAATACTCACTCAGAAGTCTATTAATACCTGATCATCAGAAGTAAGCTCAAAAAACTGTAAATCTGCTATGTTTTCCTCAATCTGCTAGGGTCTTTGAGATAGGAAGTCTGAATAACCTGCAGATACATCCTGATTCTCCTTCGTCTCTGTCCTGTTGGGCCACCTATGTTGAAATATTTCCATTAAATATATTTTTAATCTCAAACAGTTAAAACCCTAGGTAAAAAACTTCATCTGTAGGGGAATAATGTTTAATCCATTTTTAAAACATCACTATATTGTTCAAACAAAATTATATTAATTATAAAAAAATTTAAGTAATGTACCAAAATACAAAGAAAATGTTAGGAAAATAACTCACCTAATAAACACTATTTCACATACATATGAATGTATGTATGGGGAGAGCTAATGAGAGTAAGAAAGAGAGTAAGGGAATTTCAGGACATACTCTTAATTCCAAATCATATTATATTAATTAAAATGTATTAATTTAAAATTTTCCCAAGTTTACTAGGAGAAAAAAGAAAATTTAAGTGACTCTAGAAACATTACTGAACTTTTAATAATTAACCCTTCATCCTAGGAAATAACAACCCAGATGTCCTTCAGCAGGTGAAGGGTTAAACAAATGTAGCTCATCTTTCCCCTGGAACACCCAACAATTATGAATTCTTGACACAGAGAACAATTTGGAAGAATTTTTTTTTTTTTTTTTTTTTTTTTTTTATCAAAAAAACCTCTAGATTTTTCTTAATTGTTTGTTCTGTGAAAAAAAAAAAAAAAAAAAATTCTCAAAAGATCACATGCTATATGATTGCATTTATATAACATTTTTGAAATGACAAAATGATAGAAATGATGAACAGATTAGTGGTTGCTAGTGGTTAAGTAAGCAGTGGGGTGGGATGGATGCGGATGTGGCTCTAAAAGGGCTGCGCTGAGTGGCATGGTGAAAACATATTTTCTCAGCTTTATCTGTGCTATTAGCTTGCTTGAAATATCATGCTAGAGTCTACCAAGATGTCTACCTTTGGGGAAACAGGGTGAGGGAACACCAGATCTGTCTGTGTTATTTCTTACAACTGCAATCTGCAATTCTTTTAAAATTGGAAGCTTAATATAAAAAGAAAAAGCAAAGTTGATGAGAAAAAGAGGTTTGAGACCCAGCACTGAAAAACTCAGTAATCCTAAAAAGATAGGAACCTAATTAAAATATTAACTGGTTTACACATGTTAAGTGCTCAAAAATGCATAAAAGTACTATAAATATGATATTTTATCTTGAAAAAGAAAACCCCTCAAAGCCTAAAGAATTTTGTGCCTAATCAACCACTGGGAAAGGCTTTATTATGTGGGTTCCTATGGTTTTTATGTTTTCAAAAATATCAAAAAGTTCTGATGAGCTTTTATGAGAAGAAAAATAAAAATCAGGTTTTCTTTGGAGAGTCTTAGCAATGATTATTTTTTGATAGGTTGTACGAATAATGAACAGCATAATAGAAAGCCTCTAGGAAGAAATTTCAGAACTGAGATAATCTCGTCATTTATTCAAGGGACTTTGGTCAGTCATAATGTAAATAAATATAACTATCTTTTTTAGTACTAGGCTGTGACTTGTTAAGAATGAAAATAATTTGAGTTAGAAAGAATTTTTTTTTCCTACAAACTAACTCTATAAAGGCGTGGAAAAAATAGGGAAATATAAGTATCTTAGCTGCATTTTAAGCTGATCTTTGTAAAATGGAATTCTTCCAAAGTAAGCATTTATAGTACCATTTTGAGCTAAATGTAATATTGAAATCTGTATGAATGTGCATTAATTTAATCCATGTGTGCCTATGTTTAGCAACCAAGTAGAGAATTAATATCTATCCCTTCCATAGTGATAAAGACTCAAATTCTTCACAACATTGTAAACCCTTAACTAAATCATGGTTACAATAATAAATTCACATCTTGAAGGGCTTAAACCCAAGAGAATAAAGAACTTAATAATGAAAGTTAATGGGTTACAATCCATTTAAACTGTATATTCAGAAAGACTATGTTTCATTGGGGAGCTTTTGCCAGCTTAATGAATGAGAATCTTCTGTCCTGCATGTAAGAAAGAAGCCTGGTTAACCACACAAGCAAGGTCAGCTCACTGATCAAAACACTACCAGAGAAGACAGAAGGTGTTTGAAGGGCACTTTATCTTCCAACCTGGACCATGACCTTGACACAGGGACATTTTTCCCCTTATTATAAAATAGCAATTTACTGTGATTTTGTTTTTGAATTAATCATTTGAGGAAAGAAGTAACTTTCCACACTGTAAGGTAATATCTATATCTATATCTATATTTATATCTATATCTATATCTGTATCTATAAGGGCAAAACTTCAGGTTATTCCCTTATCTATTTCTTGTTTGTGGGGCTCAAAGACAGAAGCCACCTTAATGAAGGAATTAAAATGTCCCATGAAACAGAGGAGATGGTGTTCTGCTATGAGAGTCAGTCAGGCTGATTTTTGGAGTTAGGCCATATAATTCCCAAGTGATCTTCTTTGTTCCATAGGCAGATTCATTACCATATTGCTCTGAATATTTATTAACTAACCTGAATTAACTGACCTGCCACTCTGAAACAGGTGCCCAGCTCTGCCCCTGGTGTGTGTCTAAGGATGCACATGGGAAAGAATTAGAAATTAATACCGTGAATTAGAAATATATAAACTGGGCAAGTGGACAAGGTTTGCTCAAGGGATGGAAGTGGAGGGAAAGAACATGACTCCCTGAAAGAAAATAGCCACGAGTAAAGTGGAAGTCTGGGAGATGGGGCCAAACTGCACATCAGGCCCTACAAGCAGAGAGAGCAGTGGGGCATGGTAAGGTGTGAGACTGTGTCAGGCTGTCTGGCCACTTAGGACACCCCCCCCAACACACACACACACCTACCTTTTCCCAGTCTTCTTCCTGAGTATGTGTACTTGAGAAAGACAGAGCTGTGATATACAGGAAAGAACTGTGTCATTATGACCCAGTTTTAGGAAAAAAAAAAAGGTTATAAATAGAAAAAAACTGGTTATAAATGTGAAGGAAGAGAAAAACCAGCATTTAGAAAATCTGCCGTGGCAGAAACAGTGGTGATAGCAAAGAGGATAGCAAAGATCTCTGATGATATGGGTAGGTGGTACAAATCACAAAATCCAGGGACATTAAGAAGTATAACTTTATTTTTTTAATTGTTCAATTTTTTTTTTAATATTTTTATTCAGGTAGAGCAGAAGAAATTGAATAAAAATTTGTCAGACACCTTCCTCAATCCAAAAGTCAGTACCCAATTTGCAGGAACCCTATAGAGACCAAAGGGTAGGAGGATCTTCCTGTCATTTCTTCACTCAGGTGAGGTGTCCATCATCGCAGCTGGGTCATTGGCCAACAGACCACATAGGTAAATGCCATGTCATTCCTTATTGTTCTTCACCCAGGTCTTTTGTTCTAAGTGACACATTTGTGACATACAGGGCATCATGGGAATTATCTTGCCATGCTCTGCTTCCTTGAGTGGGCAGACATTTCAATGATGCTGTCTCAGCCTCATTAGTTTAGATGGACGTCTCGGGCAGTAAGTGGATCCTGTAATGCTCCTAAAAGACTTCCTCATTCCCAAGTTTCTTTCAAGATATCCCAGTGCAGGTCCCTTCTCTGCAGGACCCACTAAGATCTTAAAGCACCTCATTTTTCTTGCCCCTCCCCCTTCTCCTCCAACATGAGGCTGGCTTTTCTATGTGGACCACTTCAGCAAATATAAATTGATTGAACTGGGTCTTTTGAGACCATTATAGTAGTAGAGATAACAGAAGCCTAGCCAATAGTAGATTTTCTAATTTATAATTATAACAGTTTATAATGTATATTATAATGTAACTAAGAGTTTCCTAATTTATAAGCCTAGTGTCTTCTCAGTTTATATTAAGGACCAAGGCTTGTGGCGGCAAAAATCTCAGAATATAATTCTTTTTCCCCTGGCTTCTAATCTGTCAAATCCTCTCCCTTAGGGCAAAGAGTCTAGAAAGGTCTAAATATTTTAATATGGGGAAAAATGGGTGAGTAGAGATGCAAAAGAAAAAGTTATAGAAGAAAGAGAGAGAGAGATAATGGATTGATAAATAGATAGATAGATAGATAGATAGATAATTACTCTGCCACATTAGTGAAACCTCCAGCTGATCCTGTTGATGAACACTCAGAAAAGTGACTTATGAAATACTGTGAATCCTGTAATGGCTATATTGCTGGATAAATCTAAGATGCAGATTACATTCCCTTTCACCCATTATTTAGGATCTCGCAGTGATAGTTTTGGCAGCCTTATAACTCAGTAAATACTAATCTTTGAGAATTTTTTGTAGTAGCAACATTAAAATGTTATTTAGCATTGGACCAAGTCGTCAGGAATCCTAAAATGTGAGAGATATATGACTTAATAACATGAAATAATAACAATATTAAATAAAGTTAGTCCATACATTTTTTTTACCATACATTTTTACCATACGTTTTACTATACATTTTTTTTTTTTACCTGGCCATAGAGGGCATGAACTTTTTTTTTTTTTAATTACGTTTATTTTGTGTATGTACACATAAAAGAGAAATCGCCCTCTATCCCACCCAGCAGAAAACATGCATAAACCCCAGCTATATGTGGAGGGAAGGGGCCCCAACCCCAAGTTAGTGGTTGGGATGGTGCAATCCTGGGAGTCCCACGCGCTAGCTAGGAGAGGGCTGGGCTGAGGGGGTGAAGAGCCTAAAACAAGCTGTGCCATAGCTGAAGGTCTCTTTGATGCCCTTGAAGTAGTACCGCTGCCTGCCCTGCCGCGTCTCCTCCTCCCTCAGGGGCTGGCATGCCTCTGCCTTCCATGCACGGCTTAGTGTCTCCGTTCTTGTCCAGGAAGGTCAAGGTGATGGTGGCAAAGTTCCCTTCTGGCCAAGATTTAAACTCCATTTCATCACAATCAGTTTCTCAGGGACCAGATCAGTGAACTCCCCAGAGACATTGCCATCTACCAGGTGAAATTTCCCACCTTTGTCTGCTTCCAGCATTGCAGGAGCATGGGTAAAGGCCTCAACCAGCTCTTGGGTGGTGAAGACTCTATAGAGCTCCTCTGGTGAGGTCAGGAAGGTTTCTCTAAGGACATGACAAAGGACTGTGGAACATGAAACAAACGTGGATCAAAGGCATATAGAGATTTCATTCACATACAATTTTCCTTCTTAGATAATCTTTCAAACAAAGCATAAGATGGCCAACATTAAAGATAGTTATTTACTGAAATTAAAAGTAAATAGCTGTATATTATCTCAATAAGTGTTTTTACTTTAGATTGATAAGAACTTGTGCATATGACCTCTCTTAAAGCTAGATAATCAATTGTAGTTGGGTCCAAGTAGGTGGGTGTTATTTCTTTACTAACTTGTTTAGGTGTATCAGGTAATGTTAGAAAAATACTTCAGTCCTTATTTGAAAGGTAGTGTTTCTCACTGCATCTATCTAAGTGGGAATAAAATTGGTAGAAAACATCATAGATATGATAATATCAATTATCATATGTAGAGTCTTATTCATTCCATAACTCCTTTAATCTTTGTGACAGCCCTGTAACAATGCACTTTTATTTTCATTCATGAGTTAGGAAACTGAGACACTGAAAGCTTGTGTAGCTTGCCCAGGTAAGTGAGTGAGTCAGAATTTACAACCAGGCAGCCTGGCCATAGAGGGCATGAACTCACCTTTTGCACTCTACATTCCAGAAGGTTCAGTTCCCTTAGACCTCATAAAACAAGAGGTAATTAGCCTGAGCATAGAGGTAGCAAGGCTTCCAAGTGGGATTTCAGTATAAGGGCAATCAAAGACAAATTTTGTGGCTTTTTTTTTTTTTTTAAAGATTTTATTTATTTATTTGAGAGAGAGAGAGAGAGAGAGTGAGAGAGAACATGAGAGGGGAGAAGGTCAGAGAGAGGAGCAGACTCCCCATGGAGCTGGGAGCCTGATGCAGGACTTGATCCTGGAACTCTGGGATCATCACTTGAGCCGAAGGCAGTCGCCCAACCAACTGAACCACCCAGGTCCCCCAACAAATGTTGTTGTTTTAATCCGAATTATTGGAGACTTTTAAAAGTTTATGTATCTTTATTTGGGCTGATAAAAATGTTAATTTGTTCAATTGGTTAAAGGATTTACATGTGAGGATATATTATTTAGGTATACATAGTTAGCTTAACCTTTTTCTTAAGGCCCTGTCCAAAGGCTTTTCCATGACAAGCCATGGTCAATCTGTACTTAAATACCTGAGAACATATAGAAATATAAGTGCAAGAAAAGTAAGGAGAGTCTTGAGGGAAAAACAGAAGTATAAATTTAAGTTACCTTCCTAAAGAAACCCACAGATTAGGTCATCTCACATTACACAAATTTTTCAGAAAGTGTGGTATATACAATGGAATATTACTCAGCCATCAGAAAGGATGATGAATACCCACAATTTGCATTGACATGGATGGAACTGGAAGGGATTATGCTCAGTGAAGTAAGTCAAGCAGAGAAAGACACTTATCATATGTGGTATATAAGGAATAGCACGGAGGACCACAGGGGAAAGGAAGGAAAGCTAGGGAAAGAAATCAGAGGGGAAAAAGAACCATAAGAGAATATGGACTCCAGGAAACAAACTGAGGATTTCAGAGGGGAGAGGGGTAGGAAGAAGGAGTAGCATGGTGATGGGTTTTAAGGAGGGCACATGTTACAATGAGCACTGGGTGGTATACACAAACAATGAATCACGGAACACTACATCAAAAACTAATGATGTACTGTATGGTGACTAACATAACATGATAATAATAACAGTAATAGTAATAATAATAATAATAAATAATAATAAATAAAAAGCAAATGTGGTGTAAGGTAGAAAGAAAAATTTGGAGTCAGGCAGACCAGAATGTGTACTTGTTTGTGCTGTGACTTGGGCAAGTTAACTGACTTCTCTGAGCCGTAGTTTCATAACTATAAAGTGCAACTAAAACTGCCTATGCAGGTTGCTGTACAGATTAAGTGACATAACATGAAAATCCACCTTGAACCATGGTGGTAGCTGCTTTAAAGCCACAAATATCCCTGCTTGAGCAAGATCACTGTAATGGTAACTAGGAAAAATGAGTTTGTCACCGATCCTCTGAAGTCAGCCAACTATGTATCTGCTGAGAATGAAAAGTTCTGTCTAGACGCTCATTCATGAGTTGCAGAATAGGATGCCCTCTGTGGTCAAACTGCCTGAGTTTGAATCCTGCATCTGTCACTTACCAGGGGGTTGCTTACTAGGCAATCTGCTTCATGTACTTATGTCTTAGTTTACTCATTAATACAGTGTATACCATAGTACTCTCCTCATTGGTTGTTATGAGAATGAAGTCTTAGGGCAGGGACTTACACATGATTAGCAGTAGAGAAGTGTTTGTTCAATACAGATCATTACAATATATTTCTGACTTAAACTCTAATAATGGATTAGACTGGATGGTTTTTTAGTCACATACATTTCTGATATTCTTTGATTTGTGATTCAAATAGACAGTTGTTCCACATCTTATAGAGGCAATCAGAGGTATAAGCTTTTGGATATTTGGTAAATACTATTTTAAAAGCCTGATTAATTCAGCTTCACGATTTGGTCTGAAGCTACCTTTTTTATCGGCCCACAATATCTGTATTTTTTTTATTGAAATCATTGTGTTTTTTGTGTATTTAAAGTTAAATAAGGCAAGTAAATTTTGAATTAATTATCTATCCCCCAAGATGTTTGATTTCATATATCCCCCTTATAAGAATTTGAGTTCATGCGGGAAGAAAAAAAGAAGCCTGAGCAAAAGTGTAGTCACCTTGATACCAAGGATTGTGATTATTAACAGCAAAATAACAGGTTATCCTTATAGAAACAGACGATCAGACTCGATCAGACTCTGAGTCAGCAATTTCCTCCAGTATTTTTAAGAGTCCTGTCCTATTAATCTGCAGTCTGTTGCCAACCACTCAGATTGCTCCCCAAATATTAACTCCATTCTCCATACTGGATTCAAAGTGTTCCAGACTTATTTCTGATCCCAGTGTATGATTAGATGCTGACTGAGTGTCTGAGACAAGTGATGAGACACCTTGTCAAGGTTATAGTCAGTAGCTCAGACACTCCATCTCATACAATTTAGAGTTGGAAGGTGGTAACTGCATTTATTTCTGTTAAGTGAGCTTTGGAGATAAATGGCAGGCTTCATTTTCCAGCTTAACACTTTTGTGCGGGTGAATAATGGATAGCTAAAAGCAATGACGATATCTTAACAAAAAAAGAATGGGAACTGGGATTTAGTTTCCTCCATCTGTCTAAAATAATATCTCCTATCTCTGAGGTATTATTGTCATCTCAATGGTACCCCCATTCATTAGACTTATTTTTGGAAAAACCTAAACATTTGAGAATCAACAGAGGGATTATTAAGTATGGTTTCTGCAGAGTGCAGACCGTGCCATAAAAATTCATATGTTTCATCAGAAGGTTACATCCAACTCAAAAGTAAAGTTTGAAACTGAATTTTAAAGAATATGGTTATGAAGGAAAGCTTAAAAGGAATGTTTTCCAGGTGAAACTAGAAGTTGGAGTTCCCAAAAATATAATGTGATGGAAATATAGTTCAGCTTCAGAAAACATAGACCGTGTCTGGTTTCTGTGTAGGAAGCCAGAAGCAAGCATCGCGGAAAGCACTTCAGATAGATTTGCCATCAAGAGAGGGGAAGGCTTTCTCTAGTTTCCTACAAAATGTCAGATATTGACTTTCAAAACTGTGATAGAGAGAAATATAAAATCTTTAATCCCTGCCTGCTCCTCAGTGGTGCTTCTGTTGATTTGTGCTGAAGGGAAGGGCATTGGCGGGGGGAGTGAAATGTGACTCACCCATAGACTTAGAGCGCAACAAAATACGAGTTTTTAAACTACTTGCTCTCCTTGGCCATTCCTGCTTCTTGGTTTAGCTATTAATCTAATTACCCCAGTCAGGCTAAAATCCCTAGCTGCTAAAGTTTGTTAGAAGCCACAGCAAGGGAAAGGTTAGTGGTACCCATCCCTTGATTGCTGAATGCCTGGGGTCCTTTTCTATGGCAGATGATGCATTGTCCCTGTGCCTGCATTGCCATAATCCCACCGTTCTCCAAGCCAGTATATAATTTTACAATCCTTCTCATGATTAGCATATTCCAATAAAGTTCAAATTTGTATAGCCTCAAAGCCATTAACATTTTGTAGCACATTCTGGGTGGCACATTGCTCATTCAGAAAAATGTCTGTAGAGGAACACTCTTCTGATATATTACACTCCTTGGTTCATCATTTAAAACTTGAGACATCCACCAGCATATACATCTTATTTAAAGTGTCAAAAGAGGGCAAAAAAAATTGCACTGACTTAAAAAGCCTTGTTACTTAAACTTCAGGGATCACTGCATCCATTTTCCCTCATTACTGTTAACCATTTTTTCCCTATTTTTTTCCTCTATCCATTCACTTTTAAATGAGAGTCACAGGAGGGAGAGAGTGAGTAAACACCTTTTAAAGACCAGCATTTAAACCAAATTTTTTTTAGGAAAAAATAAAATTATTATTTGTCCAGGTTTAAACAAGTCACCGTAGAAATATCTATATTCTTAGGAGCATCTTCTTGGCAGTTAACATTTTTGTAAAATATTGTTATTCAGGTAGGTGAGGCTAAAAAACAATCGAATTTCTCACTTTTGTAGAGGGACTCAATAAAACTATTAAAGTCTGTAGGAGGATCTTGGAGTTTAAAAATTATAGCATTGATCATTTTTTGTCACTTCTTAGGAATCTATTATAGGATAAATCACTGAAGAACATGACTGCCATTTGGCTGAGTAGAAACTCAGTATCACTGTTTGCTTTTTATGCTCCTATGGGTGGTTGGGATAGAATGAATGATCATCTCCTAATTGTGATGGAGTGAGCTTTTTGAATGACTCTCCTTTTACTCAATTTAATAGTGTAATTGTCACCACCTGAGATTTATTCTTTCACTGGTTCTCAAACTCTGCTGGACTCTGATTCTCCAGAGAAGCTTTTTAACAAAAAAGTTGCCCAAAGTCCACACGTAGAAGAATCTGTTTGCAGGTGGTTGGGAAAGAGCATTGATTTCTGCAGTTTTATCCACTCCTTATGTGACTCTGAGACACTTAGTTTGGGAAACACTGAGTTCAAGTGATTCTTCAGTGGATTCTCTAAAAATACAGATGCCTCTAGGAGACAAGATATGATCATACACTTATGTCCTAGATTGAAGTTTTGTTTTGTTTTTCTAATTTGTTTCTGCCTCATAGGATGACCCTCCTTGAACAAGACCAGTGGTGTGTTGACAAAGTGGCTGAAGGAAGGGTGCGGGGTGGATTATGTGATTGGATAGAAAAAGCCTTAATTTGTAGCATTTGCTAATTTCTATGGTGTAAATTCTTTATCATGGCTGATAAAAGGTACTAATGGATTAACAACCATCTCATAAAGTTTCTCTTGTGAGTTAATGACATGAGGCTCCTGCATACCACTGAGACTGTAACTATTTTTAAGAAAGAAAGAAGGTAGTTTCTAAATATTTATATATGGCCCTGGGCCAGTAAGGTATGGCTGGGTGTGATGCTCTTGTAAGGACAGCCAGGGAAGGGTTATGGTCAAAAGCCAATAAACAAAAGCTGTAAGAAAGGAAATTCTGTTTAAAAGTTCAACAGGATTTTATTTGGGATGTAGTGTTTTGGACCTGGTATAAAAGCTGTATGAATGAGAAAAATTGAGGAAGGTGGCTGAGGTCAGGTCTTAGGTTAATGACAACATGTAGGCAGGTCAAACAAGAGGCATCAGAGAAAAGAGGAGATGAACCACTAACCAGAAACCTAATAGGTCCACACAAAATCAAGCAGTAGCTCATTCAAAATGTCAAAGCCAGATGAAGAAGGTAACATGTTTTAGACAGAGAGTGGCAAGTGGAGAGAAGACAATTTGTGGGTAAAGTTGAAGATGAAGCCAGGACAAGGATCAGGAGTGTTGGTACTAATTGCCTTGCTACATTTACGCAGCTTCAGGAGCAAAGAAGACCCTTAATACAGTAAAGATGTATGGTAATAAACACTACTGAAATACAGAGATTTAAAAGGGAACCTCAAATTATTCTAATTAGAGTGAAGACTTGCTAAACTATCTATGTGATGTCAAACTGTGCCATGTATGTTAACTTCTGACAGACACAGTGGGAAACTCATCATTACTAGTGTCCTCACTTAGAAGCCACATTCCAATTTAAGTTTTTCTTTTTCAAATACAACAATATCAAAAATGGCTACCAGCTTTCTGAAATGTTAGTAGCTTATGATTTCTCTGGCAATAGGCAGTGATCTTCAAATCATCTATTTCCCTTAGGCTCACAGTGGCAGACCCTTGGAGTATGCATGAGCTTTTGTCCTACCATATAAAAGTAACTTGTAGAACAGGAAGAATTATTACTTTAACTACTTACCAATGCACTCAAGATGGAAGAGTGATCTCTTTTATACCATGTAAAAGAATAGAATGATCAATCATTCAGTGTCATCTTAAGAGTACTATGGGGATTCCTGAAGATATTGGAAGGGCAACCAGTTTGTTTTCTCCAAAATAATTGTTTAATAATTATACACAAAAACTAATGTAATATGTTAAGACAAAGATAATATTTCAGGGAACAATTAGTCTCTATTATAATGACAAGTACCTTAGATAATGAATTATAAGGAAAAGGAAATAGAGTTGATTTATACCCACAGAAACAAATTCTGAATGAATAACCTTATTATAAATGTATATTCATTTTTCTTATTTGATTTTGTCCACATTATTTCTCACTCTGACACTCTTTTTGCAATATAATCAAGCATAAAGATTTAGAGAAAGATAGTTCTATTTCTTATTGGTTTGGCATGTAAGTTTCATCCCCAAACCAAACTGACTCATGAAAGCTGATAAAAAGAACTGATACCACAGACTGAAGATAAATATGCTATTTACAAGTGCTAACCTTGAGGGTCTCAGATCAGAAGTAAGTTAAACAAACAAACAAATAAACAAAAAACACCTAAAACTACCTGGAAGTATTAAGGCAGTTATTTTACTTCATGTATTTCGAGAACATAATTTCTTTTAAATGGCACTCCTCTACCCTGTAATTTGGACCCTACATAAGTTAAATAATATAGTTTAATTCATGGCTATTAAATTATTTAATTAATAATTAAGTATAAGTTTAATACATTTATATGTAGTCAAAGGGCGGAGTATAATGCTATCTTCAGTGCATAATTTAAGAATACTCAGAAACAGCATAGCACAAAAGTGACTTTATTTTTCTGAGCATTGATAATTAATAATAAAATAATAGTATGAAATGTAAAAACTGTGATCTAAGAAAAAAAAGAATATAATTATACCTATCCTGAAAATAGGTATATCTATGCTTTTTGGTAACTGGAAAAAATAGAAATATTTTTGATTTTATGATTATTTCTCATTTATAGTGAAATGAGAAAACAAACCAATTAATTTTATGATTATTTCTCATTTCTAACAAAATGAGAAAACAAACTCCATTTTCAGGAAATAAAATATTTTCTCCTTGGACTCGATACTAATTTGTACAGAGATACTAAGTAATGTCACACTTCACAAGGTCCTCAATAATTTATTGCAAATGGAGTATATACTTACCATGCTGATTTCACCTAAGATGCATCATATGTAATTCATGAAGTGGCTTTGAATTTCTTCAGTAGCTCTTTGAAACTGCAGAGGTCAAATTTCCCTGTAAGTATCAAAATTTTGTTAGAAAATAATCTTCCAGTTTCTTCATCCTTAAAAAGTTATCCAATCACCAAACAAAACAAAACAAAACAACAAAAACAAAAACAAAAACAAAAACAAAAAAACCCCTCTATTTGTAGGTGATCTTAGTATATGAGAACCCATGCATGGAAGAATGGCATCTTTTGATAATGTTGTATGGTAGGAATGATCAGACAGTTTTACCTTCCGTCCAGGTTATCCTATGAAAAATCTACCTACAATTCCAGAAAAACTATGAAAAAAATTCCAAAACCATTAGAAATGATGTTTAAACATACCAGGGAATTGGTATGTAAGTTAAAGGAAATAATGCTTCAATCATGCTATTTTACCATGAAAGCCTTAGATTAAATGTAGGTAAAAGACCTGTCTTTTATTGAAAATGTTATTTGTTTTTTCCCCAGAAATACATTAAAGAGATAACTTTTATATCCAGAATGGCATAATTGTCACTTAAATTAATTTTCTTAAGAACGGAATAAATAAAAGTACAAAGAGTGTGATAAATTTAGTTGTTTTATGAATAGTATTTGTTTGCAGTTGCATAGGATTTCTCTGGAAAATTACATAAAGAAAAAAAAAAAACTCTAGATAATGGTTCTACTGTTTCTGTAGTTTCTAAATACTACCTTTTAAAGTTATTGCTCAAATGTAGATATTTAAATATTTTATAGATAAAGACAGAATTCCCAACTGTAAAAGAGGAAGAATTTAAAATTTTCAGAAAATTTCAAACTTTGTTAGACACAAATCTCTGAATCTCTGAGAGACAAAAGATGAATTTCCATCAGTTTGGAAGCCATTTTGTAGAAATCTCTTTGGGTCTGTGCTGAACAGAAGAAATACTAAGGGGGCGCCGGGTCCTGGGATCAAGCTCTGTGTCAGGATCACTGCTCAGTGGGGAGTCTGCTTCTCCCTCTCTCTCTGCCCTTCCCGGACCCCTGCTCATGATTGTGTGTGTGCACGCTTGCGCTCTTGCTCTCTCTCTCTCTATATATATATATATTTATATATGTATAATAAATAAAATCTTTAGAAAAAAATTGTTATGGACTTACTTATGGACTGTTGACCTTATTGTGATGAACAATGGTCTTGGTTTTTCTGAGGGACCCAGTATGGGTCCTTTGAGTTTTCTGAAAGGGGTTCTGAAGCCTCTGAGAGAGAAGGATGAGGGAAAAAGAAAAGTGAGGAGATGTGGACATCTCCTTTTGCAGGTGCCATTGGCAGTCTGTCTTAGCTGCTGAAAAGTTATTTCTGGCAAAGACACAAAAGGCTTCGAGTGTTCTTGCTTGATTTTGCCCCAACCGACTCAAAACTATTGGGCTGAGTTCAGTGAAAATTAAAACAATAGTAAGAGTAAAGCATTTGACATTAAACAGTTGTCTTTTTTGAATATGAGCATTTGACTTCCAAAACCATATCAAACATTTCATCTCTTAACCAGTTTTGAGAGATACATCATTTAAAACATTGTGCTTTGCTGAGGATTGGGCACAGTAAAGTGCTTGCAAAGTTTAAGACTATAGACCTTATAATTTGGGTTAAATGCTAGGTGGAAATAGATGTTTGTTTTCAAAACTATGGTTATGTATTTAAAATCAGAGCATTGACTTTCCTCAGGTCTTGCTTTTTCAGTTTTACCTATTATAGAATCTTCTATCAGTAGAATTATGCATTACCAACTTTGGTTGAATGAGAAGTAAGAAACATGGAAAAGAAGATTTTAAAATTAACAATGTATCTCTATGCCTTTTCCTGAGGTTATACTTTTACTCTTTAAAGATTTTATTTATTAATTTATTTGACAGAGAGAGAGAGAGAGAGATCACAAGTAGGCAGAGAGGCAGGCAGAGAGAGAGGGGGAAGCAGGCTCCCTGCTGAGCAGAGAGCCCGACTCGGGGCTCGATCCCAGGACCCTGGGATCATGACCGGAGCTGAAGGCAGTGGCTTAACCCACTGAGCCACCCAGGAGCCCCTATTTTTACTCTTTAAAGGCCACTGGATCTCCTTGGCATTTTTTGTTTGTTTGCCCAACAGTTTCTGGTACTTTTTTGGACCTTCCACTACTGAAGCTAGTTTCCTGTGTTCAAATACATATAAACACATGCATTAGACAATATAGAAATTGAGAGGAGTTAGAATAATGGAGAGTGCTTGTGCATTATTCCAGTTATCAATTCTATAACAAGCTATTGATAAATTTAGTTGCTTAAAATGGTCATTTGTTTTGCTACCAGTCTTCAGTTTGGAGAAGTCTCTGTGGGCATATTCACTCAGCTCCACAAAGCTACAGCTGGGATTTCTTTCTTTCTTTTCTTTCCTTTTTTTTTTTTTAAAGATTTTATTTATTTATTTATTATTTCATTCTATCTATCTATCTATTTATTTATTTATTTTGAGATTTTATTTATTTATTTATGGAGATCACAGAGAAGCAGGCAGAGAGAGAAGAGAAAGCTGACTCCCCGCTGAGCAGAGAGACCAATGCGGTGCTCCATCCCAGGAACCTGGGATCATGACCTGAGCTGAAGGCAGAGGCTTTAACCCACTGAGCCACCCAGGCGCCCCCTGCTGGGATTTCTTAACAGTGGCTTGAGGTTAGGATGACTCTTCCATTTTCCAAAATGGCTCACTCACAAGGCTGGCTAGTTGTCAGTTGGGATGGAAGATGGTTAATTGAGAGGTCTATCAGAGCTATCGGCTAGAGGCTATTTCTTAACCACCTGAGCTTCTCCGTAGGGCTGCCTTTACTTTTTCAACATGTAGGTTCAAAAAGTGAGTGTTCTAATGGATAGGAGGTAGAAGCTGCCATCTCTCAAAGATCTGGAAATTGGCACAGGCCAACTTTTACCACAGTCTTATTGTTGAACAATCAGAACCCAAGGAAAAGGAATGTTGACTCTAACTCTCTTTGGGAAAGGTGTGGGGAAAAAAAAAAAAAACCCTGTGGCCTCCTTAAATCACCACAGATGAGTTGTGCAAAATTTGGAATCTCAAAATATAAGTATGCTTTTGCCCATACCCAAAGCTACAGTAGGTGGCCATCAACACAGTGTGATTTTTCTTACATTCAAATTAATTTTTACAATGGCCTCCCAGAGTACCTAAAGTTTACTTACTGAATTTTAGAGGTTAAACTTCTCTCTGCCTGATCCCCTCATCTTAACAATGAGAAGGAAGGAGAAGGGAAAAAAAAAGAAAAGAAAAGAAAAGAAACTCGTGTGTTAAATGCACAGTCAATAGCAAATTTCATTTGGAACTCTGACATCTAAGAGGGTTCCTTCTCCCATCTTTGGACTGTGTATTGTCTTCAGAAAGTTCACCACATGCGTAGAAAACCTAGGAAATCTTGGTATCACATCACAAGCAAATTTACTAGATTGACTAACTGTTCCCAAAGAGTGAAGGATCCTGCAGCAATGAAGTACATACATTTGGAAGGTAGAAGAAATCTTACAAAGATTGAAGACACATGTAAATACTTTGTGGCTAGGAAGTGGGCATACATGGGAAATAGAATTAATGAGGTAGGAACAGAAGGAAACATATGGACACTGGGTGATTTAAATGCACAAAAGAGAGAAGTAGAAAATGAATTTTGTGGAAAATTCTTAGGTTTCACCCTGAGGACAAAAAGAAAGGATTTAACAGGTTTTAGTTTAATTCAAGCACTAACTAGAATAAAAGTATAATTATGATATTTTGATCTGTAAATATATAAAAATGACAGTTCTTTTGCATATGAAAGCATAAAAATGATCTGCATTATGCTTTGTTGAAGAATAATGAGGGATGTCTTAAATATCACATAAGCCCATCTAAATGGCTTTTACACAGCATCTTCCTTTATTCAATTCTAGAAGATTTTTTAAAACTGCTTGAAATTGATTAGGCCATCTTTGGTTCCCTAACATAATAAAGCTTAGAAAATAGCTTTCACCGAGCTGCAGTATATTGTAATTTAAATTGAGTGATTTTCTAGCAGAGTCAGGTAAACGATGAGCCAAACTACAATGTGGCCTTAGGTGAACCTATTCTAGGAACAAGCAACTTATGTTTTAACTTGTTTTAGCAGATAAAACACAAAGGATACTGTTTATTAACCTTGTTCTCTGCAGGTAGAGGCTTTGTACGTTGTGGTGTGGTTGGATTGAATTGATCAATTTAGCCAAACTGACCAGTCATCTCAGAACTAGGGATGTACAACCAGAGCTAATTATAATTTAGATGTAGGTATCTTCCCTTCCCTTCCCTTTCCTTGTTCCCTTCTTTCTTTCAGAAAAGTAGAGCCGGTTTGCCACTATTTATTACAAAAGCATGGAGTGAGTCAATTAATACATTCAGCTATTTTTCTCTGGCTAGAATAAAAATAACCTGTATTATACACACTATCTATAATAGTTACATAATCCTGATAACTATATTTAAAAATAGCTACTGAAATATGTCAGGACGGTTAGCCGAAAATAATAGACACTGGCTTTTGCTGATTTAAGCAAAATTTGGATTTATTCAAAGGAAGTGCCGAAAAATGCCAGAAATCCACACTCAAATTATTTATTGCCAGGGATGAAGCCTCAGAATCCTGCTGTATTGTACAGCTGGTCCGGTGGTGGTCCAGGGCGCTATCACTGGTCTCATCTTCCGCAGCTTGCACCACTGACCCACCAGCATGGAACTAGAAAGGCTGCAGGATCTTGCCACAAAACAAGCAAATTCTTGTGGTTTCTAGCTTTTGTCTGACCAGGCACAACCCATGGGTAGAGCCAAAATGTCTCAGCTCTGGCTGCCATAATAAAATGTCATAGATAGAGTGACTTAGTGAGCAAACATTTAATTTCTTACAATTCTGGAGGCTGGGAAGTTCAATATTAATATTCAACAGGGTTTAGTATTTACTAAGGGGTCTCTTCCTGTCTTACAGATGGGTGCCTTCTTGTTATGTCTTTACCTGGTACAAAGAGGGAGGAGGGCTCTGTTCTCTTCTTATCAGGTCACTAATCCCGGCATGGAGGCTTCACCTTGATGATCTCATATAAATGTAATTAGTTTCCCAAAGGCGCCACTTCAAATATCACCACATTGGGGTTTAGGGATTTAACATATGAATTTTGGTGAGGTGCGAACCTTTAGGCAGTAGCACAAGGTTCCATGACATCAAATCATTAGCATTTGTGCTTTAGAGAAGGTACTGAACCCTTGGCAACTCTGAAAGGTGGTAGATAAGAAATATTTTTACTTCATTCTTCATCTTTCTTCCTCTTTGATCTAATGTAGGAGTTTCCTACTGGCCCTAAGCCCCTGAGAGCATGAGTGTTCTCTTTTATCAGAGTCCCTATTAGCTAAGTGTTTCTATATATTTATAATATTTATATAAATCAACTTATTTGTGTTATATTTATATTAATTATTTATTTATCTGCATCTCTCTCTATATTTGTATATATACTGAATAAATGATTCCTCATGTTCAGTGAAATCTGAACTCCTGTTGTCCACAAAATGTGCAATGTTTTTTTGAATAGACGTAGACAGTACCAGAGCCAGACTTTAAGTCACATTGGCCCTGACATTTTAGAAGTCCCCAAGTCTTAGGGTCTTGGCTATGAGGGCATCTATTTCATACTCCCCCCAGTTTGAACATATCTTTGTCCAAGTACCTTCCCCACTGTGGTTCTAGCTAGAACTCAGCCAATCCAATTCTGCTTCTGCCTTAAACTCACTTTTAATACAGATGATATCTAGGGCTTTCATAGAGACAGGCATGATCTTTCACGTCAAAGGGGCTTTAAAAGTCTTTCCTGGCCTGAAAGTGAAATGGTTATGGCCTAAAATGATCACGTTCTTTGAAGGAATTTCTTCACCATCAGAAAATAAGAATTAATGGGATTTTCCCAGGTATGGGAATTTGACTTACTTTTAGGAGCGTGGTAGCATTATTGTGTAAACAGAATAAGAATTATAAATAAGAATTTAACAAATTTTATAATGTTTTTAAATCATATATAGAATTTGATTCCCAAACTACAAGGTTTTATTCTAAGTGGAGGTTTGTGATATAAATGTTGAGAATGTCTTAACTGGATAATGAAGCAGAACAACCTAATTTCAACTCATTTAATATCCATTAAGACATCACAAAGTATTTATTGATTTGCTAAAAGAAAAATGAGAGAAAAGAAGAATTGATTGGCTATTCACCCAAAACTTTATTAAGCAGAGATGTAATTTAAAAATAGATTTTGAAAAAACTCTTAATTAGACTTAATTGACTAGTAAGACAACATCTATGGAACTTCAGTATATCAATATTTGAGATAAAAAATAATACTTTATTAACTCTACATAATCAAAACAAACGTGAGATGCTCAATTAACATTGGTTTCTTGCAAAGCATATCCTAACTGGTAATTTTTCTCCGGTTTTAGAATACCATTTATTTTCTTAAGACCAACATTCCTTTGTCATCACGGACCTCTGAGTCTTGGGCTGCACGTAGGCCTGCGGAGTAAGTGAGAATCTTATGTGAGCACATTGAGAAAGGGTATTTGATTGGGAGTAACTAAGTTGCGCTCAGTAAGACTGCCACTAACAGCTGTTTGATCTTGGCACAGAGCTTTAATTTTTCTATTCCTTGATTTCCTTAAATGAAAAGTAATGACATATATAATTCCTGAAGAATAACAGAACTAACATGCTGTGGCCCGCTATGAAACAGTGACAAACCTAAAGTTTATATAAATGCTTTCTCTAGTTTCTACCCATTGATTCAATAATTTTATATTCCCTTCTATAGACCCTTCTCTCATTCTGAAAATGTATTATGTACTGGGGATGCAAAATTGTATAATAAAAAGAAAGGCAGGTATGCTAGATAAAAGTTGCACAATAAAATCATGGTTCAAATAGGAAATAAACTAAAATGTTCCATGATTTTAACAATTGATGGAATATTAGAAAAGAGAATCCATATGCCATTAATTCTAGGATTCTCAACAAACGACTTAGGAAGTACAACACAGGACACTTTGCAAAGGATGTGTAATTCTGTAACATAAAGTGTCTTGAACTGAGTCACATTTATAAAAGTAGGTTAACATAAACATCTTTTTAAAATCTCAGCTCACTGGCAGTCTGTGGTAAACAACACAGACCTGATCACCATGGCAGACCAAAATCTAGCCAAAATGTAGCCCTTAACATTTTTTGATTGTTTCAAAGGGGGGAAATACAGAGTAGGAAATAAAAAAGTACTGGAAGAAATAGAGTAGCTCATTTTATACAGAGCAGACCAGAAATGCTGACTAGACTCAAAGGAGTAAGTAAGATAAGTATATTAAGTTACAAAGGAAACAAGAGCATAACTAAACGTATTACTCAAACAAACATTAGGAAAAAGAAAGAGAAGGGATGCATAGAGGATGGTGAATGAGATTATTGCTTATTTTGAAATATGGAGGAAACGCTCAGAAGCACCGGAAATATAAATAGCTGGAAGACTGATTCTGAGGAATAGAAGGAAGAATGGAAAAGAGTCAGGTTGAGATTGTGGCTTTTCATCTTGTTTTTCAGACTTAATAGAATAATGGTTTTTAAAAACCCTCTGCATAGAGTTACTTGTGCTTTTATGTATGTCTGCATTTTCTATATAGACTCCTTAAAAAAAAAAAAAAGATTTATTTACTTATTTGAGAGAGAGAGAGAATAAGGGGAAGGAGAGGGGAAAAGAGTCTTAAACAGATTCTGTATTGAGTGCTGAGCCCCATGCAGGACCCAGTCTCACGACCCTGAGATCACTACCTGACCTAAAACCAAGAGTCTGATTCTTAACCAACTCTGCTACTCAGACACCCCTCTATATAGACTATTTATCTACCTATCTATGTACCTGTATCTACCTACCTATCTACCTGTCTCTGGGTGGCAGGTAGACATTCTCAGAGGTGATACTTAAGCTGAATTTCAAAGAGAAAAAGAAGTATATTGGACAAACCAAGAAGAACCAGAACCATCCTAATCTAACTACAGGATTTTAATGGTTCATGGATGTCTTTTGGTCCAAATATAAAGTTCATTAATGGTTGATTTAGAGATGAATAAGGAAAAGCATGGAGGACATTAGGAGAAAAGAGGGAAAAATGAAGGGGGGGCTTCAGAGGGGGAGATGAGCCATGAAAGACTACAGACTCCAGGAAACAAACTGAGGGTTTCGGAGGGGAGGGGATTGGGGGGGATGGGTTAGCTCAGTGACAGATATTAGATGATTAGATATTGCACATACTGCAATGAGTACTAGGTATTATACACAAACAATGAATTATGGAACACTATATCAAGAACTTAATGAAGTACTGTATGGTGACTAACATAACATCATAAAAAATAAAATAAAGAGAAGCTGACTTAAAACAAGTCATTCTTTCTGAAAACAGACTGCATTTTCATATCTATAAAAATGAGTGTAACGTTTAAATCAGTATTCTGCTATGGAGAAGACAGAGAGCGAGCCAGAGTCCGGCATTCTTGGTGAGAGAGTACTTCAGCAGTGTGGGCTGAGTAGCATTTTCAGAAGGTGAAGAAACCTTCAAAATCCTTGACAATCTAAGTTTGGAAGTGTTAACACTGTAGTTTGAAGAGTTTTCAATGGAGACAGTTCTTGACACCAGATGAGACTGGAGTTCTCTCCATGAGTGGCTTTACTCACAATCCAGCTTACAGATAAATAGGCTGAGAGGAACCAACATTACTTTTTAGGTGTCCTATACCACCGGCTTGGACTGAGGCTGTCACTCCAGTGGGGAAACAAGGTCAGAAGATCCAGTGCCTGCTTGTGCACTATGAAACTGATCCTTGGATTATTCGTCAGTGTGTCCTACAGTGAGTGATCACTTGACATTGGAGCAAATTTGTGAGAGCAAATGGATTGAACCTATAATTCGATCTTTGGTCATTCTAGCATTCCAATATGAAGGGTAGTCGAGATATTTCCAAAAAGTTGTATACCACAGAAAGATAAAGAATAAATCCATGGAAAAAAGCCAGAGCTACAAAAACAACGTGTGAGCAAATAATTTAATAAGTCTTAAATTTAATTCTAAGCAATTATTTTGCTTTATGTTGAAAAATAATGATAGCAATTTTGTACCAAAGTCTAAGATATACTCAAACAACAACCATGGAAGTATGTTTGCATTTTAATTTTATTATTAGGGAAAGAGAAAGGATAGACGTGTATTAGGTCTTGTTTAATAAATATGCTAGATATATGAAAGTAGTCATCACATTATAATTCTATACGTACATTGTGAGCCATAAGAGGAAAAATGTTGGAATTAAGAAAACACAACCAAAATACTCTTCAATATACTAACATTTAAATGGGATTTTAAGGGGTGATAAAAGAGGCATTTAATAATAACAAATGTTATCATCCAGTAGGAACACATTAGTCACAAATACTGAAGTACTCAATAAAAAATAATATAAGATATATTAATAGTTTAAAATTTAAAACACATGGTAAGACATGAAAATGTTTGACAAATCACAATCATTGAGGAAGACTTCAATTCAACCCTCTCAGCAGTTTTAAGATTTAAAAACTATGCTAGGGGCACCTGGGTGGCTCAGTGGATTAAAGCCTCTGCCTTTGGCTCAGGTCATGATCTCAAGGTCCTGGGATCGAGTCCTGCATCGGGCTCTCTGCTCAGTGGGGAGCCTGCTCCCTCTTCTCTCTCTGCCTGCCTCTCTGCCTACTTGTGATCTCGGTCTGTTAAATAAATAAATAAAATCTTAAAAAAAAAAAAAGACTATGCTAAATGGCTAACAGAGGGATAGAAATTCTGATACAACACATACTTTCCTTCAGAGAGGGAGAATTTTTAAAAAGACAACCCAATATAGGAAGGATGTACACAGATATAACACTAAAGATGGTTCAGGCAGATGAAATGGCTAGTAAACATTTTAATAGATGTACAGGAGAATCCATCATCAAGGAAATGTCTTTTTAAAAAGCTTTAAATTCATTGTCAAATGTTTAAAAATGTGATAATGCCCAGTGTTGCTGAGGATACAGAACGAGAATAACATTGTATAGAGTGGGACCGTTATTACTAAAACCTTTTAGAAGCAATTTGCCAGTACCTACCAAAATTTAAAACATTCAATTTTTGAACAGGAGTTTCAATTGCATGATTGTATCCCAATGGAACATTCGTATGTTTGTTTGAACATGCTACTGTAACATTGCAATCGTGAAAACTTAGAAATACTATAAACATCCATCAACAGGAAAATATCTGAATACTTTAAACAATTATGGTACCTTCACAATTAATTAAACCTACCTTTAGTGACATGAATATATTGCTAAGATATATGGTTAAGTAAAAGAAAATAAAGTTCTAGAAAAATGCATGTAGCATTTATAGGAAAAATAATATTTTCATGTAAATACCTAGAAAAAAGGAAGAATGTATAGACATTGAATTCTTAACTTTAGAAATTTCTGAGGAGATAGAAAGGCAATAAGGAGGAAGCTAATGAGCAATGTTCATGTTTTTCTGTGCATATTTTTCAGAAAGGATGTATTAGTGTTCTATTTGTGAAGTTAAAATTATCAAGCTCAGGCTGGAGAAGTATTTACTTAATTTAAAATTCAGATAATTGAATTATTAGGGTGAGTAGTTATCAAACTAGTGAGCGGAATGGCCATGATATGAATTCAGGAAGGTTCATTTCAAGACCTATCTTTTTTTGCTGCCTTTTGTTTTTAATCTTTGAAAGTCTTGAAAATATAAGGATCTATTAATTTATATTTTTTCTCACACTTTCTTTTTCATTAACTAGACACCTATGCTTCATCAGATTCCAAAGGTATCAATGTACCAGACTGAAGTTTGACCAAATGGTACATGTCAGCACTTTTGCAGAGTTGTCTCTATGTTCAATTTAATATGATAGCAAGTTGTCATTCTGCCTTATGGTCCACATCATTTGCATATGAGGGAAATATAATTATGCCTGGTGAGCATCCATTGAAAAGAAAACATTGAATTGTTTTCAACTCAATTCTTTTAAGATGTTACATGTCACAAAGATGTCAATCACATGCATTTTCTTTTTTTACAACTGTTACACAGTCTGAACTGTTCTGCCAATAATTTGAGGTAATGAGGATTTTATTGTATGCTAGTTGAAACAAATCAGGTTTACAAGGCACTTGATAAAAATGTGAACATCATAAAAGAAAATAATCCAGTCATGTAACTGTAAAATCTAAAGGCTGTTTTGTCTGCAAGATTATTTGGAAATAGATTTAGTATTACCTTATAAAAGTCTGAAGGTATTCATGATTGATGGAGAAGAAAAAACACTATCTCTATTAGGGACATGTACATAGACCTGATGTTCTGATTGAATTGAAATATTATTCTTGGCATAGAGCCTAGTCTATTCCCTGATGGTTTAATAGCTTGGGCTCCATTGGTCTTCTGTTGTTGAACTACATCATTTGCTAAATATATCAATAGAATTTGGAGTACTTGGCAACTTAGCAAATTCTAGACTAATTACTTAGATCTAATCCTCAAGATCAGATCATCATGAATAGGAATTATTCATCTCTTCAAATATCTAAACAAATTCTTCCGCTTTAGGCAACTTTAGGAGTCATGTCAAGATCACAAAGCTCATTCCAATGTTTATGTTTGGGTTTTTATTTATGGATAGGTGACACTGTGTGTGTGGTGTGTGTGTGTCTGTGTGCACAAGCACTCACAGACTCATATATCCATGTGCTTAAATGTGACAAATAGGAAAAGAGAAAAGGAGATCATAAAAAAGAAGACTGTTTTCAGAATTGCTTCTTGTCTTCAAGAGGAAGGATCTCTGGGAAGACAGAATTAAGGTAGGGAGTGAGTCTTACTCTCTGTACTTTTCTCTTTAATTACTTTGATGAGAGCAATACTTTGCCTTGGTTGCTTCCATTTGCATGAATTGTTTAATACTTAACTTAAGAAGCATGGAGTCAGTTAGCAGGATCCTCTTGGACTTTTTGTCAGGCTGAGAAGTAATGTCTAGGAAATTTATTTGGTCCTCCCCACAAGCCATCTAATGACTGAAATGTGGTAATTTTCAGCGATAAACCAACCACCAGGAAATTCCAAGAGACGAGGACAATAGAACGGCAATCACTACCATTCTTGGGTGACCTCCAAAACAAGTCTGTCTGTTATTTCTGTTGGCTTTATTAAGACTTATACCTAAAGATCTCTGCCTAAGTCTGTGGTGGTATTATCAGTGATAGTGGCACTAAGTATCCTCCTACCTCCAACCAGAAACGGTGCTCCATGCACTGAAATTGCGAGGATAAGCTTATTTGTATCAAAAGCCAGACAAAAAACAGGAACTCATCTAAATACACAATGACAAGTATTTTAAATGGGTAATTAGAAATATATCTGTATGAAGCATAGAGTGACATCACTGAAAAGATTGAAGTAAATTTATTGACATTCACGCTGTGTAGTGGAAGGAAAAGCATTTGCTACAGAGCAATTTGTGAAACTAATTACAGTCTAGTTTTTCTAAAAGTAACATATTTGTGAGTGACTTCTGTACCGTAAAAAAAGTGAGGCTGAAAGTAATGTTGTTTATTTTTATTGGGAGACTGGAAGCTATGCACATGCCAGGGCAACTTTCTTATTAACTATCGCTTCCCAAACATCTACCACAGTGCCAGGCACATAAAATGTGTTCAATATTCAAATAATTAATTCAATAATCAAATAATTATAAAGCAAATATTTCAAAGCCTACCCAGTAATATTTGGTTAACAAATGGGAGACATTATTCCCCTTAAAGTATATCAAGAAGCAGAACTGAAATAACAACTCATAATTATTAGAATTGTCCTATCTAGCTCTGTAGCTTGCACATATGGCGCCTTATGGCAATTACATGAGGTTAAATAATTGAAAGGACCCATGAGACTCCACATGAGCCTTTAATAAAAATGAAGAATAAAGTACAACAGGAGGAAAAAAGCACAGGGAAATATCAGAAACGTCCAAGACTCCCAAGCACGGCTCCAGGGACATTTCTGGGTAAGACAGGAAGTACCCTATTCTCCGATCATGAACCTGAAAAAAACGTGCAAGGTACTTCCATCTCAGGGGAGCCAAGGCACTGGTAAACATAGCTCAGTTCAAGCTGTGGAACTGTATGAATCAGGTGCAAATCATCAACCTACACATTTTCAACAGACAATATAAATGGAGCTGATACAGGCCCCTTCCAAGGGGCTTTGGTCTTTACATTCTACATTCATCACTAGCTAATAACTTCCATCTCTGTCTTGGCCAATGGTCCTGGATATTGGTGGAGACAGGCACAGAGCCTCCCAAGCTGCCTGCACATTACCTTGTTCTTACTCAGCACTTTCACAGGGATTTGAAAAAAGCATCCCAATGCTGTCATCTGAAGAAGAGAAAGCTTCCCCACCAGGAAACACAGCTCCAGGAACAGATAGCTTGAGAAATGAATGTGAGCTGCGCCCTTGTCCTTACTCGTCCATAACGGTAGTTGTCTGTGTGTCGGACACAAACCATATACTAGTTTATGGTGGACAGGAAGCAAGAAAAACACAGAGGAACATAATCTGGACCCTCGACATTTCCATGGGTACCACCCATGCACTACGAACCAGAGCCGGTTATAGGCAATAGTCAGAGGCTCAAACCAGCAACTGTATTTGGTAAATTGAGATTTTGGTGATCTCCATTCCTGAGTATTCTGAACAGCTGATATCAAAGGGGTTTAAGTATCCTAGTAACAATGTCGAGCCTGTTGGGAAAACGTGAAAATATTAGTGGGTGGAGAACAAGGCAAGCAGGCAATGCCTCAATGGTAAACCATGATAATATATTTAGTGTGTAAATAAACAAATGATTATTGCAAGTCCCTCCTCTCCCCTGCCCCCACTCTGTATTTAGAGACAGGACACATGATTCTGGAAGGCTTATAAGAGTGAGACAAGGTCTTAAATTTGTGACAACTTGATGCCAAGGAGGTTCGAGGCAGTGGTTCAAATGCAGAAGAGGCAAAGCTCTAAGTAGCAGAACTGGAGTTTAAAGTGAGCATTTAGTTCCAGCCACGAGGTACGTGCCAAGTTACCAAGCTGGATCCGACTGAATGTAAGCAGAGAGATAGTAACCCTAAGCCCTCTGATTCTTGCTTAGTCATCCTGTAGAAACTGCTTTTTAAAATCCAGCCTAATTGGGATGCCTGGCTGCTCGGTCTGTTAACCATCTGCCTTGGGCTCAGGTCATCATTCCAGGGTCCTGGAATTGACTCTCTCAATGTTGGGCTCTCTGCTCAGCAGGAGGCTGCTTCTCCCTCTCCCTGCTGCTCCCCCTGCTTGTGCTCTCTATGTCAAATAAATAAAATCTTAAAACAAAACAAAAAGACCCTTAAAATCCATCCTAATTAAAATGACATTGGCACACAAAATGGCATAGCAATTGAGAGCCAAATTCTAATAGCTGAGAGTCTGATTCAAGCCCTGACTCCTGTGATTCTCATCTGTGTGACCTTGGACATGTTATTAGTTTTAAACCTAATCTTTTGTTTTTGTTTCCTCACCCATAAACTGGGAATAATATTGGCGCCTACTTCAAAAGAGTGCTTTTAGAATCAAATGCCATAATAATATGCACGATTCTCAGGGCAACATCGGACACAATACAAGATAGCATCGAGTGCTAGCCACTATTCTTATTCCCAGAGGCTGGAGTGGAATTAGGCTGCCACAGGAGTGTAGAGTCTGGCCTGGTGCTTTTGACCAGGCCAGCTGCCTCCGCTCTGCTGTAGCTGGTAATGGGTCAGAATCAACCTTTCCCTCTCATTAAGTCCCATGTGTTGTGGAACAATTTGTATCAATAACTCTCATTTAATGTTACACGTGCTGATCCCCTGCTGGCCTCTCTAGCCCCTAAGCCACAAAGATTTTGCTTTTTATGGATTCTGTGCAGTAGACTGATTTTTTGGGACTGATGTTTAGCTTACTCCTTTGACCATATCTACTAGACTTTTCAGCTTCATACAGGCAGGAATCACATTTATTTTACTTGCCAGAGGGTACTTCATATCTAACTGAGCACCTGGAACATAGTAGAACCAGTGGTTTATTCAAAAGAAAGAAGGAGTTACCATCGGCATACACATAGGGCCTTTGATTTTCCTTTGGTAATAACCTCAGGTTCCCTTCTCTGGTACTAGCCATGATTCAATCTCTTTCTTAACTGTCTTCATGTCCGTAAGTTAACATCCTCCTCACTCCAGTTCAGTCCCTAAAATTCAACCTAGTAGAGGTTCCCAGTGTGGGACCTGTGAGTGGGACCTGGACATGAGGAATACTGAGTTGTCCGCATGAGAATCAAGGAGAGTTATTTTTTTTTTTTTTTTAAAGATTTTGTTTATTTGTCAGAGAGAGTGAGCGAGAGCGAGCACAGGCAGACAGAGTGGAAGGCAGAGTCAGAGGGAGAAGCAGGCTCCCTGAGGAGCAAGGAGCCCGATGTGGGACTCGATCCCAGGATGCTGGGATCATGACCTGGGCCGAAGGCAGCTGCTTAACCAACTGAGCCACCCAGGCATCCAGAATCAAGGAGAGTTATTATACCAAGTACCTTCAGAATACACTGCATACTCCATAGTAAAATAAAATTTGTTGTCTCATCTCTTATGCCCTGTGCTTATGTCAACATGCATACATAATAAATTTAAGAATAAAATAGACAGTTATTGTAGAGAACAACCATGTCACACAGTAATGTGATATGTTATAGAGGACACCCTCAAACAATATCTAAATTACTCAAAGACTTATTTGGTCTTCTTTCATTCCCACTAAGTATATCTAACCACCCAAAACTCATCTCAGTACTAGCTGCAAGTTTCAGGAAACACTAGCATAGTTTCATAATAACATGAAGCTGAGAATGTGCTCCCGGATTATTTGGTAGATGTGGAAATTGCTTCTAGGAAGACGATCACTTGCCCTAAGTCATGTTAGAAGACAGATGAAGAGTATGCTGTCTTCATTATCTTAGAATGTCTCCCTGGGGACCTGCCATAATGAAAATAAATGCTTAGTCATTTCCCTTTGGGATATAGAGTGTTTATCTCCTTCCAGGTTCATTATAATTTACAGAGTAATAGTTGGCCACACACCTTGGCAGTGAGGTTCTGTCCTTTCCTGTGGAGTATATCTTTATGCTTAGTGCTTCAGCTACTCCTGACTCATGTTTGGCCCATTTCCTTTTTTCTTCAATGTAAAGACACACAATTACTTGTCCTGACATTTTATGTGTTAAATTAGTTGTGATTTTGAAAAAGAAAAAAAATTGCTTTCCAAGCAGGATGGATCGTTTATTTATTTCATCAGGCACTTGTAGCAGTGAAGATTGAGAAGGCTTTAATGCCTTGGAATTTTCTTTTTATTATGCTATTGAACAAATTACAGAGCTAATGAGATTTACACTAAATGGGAAATCTCTGCATCACCTGCTGTTTTATGGGTCTTAGGGAAAAATTGTTGATAATGATTCTCTTTCTGCAATTAGGCAAAGTTTTGCTTTTAAACAATATTTTCTCTGAATGTAAAATATAGGCTCACATTATCTCTTCATCGGAAACAAATGTGATATGGTAATTGAAACATATAGTTCAAATCAAGGGTCTCCTTACACGCAGTGAAATATTTAATCAAAATAATGTGGTAGGAACTAAGTTTGATTTCAGGCAACACAAGTTCAAATACTGGTTCTGCTAGTTTTAGTCTTTAAATTGGGGAACTTGCTTAATATCTTAATTTCTTCGTGTGAAAAATGTATTTCTGTGATTTATACATCAGGATAAATGTGAAAACTAGATCAATGCTTAAAACTTTGTAAAAACTCCCATAAATTACAGTGGTGTTGAAGTTGTCAAAGAAGTTAAAAACCATCTCCTTAAATAAATAGTCTTTTTTAAAAGATTTTTATTTATTTATTTATTTATTTTTGACAGAGAGAGAGGAGAGAGATCACAAGCAGGCAGGCAGACAGAGGGGGAAAGCAGGCTCCCCACTGAGTAGAGAGCCTGATGTGGGGCTCAATCCCAGGACCCTGAGATCATGACCTGAGCCAAAGACAGAGGCTCAACCCTCTGAGCCACCCAGGCTCCCTAAATAGTCTTTTAATAAGAAGTTTTAAAGCTTGGTTTGGGTGGAGATGAACAATCCTGTAGTATCATAAAAAAGTACCTGGAACTATCTTGAATTCTTCATTAGAGACTATTACAAACCATGAAGGTTTAAGAGGAAAAGACAATTAAGATAAGAAGGAAAGTAGATTTGATGAAAATGGCAAGTCAGAAACCATGACAATAGCAGGTCCATACTTTCATAAGGAGTTAAGAAATAGGAAGAGGATCTTTCTAAATCCGATGGTGCAATAGGTTGTGGCAAAGGAAAGATAAGATTAAATTAAGAGATGCATACTGCTCATAATTCACATGGAGAAATTATTTTATTTGGAAATGCATATATTTCTTTTTCTGCTCTCTCAGACTTATCCAAGCCTTTTTAGTCCGTGTTGCAAAAGTACCACTGTTACCCTGAAAGAAACCTGTACCAGAATAACAGGAGCACATACATATATCAGATCTCGAAAGAGATGGCTCTTCCTCTACCCTGGCACAGTAGCTTTTTTTTTTTTTTTTTTGAGTTTCTAAACAATAAACGAAACTACTTTCTTATTACCTTGAAATATATTTTTGTGGAGCTATATGAGGGCACCTGGGTTGCCACTGAAATCGATATAAATGATTCAATAAAGATACACAAGAATATAATAGAAGTTCATGTGGTCTGGGAAAGATAAGACATACTACATTAACCTTCTCCATGAGAAATAAGTCAAACACGCACATCTATCTAAATACCTCCGGAATTGTGAGCTGAATGCATTTTATCATTGGCTGAAAAATATGTTGCTGTTGGAATATCCCCCTTGCTGAGAATTTTCTATCCAAAGCAAGCACCAGTTTTAATCAGTCTTTGGCCATGCAGCCATAAAGCAGAGAGGAAAATAAGTCTGTGAGTTTAAAACCTGCTGTTTGGTACAAAGAATAAAATACGGCATATTCTAAAGTAGTTGTGGTTTTATCCCGTGAAGCGCCACTCAGCTGCAGAGACTTGGGTAGCAAGTCATCAAAATGAGGATCAGTGGAACATGGCTGCCTGAGAATTTTCCTCAGAACAGGACCTGTTGAATCCGTCCCTCAATGTATACTTTCTTCTCCTGCTTTTTAATTTTTTAAAACACTCAAAGAAGTGAAATCTTTCGATTTTAAGACTTAAACATGCCTTACTTGCAAATAACCCTAGAAAAGATGTGTGAGAAATCCTTTAAGCATTCACTCAACCACTGCCTATTAAGCCACTCTGATATGTTCTATTGGCCGGTTACCTTACCAAGTCCTGATGATAAAGATAAAGACAATAAGAGCTCAAAAGTACCTAAAGACTGAAGTAGTCATAAAAATAAATAAATAAATAAATAAATAAGCAGACAAAGGAAGATAGGGTTAGTTTTCAAATGGTGGTAAGAAACGGGTATTATGGCAGCGTAAGGAAAGAGACCATATCCAATTTGGAGATACCAAGAAAAGCTTCTTAAAAGTGTCATGTAGTGTGAGAGCAGAAAGAAGAGAACTAGTTGAAATAAGAGGGAATGAATGGACAGGGTAGCTCATACAGGGCAGAGCCACTGGAAGGAAGTAGGATCAGCCTTGAAAGGCTGAATATAGGGAAACTGAGTCCTGTGGGACCCTGCTTTGGGTGAACTTCAAGTATGTTAGTGTAGCTGGGGCTTGGTAGTACCTGGGAAGGGGACTGGGTGGCACAGATGACATGGCAGAAGGGAGCAAGGTTTATCACAGAGGGTTTGCTAACCCAGAACTTCTCCAAGTATAATCAGCAGACCGGCACTCTCAGAGTAACGTGGGAGCTGGGTAGAAATCAAGAATGTGATTCAGAGGGTCTGGGATAGAGCTTGAAATTCTACAATTGTAGCAAACTCTCATATACCCCTTTCTAGTAGCAAAATATAAACTATATTAACACCTTGTTCTTCATCTCATAGGCAACAGATGAATGGACTTTAGAAAAAGTACCCAGTTTGCATTAAAGTGGTTGTATTTCTGGGCACAATGCTTTGTTCATGATGGCTGAATGAATGAATCAATCAATCAGTGGGTGAGAGTTTTTTTCTTATAACTTAGATTATAAGTTATAATAGATCCTAAATCTGTTTTTTTTTTAACTGTAATAACTCCATTTAGATTCTTTCTAGGAAGATATAGGTGTTAAAAAGTGCAGATTGTAGAAAATGTATGGTGTTGGACTTATAGACAGGGGACTGAATATTATGAAACGTTTTCTATCCTGACACCTCAATGCAGTATTTATCGAGGATTACTTTTTATCAAGTACCATTCCTAGTTGCTATGAATTTTTCCTATGCTTCTGATGAAATAAGATTGGAGTCTGGACTGTGGTTGGACAGTCCTGGGGGCCATTGAATAATTGCCAACCGACTGCTGGGAAAACCTGCTCATTAAAGGGAGAAGAGGGTATCAGTGCTCACCTACATTTGGAAGTTCCACTTGGGGAATTGGCCCTGCTTGTTTTATTTGCTATGAGCTAGTGTTGTCATGAAAAGTAGAAAGTGGGTATTTTAAATTATTTTTTATGGAGAGGGAGAGAAAATGAGAATGAGGGCACACAGCTGCTTATTTCTCAAGAATATTGCTAAGCTCAGAGCATCTGAGTCAAAGAATTCCTCCCAGGCTGTTGTTGATTATGACTTATGAAAGGGCACCTGTCCGACCTGACAAGTGTACACAGTGCTGTAGGCTTCAACTTTCCATTAGTAACAAGAGCCCCAAAAGGTTAATTTGTTTTGGCACTTCCTGATTACTTTCTGTGTTCATCTCGTTCTGAGACTTCACATTCACCACCTGATTTAGGGTCTCTACTTAGCAACATATTGTCATTTTCCCCGACTTATTGCTGGCTCTGGTCCTGTGATCTCTAAATGCAGTTAAATAGCTAAAATCAATTTTCTGTTTAGAGGGGCTGATGGCACCTAGAGGAATTTGCAGATTTCTCTTCTTGGAAGTGTTTGGAAGTCATACTGAAGTGTCATCTCAAACAAATGGAATATGGAGGCCTTACCCCATCCATGACCTGGATCCAAGTCCCTTTAGGTCAGGTGCTTTTGATTTCCTCATTTGGGGAGGCTTTGTCTTCTCAAGCATCGTATCAGCTGCAAAATTTTTGAGGAACACTAATATTTTAGTCTGTTTCTTTTAAACAACTGTTTTTAATATACGTGAATTAAAAAAATCCCACTCTGGAAACTCACATGTAGAGTCTCAAAAATAAAAGAAACGTCTGTGAAAAGTCCTCAGTGGTTGGCCTGGCAGAGCACACCACACCCATGGTTTCTCGTGTAGCTTTTGAGCCTTTCTTTTTTTTTTTTTTTTTAAAGATTTTATTTATTTATTTGACAGACAAGTAGGCAGAGAGAGAGAGAGAGGAGGAAGCAGGCTCCCTGCAGGGGGCTCGATCCCAGGACCCTGGGATCATGACCTGAGCAGAAGGCAGAGGCTTTAACCCACCGAGCCATCCAGGCACCCCCACTTTTGAGCCTTTCATTTACACACTACTTTGATTTCCCTGCACTATGTATAGATTCTTACCATATTTCCTTTTTCTCCACTCACACCTTTAGTCTTCCTACCAGAAGGTTATTGGTTTTGGTAAGATTTTGAAACACACACTTAGAATCTAAGAACTATCTTCTTGAAAGTTTTTTCCATCAAACCATTGTCCCATGTTCATCCCCTTCATAAACCTCCAGGAATTCCATAGGAGACACGCACATGAACATGTACGTTGATCCATATCCCTGTAGTTTTCATGATGCTACTGACTGTTTCACTTCATTATGAATGTATTCCTTTTTATATCCTTTCCTGTTCCAAAAAGGACTAGAATACATATTGTGAATACCTTGTTATTGTAAATAACAGCAGTATTTAGTTACTTTTCCTTGTGTAGCCTCAATTTTGTCATCTGTAAATTTAAATATTAGGACAACTTGTAAATCTGAGTTTCTCAGGAAGAAATGATCACTGTGTGTGTGTGTGTGTGTGTGTGTGTGTGTGTGGTTACATGCTAATGAAAGTGCTGACATTCTGTGTTCTTTTCACACTATTAGTGCCAAGGACTATATCATTATCTAGAGCCTTTGTTTCAGAGTGGACTGTTAACTCTGTTGTTATCCATAGTGATGATCAAGGTTGGGTTGGTGGCAATTTGAGTAATACTTGGGTCGCCTTTTTGGTTATTCAGATCAATTTAAGGACTATGACTGGTTAGCTAAGTGGTATCTAACACAGTTCACCATATTTCAAGATTCACCCAGTCTAATAGGATACATGGGACTCTTCAAATCAAAGATCCTTCATGCACAAGAGCAGAATTCATGTACTTGGTTCATGATTTGCCTAACTCCATCCCACCCTCACGTGGCTCCTTTAGGCCCAGGACTTGATATTTACCCTGGTTGTAGTTCTTCAATTCCACACAGGCTTCACCTTTCCTTCCTATTGAACTTGGCCTTTGTCCTTGCTAATATCTTTGTTCCTTTTCCCTCTGAGAGCATTTATAAATAACTCTTAGAGAAATGCCCGTCCAAACATGACCTGACTTCCCAAAGTTTCCTTTTCCTATATTCACCCAAAGAGTAGTGCTTGATTTCCCCTGTATGAAACCAGTAACTATTTAGAAAACAAAATAAAGATATATTCCGGGCACATTAGAAACTAAGCATTAACTCCTTAGGAATAAGTACTAAAAGAAATGTGGACGATCTACTTATTTTCAAGCTCATCCATTTCTGTAAATTAAATATGCACAGTTTTTTGTGTGTCAACCATACCTCAAAAAAGTGGTTAAAAGAAGAAATATTTCTCATTGAAATGGACATTATTAAACAAACAAACAAATAAGAAACTTGAAAGGAATACATGTAGAAAGAAAGATCACTATGTTTAAAGATCGTCCTACATTGATCTATGAATCCAATGTAATTCAAATAAAAATCTGACTAAATTATTTTTATTTATATGTAGCTCGACTAAATTGGGAAGCTTTTGAAGGATGGGGCTTTAAGTAATTATTTGTGATCTTGTGAGATTTCTAACAAAAAAATGTAATAATATCTATCATCAATTATCAGATAGTCTGCCATTTTTAACTCTGATTTAGTAAATTTCTGCTATTGTCTAGAAAGAAAGAATATTTCTATGTTCAAAGTTTTTAAAAAGCATCATGATAGGAATTAGCTTTATTTACATGTAAAATTATAAATACTAAACATGGAGAAAACACAGGTTTTTAAATAGATGACATTGAGATATTTGACTAGCTTTTCACATCATTGTAACTTAAACTTAAAAACGAAACCATGGATGGAATAAAATTGGTTGAATATTCTAAAAATGTCACCATATATAACCTTTTTAAATGTGAAATCATAAAAGAAACAACTGATAAAGATGCTGAAAACATTCATAGAACCCCCACCCACGGAAAACACTTACCACAACTGAGGGGGGGAAAAGAAGTGAAACAAATGTGGGCTTTTTCAAAACTGGTGGCATAAAATTTAACCCTTAGTCTATAAAATTACAAGGATTTACTGTGATCCATAAGGGCAAGATGAAAAATATGAAACGAAATTCGACAGAGTACAAATAGTCAAAGCACGTTGGCAAGGTCCACAGGTAGAAATACAAATAGCCACAGATACGAGAAGATGCTCAGCCTCACTGATATGTAATGAAATAAAATTGATACGAAGGACGAAAATACTCAACAAAATGCTAGCCAATAGGATTCAACAGTACATTAAAAAGATTATTCACCAC
>NC_081559.1:90427503-90452122 GCF_022355385.1 Mustela nigripes | reverse complement strand
TTGGGAGAAAGGGGTGGTATTATGGACATTGGGGAGGGTATGTGTTTTGGTGAGTGCTGTGAAGTGTGTAAACCTGGTGATTCACAGACCTGTACCCTTGGGGATAAAAATATATGTTTATAAAAAATAAAAAATTATATTAAAAAAATTGATACGAAGGAGTCTTTTTGACAATCATACTGGTAAATATTAAAGTGATCATTTTCATGTAGATATATACTTATGCATAGCCAATCATCTCAAAACATGGTAGCTTAAAATAATTACTTATTTTTTCTCAAGTTTCTATAATTCAGGAATTTGAGCAGGGATCAGTTAATTTTCTCCCGGTGGCAGTGGCCAGACTGAAAAGCCTAAGAAGGCTTCCCTCAGACATCTGTTTCATCATTCTCCTTCATATGGCATTTCTCTTTCTCCTCACAGTATCTAAGAATTTATTCACCAATCTGGAGCTTATTTACAGCATCATGGTTGGCTTTTCTGAGCAAAGTAGAAGCTACTGGACCTCTTACAGTCTTGCCCCGGAACCAGCATAGTGCTACCTCTGCTGTGTTCTACTGGTCAAAGCAAGTCAGAATCAGTGGAAATGTAATGGAAGGGAATGAGTCTCCCCTCCTGACAGGAGGGATGACATATGTGGACAGGGGTGAGAGGAATTGTCAGAGGACCTTTTTGGAAATTGTAAAGTAATACACAGAGCAGTGGCAAACTCACAAACTCTCTGCAGTAATAAACAAGAGAATAAAATGTTAATAAGACATTTGAAATTATGTTCAGATTTTTAAGGTAATACTATCCACGCTATTTGACTTAGAAATGTATTTTATAGGAATCTTGCAGAAAATCTGAATTTATAAAAACAAGGGAAAAATTAGTTCATCAAAATATATCTTGGTTGAAATTAGAAGAATAAATCCAAATGCTTATCTTTGGAAGATAAGTTAAATAAAATACGGGTTCTACATAATAAAATACTGTAAAACTTTTTATGTCTGGAACTAGCTTAAAATGGAAAAGTGTCCAAATTGAAATTCTGTACCAATCATTCTTATTTATTCATTGGCTTATTCAAAAAATGGCTAGTAATTATCTACTATGCTAAACAAAAACAAAAACAGAACACTAGAAGAAAGTTTAATCTGTAAGAATTGACCTGTGGCCTGCTTTTTTAGGATCTAAAATTGTAACTTTAATATTGTACATCTTAATTCTGAATCCAGAAGATTTTTAATTTAGGATTGTTTTCAAATAATACTTTTAAAATGTATATCTCTTGTCCACAGCCTGAAGCTAATTTCTTTTGAAACAAAATTAGTAAGAAGATGATGTCCGTATCACCCAATTTAGACAAACCCATATCCAAAATACAATTATTTTGTATACTTTGTATATTTTGTATATGATATTTGCATTTCCCTCCTGGTGGATGTGTATTTACCATGTGCAACTTTAACAAAGAAAAAGGATTAAAAAATTGTTTTTGGATTTGTGAAACATAATTGTGCAAACTTTCTAACGCAAATTTCAAAATCAGCATTTAATTAACATATGGTAAATTATCCTGTAATCATTATTGCTTAAGGACTATCATAGTGTGCTGGCTATGGTTCCTAAGAATAAATACATCCATTAATGGTAAGCTGAGTTCTCTGTTTTGCTCTCATCCTTAGCCAGTCTAATCCTTTTAGCTCTTTGGTCCTATGGCCCGTGTCAGTTCTTACTCTACTTGAGGATTTAAGGAATCATCAAAAGAGAACTACCCTTGCTTCAAATGTAGGTTCATCTCCTTGCATTGGCCATCATGAATTGTGCATAAAATTTCAGACCTTGTACAAATATTCATCTAGCATTTGATTCCTTGCATTCTTGTCTTCCTGTTTATTATAATTTGCATAATTTATTTAAAGCATATTATTTACATATATATCCTATTTATTTGTAACTAATCCTATTGAGTAGGTACTTGTCTTGGGTTGGAATTTTAGCAGCACAGCCTAAAACACAGGTTCCTGGAATAGTGACTCAATTGAGGGAATGTTTTTCAAGAAGGTAAGTGAGAGAAACAGGATAGCACAGGAACAAAAAATCTAAGCAAAATTGTTGCTGCTGATGACGAGTATCAACCTAATACCATAGGAAGCTCTGAAACACAGAAAGTAGCACAGAGTTTTTCCTACCTTAAGGTAAGGTAGTTGGTGTTTTGTATTCCTTGCTCATCAGTCACGGGCTGCCCCTGGTAAGGGAGAAGGGTACTTCCTCTCATAGTGGCTGGAGTTGGGTATATGGTCCGTGCAATGACTCAGAGGAGGGCACCAAAGCACCCTTTACAGTCCTGTCATCTGTCTAGAATGACAAATTTAGTAAGTAATGAAGAACCACACTATGTTAGCCTTAATCCTAAATTTTACTCCATTGTTTTCTAGACCTGGTGTCTACTCTGATCGCTGATAACTTGGCAAGCTTCAAAACCTTCTGGCTCCACCAATGCTAGTGTTCAAGTGGAAATTCTGCTTTGTTGGAACCGAGTATATCTCTTTCACTGAAGAGTGACTTTAAGCAAAATGGTCCTTGGTACCAGAGGATGACATTGGCCAATGTCCATTTCAGTCTATTTCTTCCTTGTCCTGGTGGGCTGTATTAGGACTGGGATGGCCAAAATTTTGGACAGTCTCTGGGACGGTGAGATGTAGGAGAGGATTTCCAAAGATTTCAAGAAGATCTAACCTACCCCATTATTTTTCTTAAAAAGTGTAGAGCGGGGGCGCCTGGGTGGCTCAGTGGGTTAAGCCGCTGCCTTCGGCTCAGGTCATGATCTCAGGGTCCTGGGATCGAGTCCCATATCGGGCTCTCTGCTCAGCAGGGAGTCTGCTTCCTCCTCCCTCTCTGCCTGCCTCTCCATCTACTTGTGATTTCTCTCTGTCAAATAAATAAATAAAATTAAAAAAAAAAAAGTGTAGATCGAACTGGTCCTCACTCACCCCAAGGAATTAAAAACACAAAGAAGTTCTGAAATATCCCCCCTCTTCTCTGCAACTAGATTAGGAGTGAGACCTTCAGGATCTCAGCCAAAGCTCTGGGGAATTCTAGGGATACCTAGGCATTGAGGTGTGTGTTGTGACTAGGCAGAGAAGCATAGAATGCGGCAGGTAATGTCCATACTGCTAGAGATAGTGCATTGTCACTGACCCCACACAATAAATGATTGGAAATGCTCAGCTTTTGCTCTCTCATCTTCACCGCCTGAGTCTGCTGTGGTGCAGCATGCTGCATACCGGTGACCAGGTAACAACATCAATCTATTTTAGCTCATTTCATTTGACACATCATTGAATAATAATGAAAGCTAATTTTAAACAGTCTAGCAATCTGCCTTTGCATGAAATGTGTCCATGCCAAGAATATTTTCACTGTTCATTGAAAAATTTACTATTCCCAAGCATGCAACTCACTTTGATAAAAAGTGATTATGATTTAATTTAGCCTGTCTATGTGACTAGAAGGATCCCAACATTTCTTATGGAAATATTGTGACTTTCTTCCTAGAAGGGGCGTGCCTTACACTAACTGGAAAAATATTGGGGCAACCATCAGACCTATATTTTGTCTTGAGGCAATTGAGAGTGACCATTTAACTTGGCAGGAATCCATCTAAGATGAGTGACTCAGGTGAAGGAGCTGTAATTTATTTTTTAACCTCAATCACTCTGTGTCAGTTTGGCAGTTCTCTGTTGGTAAATATCTCTCTTAAGCGCTGAGTCATTTTGCAACAGTGATGCTGAGTGAATCTGTCAGAACTAAGTCGTCAGGGCTAATTACCATGGCTAGATTTGGTAAGACTCCCATCTGTGGTAGCTGCAATGTAAGAGCTCAAGTGACTCATGAACTCATTAAGCCTAATGCATCCTGCAGTTAGGATGCTGTGACGTGACAGACTGACTGAAGGACAACTTTTCCCTTCTCCATTTTGCCTGCACACACTCCCACACATACCCATTTGTCTATGTGTTATTTAGAATAAATCTATTTCCCTAGTCACTATCTCCCTGGGATGTTTAGAAGGGGAAAGAGACAGAAAAGGAATATATTTTGCCTCTGAATTTGGATTTGTGGCCAGACTTCTTGCTTCTTAGAGACAACACTTTCTCTCCATCACACTTCTCACTGGCTACTTCTTCAGCTTAATTTCTTTAAAAATAAGGGAATACCTGCCACCACTTTCTCACCAACTCTTAGCTCCTTTTCTCACTGTAACTCTTGTTCCAATTTTATACCTTCATTGAAGTTACTTTTGTCAATATAAACACTATCTTTCTTTATAAGGACCTAGTTAACTGACACCAGTAAGTTCCTTGATTATTTCATCCCTTGCATTGTTTGATAAAGCCGTTCATCCCCGTTAAACCAAGTTAAAACCAACCAAACCAAACCAAGGAACCAACCAACAAACCAACCAACCAACAAAAAATCCTGGATTGGTATATTACATTCTCAGTTGAATTATCAACTACCTCTTCCTGGCTGTGGCTTCATGGTGCCATTTGAGGCATTTATTCCTGACACTACATCTTAAATGTTGATGTTTTTCAGAGTTTTATGTTTATTCCCTCCCTTTCCTCATTCTCTGCAACTCCCTAGGTACTCTACTAACAATAGTTTCATTGATGTGAGCTTTTTGCCAAACCATCAATATTTCCTTCAACATTCATTTTTCTGTTTATAACAGATAACCATAGGTGGTTCAGAGCATAACTGAACAGTGAATGCCCCTCAACGTATAATCCATTCATATCAAGAGACTTATGCGCTTACACTCCTAGATACATGCTCCTTGCTAATCTGATTTAGTGGTTGTTGATTTCTTTTTAACATTTGCTTTCCTAATAATCCCGTCTGTCATTTAGCCTGAATTTCTAATATCTGGCATGAAGTCTTCAGCACCAAGCACAACAGAGGGCATGTAGTAGGTTCTTAATAAATGCGTGTTGAATGAACATGAAAAAGACATATAATAAGATATAACAACAAGCAAGCGAGTGAAAGGATAGCAATGGTACCACCCAATGTCCCGGATGAACTGGTCAGAGATGCAAGAGAGCTGGTGCTAAGAAGCTGAATAACCTTGGAGAAGATTCTTAACCTGAGTTTTACTTTCTACCCCAGACTATGAGGGTGTTGGACAACATGATCCCTATTGTCTCTTCTAATAGCAAATAGTGCTGTCTTATCCTGTAGTGGGGAGGGGGCCTCATTTCAAACTATCCTTGGGATGGTAGCAACATGACATTAAGAATCCTGAATAAGATGTATGCCCAGATATTTTCCTCTTTAATACCTTTGTTGAAGGAGTACCACAGAGATGAGCTTGTCAGAAACTGATATTTCCCTCTTGATAAAATGTTTTCATTATTTCACTCTCTAACTGAGTGGTCCCCAAAGAGTTTGGGTGTTTGTTTTGCACAAACTGCACAGATGCAGAGGCACGCATAGGAAGCTGTATCTGTCTGCTTTCCCATGGAGCAGTTGAGTAAAAAGTAAATGATGTGTCTAAACAGCAAACCAATTCTTTCTAAATATAGGAACTTAATTACTTCTCTCTTCATAGTACATGGGGGACGAAGAGTATCTCCAGGTAGTGAAATCCAAGCTAAGCTTTTGAATTAGAAAACGATTTCCTAATTTAGCCAACTTTAAATATAGGTACAACTTAATTTTTCTAGCAAAATGCTTGAAATCTAAATGATGAGATTGTGTTTGCATATACTATTATGCAACAATGAGTAATTTTTATGCATTACCTCAAAATGAACAACAACTTAAAGTAGATGAATATATATGGCATATGCTATGAGAACAAACATTCTGCAGGTGCTGTCTTTTTTTTTTTTTTTTAAGAGTTTAACAACTTAACATGTTCAATATTGGATATCTGCCCTGCTGATCTTAGTTCACCTGTAGCTTCTTTGACTTTCAGTCATTTAAGCTCTTAACTCATCAGCACAGGCAACAGAACAGAATGGGAAGAAATAAGTTTGAACTTTTCTGTGATCAGTGGTATAACAAACCAACACTTGAAGTGAATAATCCCTCTGTTCCGTATCTCCATCTCTCCTAAATGTTTTCACTTGGAATCAACCATCAAAACCAAACTGAAATCAAACAAATAAACAAAAACCAAAACCAACAAAAACCTTACATCAGCATGTGTAAGGTTATGAATATTTTCAAGAAAAATGTTATTATTGCAAATTTCTCATTTTTCCCTCATTAAGGGTGAGTTTAACATAATAATATGAAACTTAAAAATTCATTGCTTTTTCATTATAAATATACAAGTTTATTGTGAAAATAAATACCAAAAAAAGAACAAAAATTCTCTTGCTTCGCAAGTCAGAGATCCCAGCAGAAAACAGACGGCATGCTCAAAGAGTTTATTTAACGGATGATGGTTTAACAATGAGACCATCTACAGGAGTGTGGGAAGCATGAAGAGAACCCAAGAGGGATAGCAAAGAACCCAAAGTCTAATATCAGTGGAAAATCATTATCATCCCTCTACTTAGAGGGTCATGGGGAGGGAAGGATATTACTGAAACTCAACCGGAATATAACCTTGGTCATAGAGTGGTCATCCAACATGAAATGGATTCACACATAGAACTAAAAACCAAAGCCAGGATGGAAGCAGCAGGAGAGCAATTCCCCCCAACCTTCCTTATCTCTACTGCTCATCTCTGAGATTCCTCTCATTGTCTGAACAAAGAAGGCTAGATAGCCTCAGAGATGGAGACCATAGCAAACACCCAAGGACCACTTAGGACAGAGGAAGGGGTTCGGGGGGATGGATGTAGAGAAGCAGAGAATCACCAACACACCACTGATCTATCACCTACAAATATCTACTGTTAAGCTGCTAGTATAAGTCATTTCAAACTTATTTCTTATAATGGTTGGATCAGTTTTATTTCCCATTTCTGAGAATCCTAGCAAATTATGACTTTGTGTGCACACGACAGTCTTTCCAAAGGAAGCCAAATTCTGTTTAAAGAATCAGAAGACTCTTCTTATCCTTTTGTAAGAAATAAAGTTGCTCTTTGTAAATGTTCTCATTGGCATATTACCCTCTACATGTTGAGTAGGCTTTCTTTTTCTTTTTTTTTTTTTAATAAAGATTTTATTTATTTATTTGACAGAGAGAGATCACAAGTAGGCAGAGAGGCAGGCAGAGAGAGAGGAGGGGAAGCAGGCTCCCTGCTGAGCAGAGAGCCCAATGTGGGGCTCGAACCCAGAACCCTGAGATCATGACCTGAGCCACCCAGGCGCCCCTTTATTGTTCTTTATTACTGAATTACATCTTATAGATCAAGGACAAAGACATGGCCCTGGAGTCCAGGTACCCTCAATTCAATTTCTTTTGTTTTCTCTGGAATGATTTAGCAAAAATGTGGTTCATATTTAATATCTGGTACAGTTCTGAATCTCCATGGCTATTGACTAGGATGATGAAAAGACAGTACAAAGTTCATGTACTTGTTAAAGTAGGGATTACAGGTTTATCTCTAACCATGATGCTCATGATAATTGCATCCTACTTGTCTCTGATGGTCATGTGCTACTATTACAGCCTCTGTGATTTGGGAAGTGTGCTACCACTTTGCTCTCAAGGAAGCCGGTTCTTGCCAGCAACTCTGGCCTACAGAGGACAGCTTCAACGAGTTTACTAGCAGTATTGGTGTTCATCTTGGCAACACTTCCATTAGCACTTTAATAAATGGAATGTCTTCTAGGCCTTCTATTATAGTCAGTTAGTTGTTTTCTGGCTTTAGATAGTGTATCTACTCTAGAACACTCATTTGTCTGAGACATTTGATTTGTTCCCCCACTTGTTTCCATGATAGATCTGGTATCTGTGCTTCTTTTGGCATGTGCTTCTTTGACTTCTGGTTCTAAAAACCAGACATATGTATAAGCACTGTATCCTGGGGGACTTTTTATAAGTTGTACTTTTAGGATTTAAAATCTTGTATATGAATGCTCCCATATTGGTGCTCTCCCTCATTTTACTTCACATTCTGCCGCTTCTCGATATAGCATTCTCAGTATGTAATCCCACAAGTACTCTCCATTTTATTGCCCCAACATGTTGACTATATACTACAGCTTCTTCCACACAGTGACCTCATTTTCTTTCCTAGTGAGCCAAGGACTCCTTTGCGATACAGGGTTATGTTGTGAGTTGATCCATTTATTGGTCTGATTTTCAAGAAGGTAGATAGGGATAGATCCTGGGAGAAGTACACATTATCTAACAAGAAAACCTCTGTGCATCATATTTAAGCAAGGGTACAAAGTTAAAGATTTTATAAGAGATGTAAAGGCTAGTGTAGACCTAAAGTGTTTAGAGATATCTGGGGTTCAAAATTTCCAACTTCACCAATCCAAGGTAATAATTTCAAGTCCCTGGGTCTTATTCCTTCACAACGAGGGCACTGAATGAACATAACAGATCTGCTATGGTTGGTAGTTCGTCCTTTTCTGGAGTTCTGCTAATCTTGTGATTGAGTCTTGAGATGGAACATAAATTATTTTTGTTCTCCAGCTGATGAGATGACTTGCTTGTGGTACACTGCTAAGAAGAGCCTCTGGCTTTTCTAATTCATCTAATATTGATGATCAAATGATGCATGGTCCCATCCATCTGATTCCATAATCTTTGTACATATTATCCTTGCACCTCTTAAACACCCGTAATATTGCAACTTCTAGTACATTACCATCTTCTGGATTCAAAACCAGTTTCCCCATTGATGAAAATTTTAACATTGACCTTAAGATCATGCCAAGACTTCTCAGTCTTCCACCAACCACTAGTGATAAGGTGTTCACTGCCAGCCAGTCAGGGACTCATTCCTAGTACCATGCCTGGTACCAACTCTAGTAGGTCAGATTTTTCAGGTGACAGTTGCTGGAATATATGGCAAGAAGTTTACTGGAGAGAATTTTCAGAAATAAGACCCATGAAGGCTGAGGAAAGCAGAATTGAGAAGAAGGAACAGTCGAACTATAGTCTAACTACAACAGGGACCTCAGCTGCTCCAAAGGGAAGCTCTGGAACTGGGATGGTTTTTTTAGAGTTGTCCTGAACTGAGGTCTTTGTATCCCTTCATTCATAGAGTGTGGCCTGCCTTTTAGGAGGGGCTCAGGTTTCTTTGGCTGAGAAAATTTCTGGAAAGGGACTCAGTTTTGTGGAATCAGCAACTAATCCCTTGGGAGACTGAAGGAGTGCTCTATCTGCAGCTGCCACTGTAGGCATTTCCTGCCCCAGTGGAGAAAGTGCAAGGATGTCAATGACTTTATTGCACCCGAATTTCCTTTTAACTTTGGATAAAGTGAGTGGTTGAATAATTTAACAAACTATAGCTTTATGGACATTCTTTCTTATTGGCATATAGGTATTATCAACCATAACAGGTAAGACCTCATGAAAGGATTTGAAAAAAATTAGAAATTCTGCATCATTTCCTGGATAACACTCATACTGCTATGACATATATACTATAAAATTCTTTTTATTAATCACAGAACTTTCAAATCCTCACTCTTATAATTTAATTATCACATAACTGTTCTCCTGGCAATGGCTTTTTAAACACAACTCTCTCACTCAGAGAGTCAAATCAATATTCTCAGGGTGCTTATAGAGTCTAGGTACAACTTCAAGATGTTTATTCATCAATAATTGAAAGCTTTTGTGTTAAAACAATATAAAATATTCAAAATATAAAGTGAATATTTAAAAACATGAAATGATTCAAATAAAGTATTAAATAGAATAAGAAAGAACATCTTTGTAAAGACCACAAAATCTCGTATTTAGCAAGAAACAATTAAGAAAATTGGACTTATTGATGATATCTCTAAAAGTATCAAATGGAAAAAATAATCATTATACAAAGGAGACAAAATTGGTCTTATCCAGGTCACTACTAGTGCCTATATGCAAATTTAAGAAATAATGAGTATCTTCTCTAGGCAGGTTTTCCTCCAAGAATACACTACTTGGTAAACAGTTAGTTTCTTTGTATTAATTAAGAAGTTCTCCGTATTCTAGATGGATGTAGCCCCATGCTGAGTTGTGTTCTTGGCAAGAAGAGTGTAGTCGAAATTCCTGTTCCCATTTGCTCTTTTAGTTTGTTGTCCTTAGGCAGTGAACAAACATGTTCAGTGGTGTGTGGTGGCTATGGGTCCTATAATGGCTATAGTCATTTAAGTGTTGTGTTTGAAGAAATCTTGAAGGATTATAAACCAGCTTGTCATAGGGCCTGTATTTTTCAAGACTGAACCAATATTAAGTTTATTTGTTAAGATTCACATTAATATTTATTTTGGTTATCAAGATATGTTTTTAATTTCTTTTTAGCTATTACCACTTTAATTCTAATCATATTGTCATATCAGTCGGCTGAATAAATGATGGCTAAAAAAGGTAAATCCTGATAATAGGAGAAGAAAGTTCTGGTACAGGAAACAATGCCTAAAAGAGTCAGAGCAACTGCTTTGAATCTGTGAGAGGAGGGACCTAGCAGAGGTCTGCCCTAGAATATTTTGGTGTAGTGATAGGGAAACCAAAACATTCGTCTAAAGAGTTGGCCTGAGGGTAGAGGGTCTAGAAATCAAAATCCGTACTTTAACTTCCTATAACAAAAATCCCATTTTATTGAAATGATGGGGGATTATATAGCTAAGTCAATCATGTTAGAATATGTGGAGGAAAAGCACAACTGATTTACATAAAGATGCATCTCAGGGATACCTCAAAAGATGAAAGAGGAATACAGAAGCACTTTTTCTCTAATTTAGCACTATGTCACTCTCCCCTAAACATTTCCAATCAAATCATAGTACTAATTTAATAATCTTGATCTCATTTATCACTGATTTGAAGTAACTTTTCTTAGCACCTTTTCTGTCTAAAATTTTTCAACACAACAAACACATAGTTTATGCATCAGTAGTCAAGTGATAAGGTATAGATAGTCTGGTTTGGAATTTATTATGGCTATTTTTGAACTTCATGATTAATGTGCAATTTTAAATGATTCTGCAATGAAATAAAAGTAAATTAAGTAAATGAAACTACCCAAATGCATGTTCTGTCAAATTATAAGGCTGTTGAAACACATCAGCCTATCATATTGTTGTGGATCAAGAATTCTTGTCCACTCAAAGGTCCTTCCAGCTGGACTAAGAATCACATTGAAATGAGACAGAAAAATAAGAGGAAATAAAATTTAGTAGTGCACATATGGGAATCCATACAGACATGAAGATTCTAAAGATGAGGAGGCAAAATGAGGTGTACATGTAGTCCTAAACTAAAGAGAAGAGGGTAGGACTTCAGGGGCAAGGAATGCAATTCACAAGGTGATACAAAGAGCCGATGTTTGGGGATGCTTGGGTGGCTCAGCTTTTAAGGAGCTGCCTTTGGCTCAGGTCTTGATCCCAGTGTCCTGGGATAGAGCCTGGCACCAGGCTCCCTGCTCATTAGGAAGCCTGCTTTTCCCTCTCCCACTCCTCCAGCTTCTGTTCCCCTCTCACTGTGTCACAATCTGTCAAATAAATAAATAAAATCTTAAAAAAAAAATAAAGAGCAGATGGTTGGTAATTAGATGTTTGCCCTGCCATACACATGGGTCACTCTGATAAAAATTTTTTTTAAAGATTTTATTTGTTTATTTAACAGACAGAGACATAGCAAGAGAGGGAATATAAGTGGGGGGGGGAGTAGGAAAGGCAGAGGGAGATACAGGCTTCCCACTGAGCAAAGAGCCCAATGTGGGGCTCGATCCCAGGACCCTGGGATCATGACCTGAGCCAAAGGCAAACACTTAATATCTGAGCCACCCAGGCACCTCACTCTGATAAAATTTATCTCTGAGAATAACCCTTATTTGGGAAAGACCTCCAGTTTAGATTCTTCTATGTAGTTAGGAGAGGACAGAAGTTTCTCTGGCACCTACAGGATCTCAAAGTGTCTTCAGGTCAAATTAGTCTATGTGCCAAAGTGGCGTATTTGGGATGGGGGTTGTGGTATGGGCTGTCCTGAACCCCGATGATATCTAAGAGACACAGCTGACATTAACAAATTATTCCTAACTCTCACTCCATAGGATCTCTAGATTCAGAACTAAAATGTGTCTGTGTGACATCCTTCAGCTTGTTATGTCTTCCTGACAAGAAAACACTTTGTAACCATCAGAAAATAACTCAGCACAATATGGATGCATCCTTTTCAAACTAAGTTTGAGAAGTGATTGTTTGGGTCCTGGATCCTTCAGATGCTACTGAAACCATCCTCCCTTGCCATCCACTTTCTAACCTTGCCAACGCTCCTAAGATTGAAATTAAACATTTAGAAGCTGGACTCAAGAAACCTTTGGCAAGTGCCTTGTCCAGTTTCTGCTAGGCTATTTAGTAGACCAGATGCTAAAAGCTCCATGTACCTCCTTTAAGCTGAAAGATTAGGATGGAAATTAGAAGCACTCAGTCCAGCCAGGTAGAGGATGGGAACAAAGTTCATGGGTGAAGTCCAGGGTCTGTATCAGACCAAGTGGGGTTGAGTGTAGCCTGAAAGAGAAAAGTGAAAAGTACAGCTCAGGTAATGGTGTGAAAATTAGGAGATCAAGACTGAATAGCTAAGACTTTGCACGCTTCTGTTAGCAGAAGCAGGAAAGCAGTCTGAGAACCAAGAAGTCAAGTAAAAAGAGGCCAAAGTGTGTTAAACATTTACTTAATGCATATTTATTGAGTACATGCAAAGCAGGGCTACCTTCAAGGCCTAGGCTGTTGTCTGTCATTATCCATAAGATATAGGTCACAGATTTAGAAATCTGCATGTGAAGAAGAGATCAATGGTTTTAGAAGGAAAAAAAAGTTTTTAAAATTCAGTACATCAAAGATGATTAGAATAATAATGCAGTGATTAGAATAAATTACTATAATATAGCTGGAAATACCTAAGTTGAGGATAAATGTCCCTTTCTTGTCCTTTCTGTAACTTGTTCGTACATTTGATTTATTGTTACTTGAAAAGTTAAGAGCACAAAGTATTCCCAAGAATAGAACTTTGGTTGTAATTCTTACCCTCTTTTCTTTGATTCAAGCAGTCATATGGCCCCTTCTTCCTCCCTGTGTAGTTTTGTGATGCATATATCTTAGCTACTTAAGAGGTTGATTTTTTTTTTAAACCAATATGTAATCCTCTCTGAATTTTTAAGTCTCCTATTGTTCATAGAGAAAGCATTTTTCTTTTTCTTGCTACTGCATTTTACTGAAGATTTCATCTTAATTTATAAGTAATTACTTCATATTGGAGAAGGAAAAGATACTTGCTTTATCTTTCTATCTGGAAAATTAATCAGTACTTTCATTTGTTCATTCAAAATTGATATTATGGATAGCTCCCCTGTGATAGATTCTCTTCACAAACCTCAAGAGTAGAAGTCATGAGGAGACAATAGGTAAGTATACAGCAAATAAAAAAGGATACTGTTATATTGTAATCTGTACTATGAAAGAAATTAATAGTGATTTAGGGAGGAGAGGAAAATAGGAGAATGGGGGATACATAAAAGTAATAGAAAAAAACAATAAGGAGAAGAAAGAGGAAGTTATATGGCAGGTTGGATCATAGGACAACAATTCATCCTGGGAGCATATGAATGAGGCAGGGAAAGGTTTTAGAGAATAGAGAAGGAATGTTCTTTTTGTGGAATAGGAATTTAGCACAAAGGGTTAATCTCCTTTACAGTAAAACTGTTTAAAGAGTTCACACTCATTTTCTTCAAGTTCTAAATATTTGGAGTGATTTGCGAGGAATTGCAATAGATTAATGATGGCTTTCCAGAAGATGAAGACATAGACACAGAGCTAAGGACAAGATTTTGCCGCTCTATCACTGAACTTGCCCTAACGTAACATCACTAATATTCCCCTTGGATCCTTGTTCAATTTGCTCATAACTTCTCAAGTATTACTAAAACATTGAGTTGCATTCCTGTACTCTTCAATCATATTCTTATTTAGTTGTTCGCTTCCTAGGTTATAAAATAAAGTAAGAGAAATACCCACAACCTGAAGGATATTTATATAGGTGAACATTTATTAAAATGAAGACAGAATAGCAAAATCTTATACTCTTCTCCACTTTAACAGACAGACATTTTAACAAGTTTTAACATGCTATTCCAAAGATTGGGCGACATAATAATTTCTTTAATCTGATATAACACTTTGGCAGTTGGGAATTATTAATTCAGACATGTAATTAATAAATATTGATTCCTAGAAATGTTTTAGTTTTTGTCAGATGGAAAAATGCTCAGAGAATGCATAAATACTTCTATTGCTGGTACTGGAGGATGATTTATACCCCATTGACTCTCAGAAAGCAAATAACGTATAATGAAATGGCATAGAAGTTGTCCTAATTTATCTGTTGGGCTGTACATAGCAGGAGGAAATTCCTTCCCTTGTTGCTACTCTGTTTTGTTTGTTTCCCATCACCTATGATTACCTGATGAGCTTTAGATATAGGTTAATAAAGTGATAGCTTTATTGACATATACTAGAATGCAAAGGCAGAATTCAACAAGAAGTAGAAAACAATGGTCATTCCCCATTACAACAGAGGTCCAGAGTACACAAAGTCCCATTCACACACAGGCAAGGCCCCTGAGTTTTCTCACTCTGTCTGAAAAAGGAAAGAGAATCCCAGATTATCCTCAAACTAGGTATAGCTCGAGCCTATGATTCAGTGGTGGCAGCGGAAAAAGAAGAGAAAAACATGACTTGTTGCTAATGAAGTCATATTTTGAAAATTTAAAGATACGTGTGATGAGGGAGCAGGAGGCTGGCTGAGGACAGAGCAAAAGCTGGCGCCTTGCACCCCCTCTTCGCCCGCTCCCCTCCATATGTGTAGCATTCCTCAGGCACCCCTGACTGCCATAAAACGATAAATAGTTAACTTGCAGGGATCGCAATCCTGCAGAACAGGAATCTCCCTTGCTCTACAGATGTCCTAGAGACCTAAACAGGGAGGTTACCTTATCAATAGCACAAATTTCCAGAGGCAAATAACTCTCGGTTCCTGAAGCCCTAATGTCCCCCTCCCACCATAAACTGGAGGAGACTGGGGTAGAAGGGAATGTAATGATAGCCGGATCATAATGCCCCACCAAGAATCCCCCAATTATCTTGATGTTAGTGCCTGACCTAAAGACGACATTGATCAAGCCATAAGGGCAAAGACTCCCCCCGGCACCTTGTAGGCCCTCCCTAGCATGTGTGAACTCTGTCGAAATCTCCCATTCCTTCACCACCTCCCCCCAACCGTGGGGTATATAACATGTCCACCTTCACAACCCGGGGCAGCAGCTCTTCCTGCCCACGGGTCCTGTCCCCGTGCTTTAATAAACCACCATTTTGCACCAACGACGTCTTAAGAATTCTTTCTTTAGTCGTCGGCTCCGAACCTCCTCACCCCACCGAACCTGACTTAGGTTCTGGGACTTCATGACATGAATGTATACAGAAATTTTTTCTCTTTTAAAGTGATAGAATGTATTCTATTAATCGTGTTTCCTGTTTTCTGTGCATGTGCACTCACTATGTGGCCAGCACTGTTCTAGTGGCCAGCACTGTTCTAAGAATTTTATTTGTAATTCTTATGCAACCTTATTAGTCTGGTACCTCTATACTCTCAGTTATACAGTCGAGGAAACTAAGGCAGAGATGATGTAAGTCATTTATGCAAAATTAGCTAGGCAGTTAGTGGTGATGCTGGGATTCACATCCACCAGCCCAATTTCAAACTCTTTGGTCTCAACACCAGATATATATGACCTAAGTGCTACAGCTTAAAAGTTTCCTCATTTCCAAGTAAATCTACTCTGCATACATCATTTGGCCTATAACTCCATTTTTAACATAAGGGACATCACTAGGCTACACCTAATTTCACTTCATATTTTAGATCTTTGCTTTCTCTAGCAAAATCATTATTTTACTAAATATGTTGGCATCCAGAATATTTCCTTTGCCATTGACATTAATTCTTTAAGATAAAATCCTATAAAGGTCTGACACATTAAAACGTTTTCTAGGATGTTTGGATTATTCTTTTAAAATTTGACAATTGTTACTTTTTTTTTTGAGGTGGCACTGAGGTTATTTTCCAGCTAGCAGTTTGGAATGAGTTCAGTACAGGGAAACGAGATGGACGAAATTATCAGTAATGGGATATACTGAATCTTTCACCTCTAGGCAACTGGTTTAGATATAGCCTGAGGTGGGAGAAGCAGAGAGCTTTTTGTCTGACAGTTTCCTGTTAGCCTGGGTGAAATGAGTTGGTGGTGTCATACCAGTTCCTAGAGTCAGGTATCCACATCGTAATTGGCACCAGATTTACAATCTCTGCAGTGAGTTCTTGGAGGGCAAATGAAATTATTCGCTCATTACTCTGTGGGAATCCTCCAGACTGGGTTTTAGTCTCAGAATGAGAAATGTACCCCCTTTCCTACCCTTGCTATCTAAAATCCATGTACAAATAAATCACTGCCCTTTATTTACACATAGTCATTAAGCTACCAGGAAGCCCAGGGATAAATAAGAACTAAATTGTTCCAATGTCTTTAAAAAATAACTCTCTCTCTCTTTCCCCTCCCCCCTCCCTCCTTCCTTCTCTCTCTCTCCCTCTTTATTTTTCTCCCCTCCACCCCCAGACACCCCAGACACAGACATACACACAGACACACAGACACACACACATGCAGTCAGAAAATAATATGCAAAATAAACTTTAAATAATTCACATTTTAGAAAGTCTGGTTCTACAGTAGTGAAGGTCTTTACATAATACCCTACCTTATAAAGAGAGATAAGGAAAGAGAGTTTAGTGTGTTTGTTCTTCTACCATTTTTTTTTCTTCATCCAAGACATAAAAATCTTGAATTTCGAACTTAATTCTTCCAATGGACAGCCAAAGTTAAGAAAAGGAATCTAGCTGGCTTGGATCTATCTTCCCTTCCCTGTGTTTTGATACTATAAAAGGCAGAAGAATTTCATGCAGGATTGTATAATAATTTTCTGAGTGATTTGTTACATGTTCATGTCCCTAAAGACTCACTGGAGACTGCTTCAATTTGTCTCACTTTCCTGAAGTTATTCCATTAGATGGGCTTTATTTCAAACTCTTATTTTTGGAAGGAGGGCAGAAGAAGAATAGGTCACAAAATTATCTTCACAAAATGAAATAGTTTAAATTTGAGCACTTACCAAGTCATGGCTCAACAATCATTTCCATGTGTTCTACAGACATACCCTACTTAGTGTACCTAATGTGGGATAGAAGAACCATTGAGATACTTCCATTCCCTTCCACCACAGGCAATGTTTAAGATGAGATCAAGGACTGCAATTGACTCTTTCCTTAGCCAACATCAGCATGAGAATGGCATTTCTCCCCTGACCCCTGCCCCCAGCAACATGCAGTATTTTGCATTTTGAAAGAGAGAGAGTGTGGAGAACGTAGATTTACATTTCATAAGCATAATCAAAAGCATTAGGAATAGAAAAAAAACTTTAGATGTCTTCACATTTTCCAGAAATGGAAATTGAGTTCTAGGTAGAAAAAGTAATTTACCCAAGAGTTTGTTGTCACATTTTAAGGTGCTTGAAATTAAGATCAGTGTTTTGTATTTTATCACCATGGAAGAAATCATCTTACCTAACAGCTGTGAAGTGACCAATAAAAACACCATGAAGATACGTGCTTCTTCCTTACAGAAACTCCTTTCTCATATGGGAGCAGCTGAATGAGATGTGTCATGTTGCAAAAGGTGTCAATCATCTCGTCTCATCTTCTGGCTCTTCCACAAAGAATTAATCAATGGCACCAATGGTTTACTTGCCAAACTCCCCTCAAATTCAAAAGAAGTAATCTCCTAACTTTCTTTCCATTCTGTCACATTTTTTTTTTTTAAACCTTCAACTCTTCCCAAAGAAACTAGAAAGTCATTTTGGAGCATAAATTAATCTTTTCACAATTTTTCTTGGAAAATTTAACAGGAAAATGATGTGGCATACGTGTCAATTGTTCAGTTAAAAACTGCTGGCTTTTGAAATACAGAATATTTTCTGGCACCTGCAGTATGTGGTTATTTAAATAGTTAAATGAAATAATAATTAGTAATGAGCTATTATTTGCTCCAGTAGATTCTCTCAAGAGATTTAGGCTAGCAGCCAATTGGGTAGCCTTTTCTCCTGCTTAATTTATGATACATATCAATTATTTTTAAAGATTTATGTTTTTTAATTTTTAACTCCAAATTTAAACATGTTCTCTAAGTCTTACTGTTATTTCACTGGCTGGTCTCACTAATTCTATCACACAAGTAGAGATGAAATATTACTCAAAAGCAGAAACAAATACTCTGATATCAGGAATCTGCAAGTTACCTATTAGCTTCATGTTATTGTTGGACAAATGTAACAGCTCATTTAAAGCTCAAGAGGCGATCACAGATGTGGAGAGAGGAACCTCTAAAAGCATCACTGCACATGAATTATAGTCTCTCCTTTATAGCTAAAACCTGATCTTTTATGCTGTCATGTGCTCTCTTCCCTCCAGAATTCAAAGACACACTCTGGAGTTGAAAGCAGATTAATGAGCCATTAATTGACTACACAAGAATGTTCTCTCCAATGACAATCAGCAGTTCCTTCCCTCCCCTTTTGTATATAAGGTTTCCATGTTCTCAGAAATACTTATTTGATTAATTGATTATTACTGTCATGCTGGATAATATGCATTTATGAAGAAGGAACTGAAGTCTTAGCTCTTAAGACAGTAACAAATTATTAGCTATAGTGGAAATTGCATTCAAGCAATAGCATGATAAAAAAGTTGTTCTGTGTGGTGTGTGTGTGTGTTTGTGTTTATTTATTTATTTTCTTATTTAAGATTTGTTGCCACCTCAATATTATATCTTTGCCAGATATACTTATTAGCCCTTGGAGTAGTGATAGTAAGTGTGAGCTTTTTCAGAGCTAACTCAGGAAACAGCAATCTGATTCAAGCCTGAATCCAATGATACAGACTATACATGGTTATTGATATCTTTATGCCAAAAGGCTCCCGGATCATTTCAAAACTCACAGAAATGACTTAAAATTATTAGAATGTTACCGGTGAAGGCAATCTAATGAAATATTCATATATTATGTGGGCAGACAATGAGGCTTCCGATGTGATTGGTCTGCACCATTTATACCAGTCACATTCATCACATTGGCTGGTTTGGACCTAACGAGTTTCACATTTGAAGAGGAAAGAATATCGGTTTCCAGAAGAGGTAAAATATAAGTGTGTGAAGAAAATAATCTGGAGTTTAGAACTGGAAGGGCAGACATTGCATGCAATTCTTGGAAGGGTAGGCTTGGCAATGGTGGTTAGGGTTGAGAAAGGATTAGCAGAAAAGTCATAGAGCATTTTGGAAAACGAAAATAAATTTATTTACTAAAATAGGCTCTGGAATTAAATGAAGGCAGATTTTAACAAATGACCCAGTAATGTTTATGAAACGTTAACTAATATTTTCCCATATCCTTCTCCTCATTTGAATGCATAGGCAGTTTTTAGATGTTCAATGCCTCAGCCTATGTATGTAGCAAAAGAAAAGAAAGTGGTGCCTGGGTGGCTGGGTCAGTTAAGTACACGACTCTTTTTTTTTTTTTTAAAGATTTTATTTATTTATTTGACAGAGAGAAATCACAAGTAGATGGAGAGGCAGGCAGAGAGAGAGAGAGGGAAGCAGGCTCTCTGCTGAGCAGAGAGCCCGATGCGGGACTCGATCCCAGGACTCTGAGATCATGACCTGAGCCGAAGGCAGCGGCTTAACCCACTGAGCCACCCAGGCGCCCTAGTACACGACTCTTGGTTTCAGCTCAGGTCATGATCTCAGGGTCATGAGATTGCACCCTTTGTGGGGCTCCATGCTCAGGGGGAGTCTGCTTGAGGATTCTCTGCTTGAGGATTCTCTCTCTCTCCCTCCCTCTCTCTACCTATCTCCTTTTCTGGTACATGTTCGCATTCTCAATCTCTCTCTTTAAAAAAAAAAAAAAAAAAAAAAAAAAGATTGGGTTGGGGAGGCAAAAGAGGAACTCCCTTCCTTGTTTCTGAGTTCCAAAAGCCTAGGTCTTTTGGGAAAAGTGAGGACTCAAGATAAAAAATATATTTAAAAAAAATAAAGATTTGGAGAAAAATCTCATGTAGGAGCAAGGTCTTTGCTATGACCTCAACTTGAGAAACAGCAGGAAGGAAAATGTTTTCTCTGGAGTAAAGGAAGTCAGAGAAAAGAATCTGAAGAACGTAGATGTGATAGGTCTAAATGTCCAGGAGGCAGTGGCTGAGAGGGAGATAATTATAGGAGTACCGACACAGAAGCTGGGAGCAGGCAGGAAGCACCATGACAGTAGGTGGGAACTGTGTACATAAAGGCAAAATAGTAAGAACCAGTCCACACAGCCAGGAGAAGCAGGACTTGGAGACCACAGTCCCCTAAAAGTCCAAACTTACCTCAACTCCATCACATCTTCACCCGTTGTCTCCTTGATATGCTAGCTCATAAATTTAGTGACTTAACTGGAAACTGGAGTAACCCAGTCTCTTGGAAGTGACAAGAATTCTATACCAAATTCTACATATAAATATTTAAGAAACATCTGACATCTGAGTTTTTCTAGAATCACATTTTTTTTTAAAGATTTTATTTATTTATTTGACAGAGAGAAATCACAAGTAGACGGGGAGGCAGGCAGAGAGAGAGGGAAGCAGGCTCCCCGCTGAGCAGAGAGCCCGATGCGGGACTCGATCCCAGGACCCTGAGATCATGACCTGAGCCGAAGGCAGCGGCTTAACCTACTGAGCCACCCAGGTGCCCCTAGAATCACATTTTTTATTGCTATAAAACCTCATAGAATACACAGAGAAAAATGATAGACCATCTCAAAAGCTCGTGGGCAAGGGGTAAGGATTTGAAAGGTAAATTAATTCAAGAGGTTCTGTGTAGGCAGCATCGATATTTGACAATTATAATTTTGACACTTTTCTTGTATTTAATTCTACAAATTACCTCCATGTTTGGGCACATGTTCAAATAAGCTTTTAAGTATTTCTTGTAAGTCACAATTACTTACTAATAGGAAAATGACCATAAAACACTCCTTTTCGTCAGAGCTGCCTCCACTTTCCTCCACAATCATTTCATTCTGTTTCCATCTGTTCTGATCTCCGCTGCTTTGGAAGGTTCTTATCTAACAACAGCTTGTTTCTGCAGGCAGGAAAGTTCGATTTTGAATGAGAGAAGCCATGGAAAAGTCTTAAGCCCACTCTTCATATGCACTGGGTTCTTATGCCCTGTTTTAGCTCATTCAGTTGCTGGCATTGGTCATAGAAATTGCAACTCAAACATGGTGAAAACAGAAAGTGATGATTAAAAAAAAAAGCATTTACTATGAAATGTGAGAACTAAAATCATTATCATGAGGTTATTTTATTTTATTTTTTTTTGGTTCGAACAAAACCTTGTTTATTCAATGGAAAGGCAGATATTCTCTCACTATTAATTAATTGTGACCTGCTTACACCAGTGGATCAATTTAACCATCAGATTCTCAAGCTTAGTATTGTTTCTGATGGTTAATTGACTGGTAGCTAGATGATTTATGAGCATCCTTCTCATGAAATAAATTTGTGTTTATGTTTGCTTTTCTTTCCTTTTTTTTTTTTTTTTTTGTTAACTCCAGGCTTTATTTCCTTGAGAATTATCTATTTCTTATTTTTCAGTGACCTTAGATTTCTCACCTGGGTGGGTATTTTTATTTTTATTTTATTTTATTTATCTATTTTTTTTAAATTTTCTTATTTATTTGGCAGAGGAAGAGACAGTGAAAGAGGGAAAACAAACAGGGGGCGTGGGGAGAGAGAGAAGCAGGCTTCCTGCTGAGCAGGGAGCCAGATGTGGGACTTGATCCCAGTGCTCTGGGATCATGACCTGAGCTGAAGGCAGATGCTTAGCAACTGAGTTACCCAGGTGCCCCAGGGGTGGGTATTTTTAATTTGACTTTTCTCTTTGGTTGATTTTTGAAGGAGTCTTCTTCCTCTCCAGAGCTTCTTGCTTCTGCTTTACTGTTATTTTGGTCTATCTTAGAGAGGACAGTTGCAAATATGAGAGTCTTCTGGGGCTCCTGTTCTCATCATGGGGGTGAGAAGGAGAGAAAGCTTGACTTAGAAAACAGCTTGTTCTAATGGCTGCAACACTTGCTCAGGGAAAAATTCAAGTTAACATCTCACAGTTTCTGCTTTGCCCTCCTCCCCACCGGGTTCCAATTAGTTCAAAGTACGTTTTGTGTAGCACTGTTTATAAGCCATCAGGGAAATGATATTCGCTCTCTGCCAGCAACAACAACGTTTAAATACAGATGCAACCAGAATGAGCCAGTTTCCACCCCAGAAAAAGACTTCATTGCATGAGCTCTACATAATAATATGCTGTTAGTGCTGCCATAATTTCTCTAATTATTGCTTCATGCATCCTTACATTACAACCTCAAAAAAAGTATATGTTGAGAAATTCACCAATGGTTTCATTATTTGTGCAGCAGTTTTTTCAAACTGACTATCATCACATGATTCATTTTGATGTGAGTTTTGGCATTTTCTTATAGTGAAAATGAACAAACCTTTCCAAGTTGCATGATCAAGCAGCAATTCTAAAGACAAAGACTGAAAAACCTGCCCTACTCGCCTCAGACTTCCCCAGAAAGATTTTCCAGGGACAGAGAAAAACTTAGCAGAGATGGATACCTTGGGACTGTTACATAAATCTCAACTGGGGGAGGGTTACCAGAACAATGGGGAACACAACGATAAAACAGTTATAGGCAGAGCTTTAAAACAGTTGGTTTAACCTGATGTTTTATTAAGATTTAAATACTGAATTCTTCCAAACATGCCTTCTGGAAATGTATCATATTTGTTAGGATGCAAGTATATTATTCTGTGAGCCTGAGTAATCCCAAAGAACCAAGTCCCAAGAATAAAGGTGGATGCTGCTCAGTTAGTTTATCTTGACCCGGCCTATGCTGGGAAAAAACAAAGACTTTTTCATAAACCTTCATTGAACCATAAGTTTCTGCTAAGGAAAAGTGTACTAGAGTAGTAAGGTACAGAATTCCTAGAATCTAATAAACAACCTCACCTAGTAACCCTGGAAGCTTGAATAAGTGGTTTCATTTTTTCAACCTCAATTCTATGGCCACATAAATGTTAGCAGGATAAATGAAACAATTTTTTAAAGATTTATTTATTTATTTTGAGAGAGGGAGCAAGGGAATGGGGACGGGGTGCAGAGAGAGAGGGAGCGAGAATCCCAAGCATATTCTGTGCAGAATACAGAGCTGGATCTCATGACACTGAGATCATGACCTGAGCTGAAACCAAGAGTTGGATACTTAAAGGACTGTGCCATCCAAGTGCCCCTAAATGAAATAATTTTTTAAAGTGCATATCACATAGTTTGTCCTCCTTAAAAGGAAATTATTTTAATTCTTTTTATTATGATTTTCATATGGCTTATTATTATTACGTGGATGATATAAAATGCCTTTGTGCTTTATCTTTTAGTTGCCCCGATATGGGGAAAATAAAGAGAGAAGGCACTTGGAAAACCATAAAATGTCTGTCATATTATATTTTATGTCATTGTACATCCTTTCTGTTTTATTTTTACCCACTCCAGCACAAACACTTAAAATTATCTACAATTTACAGAAGTTTAATTTGATTAAAGAAAAACATAAAACTCACTTCACACACACACACACACACACACACACACACGCAATCTTTTCGGTCTGTTCTCTAGACTTAGTTTTGCTTTAAATCCAAAGCAATTTTAAGTGAAGTAAGTCAGTCAGGGAAAGATAAATACCATATGACTTCACTCATATATGGAATCTCAAAAACAAAACAGATGAACATTGGGGGGAGGGAGGAGAGAGGCAAACCAAGAAACAGACTCTTAACTATAGAGAACAAACTGAGGGGTGCTGGAGGGAAGGTGGGTGGAGGGCGGGGTTAAATGAGTGATGGGGGTTAAGGAGGGCACTTGGGATGAGCACTGGGTGTTCCATGCCAGTGATGAATCACTAAATTCTACACCTGAAACTAATATTACACTGTATGTTAAGTAACCAGAATTTAAATAACTATTTGAAAAAGAAAAACAGCTTTGTAATAAAGCTTGAAATCCGGAATTGTGATGCCACCAACGTTGGCTTTCTTTTTCAATATCCCTTTGGCTATTCGAGGTCCTTTCTGGTTCCATATAAATTTTAGCATTATTTGTTCCATTTCTTTGAAAAAGATGGATGGTACTTTGATAGGAATTGCATTAAATGTGTAAATTGCTTTAGGTAGCATAGACATTTTCACAATATTTATTCTTCCAATCCAGGAGCATGGAACATTTTTCCATTTCTTTGTGTCGTCCTCAATTTCTTT
>NC_081559.1:90369885-90427103 GCF_022355385.1 Mustela nigripes | reverse complement strand
ATGTGCTTTGGTGAGTGCTGTGAAGTGTGTAAACCTGGTGATTCACAGACCTGTACCCCTGGGGATAAAAATATATGTTTATAAAAAATAAAAAATTAAAAAAAAAAAAAGAAAAAAAGAAAAAGAAAAACAAATCAAAAGCAATTTTATGACATGATTAGTTATATGGCCTCAAAAGTATGTTTGGGCACTTTGTCTTTACAGTTACCTGGTGATTACAGATCCTGTTTTTCTCTGAAGACAGGGTTAAAAGGAAAGCATCGAAAAGGATAGATTTTCACGCATACATTCTGCCCTCTGGAGTGTCCTGTTCTGTTTGCTTAGTACATTAAAAGTGGAAGTGATGGTGATGGTATTCCTTAACTTTACTCCATGGCTCTTTGCTGTCTAGATTAAAGCTGAAATGAGTCCAAAAATAGCCTGGACATAACTGTGACATAGATCACTTTTTATGGTTCCCTTCTCTTCTCCTATGGGCAACTCTCTCTTTCCATTTATTCTTTAGCAATTCTGGAACGATCATGCCCATGCCTCCCACTCTGATGAGCTATTCACTTTTGATAATACCTAAACCTTAAATTTGCCTTTTCTCCTTTCCTACCCCCAATGTAAACCAAGCAGGATATATTCCTTCAGGAATGTGTTTTAATTTATGCTGAGATGTTGATGAATCAACAGTTAATGAGTCACATTTCAAGACAACTTTCTCATCTCAGCTTTGTGAGAATTTCAAACATTTGTGAGAAGAATGGAGGAGGATTTAGGACCGATGCTTCAGAATCCATTTATTCATGAATTTATTTTTCAAATACATTGTTACTGAGCATCTAAAGTGTGGCATTGCCAGATGAACTCACATGTAGAAGTGTAGGTTCAATGAACCTAACCTCTTACCTGTAATGTAGTGAGTTAACACTGAAAAGGGAAATAAGACCTTTTAAAATAGATGAAAGAGACTCAAGGGGAGATTCCATCAAATGGAAAAATATAGCCCACTGAACAGAATTACCAGAATCCTGATCAGATAGATAGATACAGATAGATGGCTAGATAGATAGATAATAGAGATATAGATTCTGGGTTTTTGTTCATTACTCATTAAAGATAGAATCTGAAAGACACTAGCTTTGAAATCTTTGAAATGTGTTCAGACTACAAAAGTAAAAGTATATCCCTAAACATTTGCCCATTGAATGAATATCTTCATAACTCTTTAAAATAATTATCTTTTCATTCAGTGAAATGCCTTGCAGACATCTTTAAGGTCTTATTAAAATCAAGTTAGAAACAATTGCACACACACTGCACAAATTAAGGGAAAAAGCTTGGAGGTACTCATTCTATATTAGAATATCATTGTCACACTTTGTAAGTATCAAGAACAGTTTATCTTCATGATCCTTTCAGAATTACCCACACTCCTTAGGCAATGACATTTTAAAGAGGGTTTTGCTGAGAATAAAAGACTTTTGATGAAAGAAGCTAATTTATATCAGGACTGCACATTCTAAAAAAGTAGCCATCTGGAGTTCACATTGTTTTACCATTGATATTAGCTGTGCCTCAAATAAAAGCCTGTCCTTGTGGCCTTCATCTTCTAGCATTCTAGGCCTACATAAAAACACAAAATATTTCAAACACTTAATAAATATTTAAGATGGAAAGAACTTTTGTCATCACCTGGTCTAATACTTCACTTTACAAATTGAACCCAACAAAGATAGATGACTTCTCATGGGTCATAGAGCTAATGGCAGAGCCATGATTAAAACTCTTAGTATGCTCTTTCAACGATCCATGCTCTGACACTCATTTTGATTCATCTCTTCATGCTACCATGTTAGTATCATAGCAAAATGAATGTAGATATTTTCAGATGTGAAAGGGGAATTGTGGAACATAATGATGCTAATTTCTGAAGAAAGATCAGATAAAAACAAATTTATGGTCAAGGGATACATTCTACATGTTTATTTTAATGGTTTGCCAGTCTATTGATTTTTAGTTGGTAAACAAACTGAGAAATGGTCATTGTATTAGTCAGCGTTATCCAGAAAGGCAAAACCAGTAAGTTGGAGCAGACAGAGAGATAGAGACATAAGAATTTACATATTTATAGGTATACATCCCAGACTAACATAATGAACATTTCCCAATTAGATATAGACATAGATATAAATATAAATACCAGTTTAGATACACTTATTAATTCTGTCTCTCTATATAAACATACTTATTCATATGTGTATATGTGTATGCGTATCTGTGTTTATATATTATAATATATAATGGTAAATACATAAATATAAATACATATAAAAATGTATACATGCACACACAAACAATTTTAAGAATTAGCTCATGTAATTATGGAAATTGAGAAATTCCACCATCTGTCTTCTGCAAACTGAAGAATCAGAAAAAATGGTGGCTATAATTCAGGCCAAGTCCAAAGGCCTAAGAAACAGGCCGCTGAGAGTGTGTGCCCAATAAGAATCCTAAGGCTTGACACTGGGAAGCACATTGCCTGAGGGAAGGAAATGTTGGCTATCCAGCTCAAACTGAGAGCATTTTCTCCTTTCCTCTTTTTCTTAGATTCTCCCCTTCAAAGGATTGGAAGATGACCACCCACATTGAGAAGGGAAATTTACTTGAAGCAGTTGACCAATTCAAATGTTAATCTCTTCTGGAAACACCTTCATAGACACATTCAGAAATAATGTTTTCCTGGCTCTCTGAACATACCTTAGCCCAGACAAGTTGACACATAAAATTAACCAGAGTTATTTCAGATTGTGTTCAGGGCAAGGAGTGTACAAAATTTTCCAACAACGTTCTTTAAGTCTCCATGGGATGCTTATATCAAAATGTATACTTCTTTTTTCCATATGAAAATAGAATTAAATCTACTCCTCATGTTACTGTTTTCTTTTTTCAAAATTCCCTCTGAAATTATATTGCAAACATTATCTTATTCTGTCCTCATAGTAAACCAGAAAGAAAGAATCTATTTTTTTTCAGTTCATCAGTGAAGTCACGCCAGGCTCAAGTGCATATTTAAATTGTTAAGATCATCAAATGCATGTTACTAAACCCTAAGTCAGACTGTACTTCTTTCACAGATATCATAGTACCTACTGATCTGAATATCCATCTCCCTAAAATTATACCCTCGTAATTCCATTATTCAAAAATTAATCTTGGTGAACACAGTTTTTTTTTTTTTAATGTACATGTGTGGTGATAAGGATTAACTTACAGAAATGACTTTATGTTTATCAATTTCCTTGTTCCAGCCATTGTAAAAAGTATATTTTATCTTTTTTATTTTAAAAAACATATTTATTTTATTATTTTTTTAAGATTTTATTTGTTTACTGAAGATAGAGCACAGAGGTAGAAGGAGAAGCAGACTCCCTGCTGAGCAGAGAGCCCAATACCCAGAACTGGATCCCAGGACCTTGAGATCATGACCGGAGCCAAAGGCAGACCCTTAACTAACTGAACCACCCAGCCATCCCTGAAAAGCGTATTTCGAATGAATTATCTTATTTAATTTCACCCCCAAATTGGTAAAAATATATTGAAAGTTTATCAGAAATCCAAGTCTGATTTCAGAGCATGAACACTAAGAAACAACCTTACATTACCTCTTATAACCTATTCCCTTACACACACCAATTTGCAGGTGACTGTAACTAAATTTGGAAGGAACAAGAGGTGTATTCAATTAATGAAGTGTAGGGGAAGAAGGGGAAAAGAGATTGGAGCAAGAGAAGCAGAATATCCTGTATGGTTTGAAGAACTCTGAGTTGTAGAAACTGAATACTGAGGTGAAGGTGTGGAATTTCAAGTTTGGGAGGTGGAAAGTTATCTTTGCTTTGTAATTTGGCATGCATGGATTCAATCTTTCCAACGTGATTCTATTCCACTGGAAAATGGTAAAAGATATTGGTGAAAAAAAAAAAAGAATAACAATGAACCTTTCTTGGATTATTCCAAACGTCTTAGACCAAGTAACTCATGTTGTATGGCTTGTTGGAAAATCTGTGAAACATCTTAAAATAGACAAGTGTTACAGAATTTTAAATTTTTTTTCAGGTTAATTTCCCATTTGCTGACAGTGATAGTTCTAAATTACATGAGTACCATAGCTCAAATTTTGTTTTCTCCCCAGCAGTCTTTTGAAAGTTTAACTTGAGAATAGATTCAACCCCACATTTTATAAAACAAAAAGTGAAGCCTGAAGAAGTAAGTTTTATAGGTGTTAGTAGAATTGGATTATAAACCAAATCATCTAATTATCTGAAAACTGAATGCCTTCCAATAGACATTTGGATGTTCTAGCCGCTTCAATGTAAACGTTGCATATGAGCTTGTCAAAAGAAGCAAGATGAACTGCTCATTAAAGATTTTATCCTGATAGCATGGAGAGGGGGAGGTAAAATATCATCTTTGAGAACTGAAATTTTAAAGGTATCTGGCATTCTAGAGTTATGTGCCTGTGACCATGGAGATCTAAGGACATACATATAATAAAAAGAATCTCATAAATAGAAATTTTGCAACAGTTGTATTGATCATTAAGTACTTCTGCAGCATTGTTAAGAAACTTCTTGTTATCCAGGTCTCAGATTAAATGTCACCTTCTTGAAGCACTTTCCCATATTGGGTGGTTTCTTTTCTTTCTTTATTTTTTATTAATACATAATGTATTATTAGCCCCAGGGGTACAGATCTGTGTGAATCTCCAGGTTTACACACTTCACAGCACTCACTATAGCACATACCTTCCCCAATGCCCATAACCCCACCACCCTCTCCCTACATCCCTCCCCTTGGCAACCCTCAGTTTGTTTTGTGAGATTAAGAGTCTCTTATGGTTTGTCTCCCTCCCAATCCCATCTTGTTTCATTTTTTCCTTCCCCACCCCCCTAACCCCCAACATTGCCTCTCAACTTACTCATATCAGGGAGATCATATGATATTTACCTTTCTCTGAGTGACTTATTTTGCTCAGCATAATACCTTCTAGTTCTATCCACATCATCACAAATGGAAAGATTTCATTTCTTTTGATGGCTGCATAGTATTCCCACCTCTTCTTCATCCATTCATCTGTTGATGGAGATCTAGGTTCTTTCCATAGTTTAGCTATTGTGGACGTTGCTGCTATAAATATTCAGGTGCACATGTCCCTTTGGATCGCTACATTTGTATCTTTAGGGTAAATACCCGGTAGTGTGATTGCTGGGTCATAGAGTAGCCCTATTTTCAACTTTTTGAGGAACCTCCATGCTGTTTTCCAGAGTGACTGTACCAGCTTGCATTCCCATCAACAGTATAGGAGGGTTCCCCTTTCTCCGCATCCTCCTGAGCATCTGTCATTCCCTGACTTGTTAATTTTAGCTATTCTGACTGGTGTGAGGTGGTTATCTCCTTGTAGTTTGGATTTGTATTTCCGTGATGCCGAGTAATGTGGAGCACTTTTTCATATATCTGTTGGCCATCTGGATGTCTTCTTTGCAGAAATGTCTGTTCATGTCCTCTGCCCATTTCTTGATTGGATTATTTGTTCTTTGGGTGTTGAGTTTGATAAGATCTTTATAGATTTTGGATACTAGCCCTTTATCTGACATGTCGTTTGCAAATATCTTCTCCCATTCTGGCAGTTGTCTTTTGGTTTTGTGGACTGTTTCCTTTGCTGTGCAAAAGCTTTTGATCTTGATGAAGTGCCAATAGTTCATTTTTGTCCTTGCTTCCCTTGCCTTTGGCAATGTTTCTAGAAAGAAGTTGCTGAGGCTGAGATGGAAGAGCTTCCTATGTTCTCCTCAAGGATTTTGAAGGATTCCATTCTCTCATTGTGGTCTTTCATCCCTTTGGAGTCTATTATTATATGTGGTTTAAGGAAATGGTCCAGTTTCGTTTTTCTGCCTGTGGCTGTCCAATTTTCCCAACACCATTTGTTGAAGAGACTATCTTTTTTCCATTGGACTTTCTTTCTCATTTTGTCAAAGATTATTTGACCATAGAGTTGAGGGTCTATTTCTGGGCTCTCTATTCTGTTACATTGATCTATGTGTTCTGTTTTGTGCTAGTACCATACTGTTGTGATGATGACAGCTTTGTAATAGAATGTGAAGTCTGGAATTGTGAAGCCACCAACTTTGGCTTTCTTTTTCAAAATTCCTCTGACTATTCCAGGTTTTTTCTGGTTCCATATAAATTTTAGGATTCTTTGTTCCATTTCCTTGAAAAAAATGGATGGTATATTGTTAGGGGTTGTATTAAATGTGTAGATTGCTTTAGGTATTATAGACATTTTCACAATATTTGTTCTTCCAATCCATGAACATGGAACATTTTTTCCATTTCTTTGTGTCTTCCTCAATGTCTTTCATGAGTACTTTATATGATTTCTCAACATTGATTTTATATCTTGACACTACTGATTTTCTTTACAAGTCCTAGCAGATTTGGAGAGGAGTTTTTGAGTTTTCCACATAAAGTATCATATCATCTGCAAAGAGTGAGAGTTTTACTTCTTTGCCAATTTGGATGCCTTTAATTTATTTTTATTGTCTGATTGTTGAGGCCAGGACTTCTATTACTATGTTGAATAGCAGTAGTGATAATGGACATCACTGCAATTTTCCTGAACTTAGCGGGAAAGCTCTCAGTTTTTCTCCATTGAGAATGATATTCGCTGTAGGTTTTTCATAGATGGCTTTGGTGATATTGAGGCATGTACCCTCTAGCTCTACACTTTGAAGAGTTTTGATCAAGAAAGGATGCTGTACTTTGTCAAATGCTTTTTCAGCATCTATTGAGAGTATCCTATGGTTCTTATTCTTTCTTTTATTAATGTATTGTATCACATTGATTGATTTGCAGATGTTGAACTAACCTTGCAGCCCTGGAGTAAATCCCACTTGGTCGTGGTGAATAATCATTTTAATGTACTGTTGGGGGTGCCTGGGTGGCTCAGTGGGTTAAGCCGCTGCCTTCGGCTCAGGTCATGATCTCAGGGTCCTGGGATCGAGTCCCGCATCAGGTTCTCTGCTCAGCAGGGATCCTGCTTCCCTCTCTCTCTCTATGCCTGCCTCTCCATCTACTTGTGATTTCTCCCTGTCAAATAAATAAATAAAATCTTTAAAAAAAATGTGTTAATGTACTGTTGGATCCTATTCGCTAGTATTTTGGTGAGAATTTTTGCATCTGTGTTCATCACAGATATTGGTTTGGACTTCTCCTTTTTGATGGGGTCTTTCTCTGCTTTTGAGATCAAGGTAAGGCTGCTCTAATAAAACGATTTTGGAAGTTTTCCTTCCATTTGTATTTTTTTGGAACAGTTTCAAAATAGGAATTAATTCTTTAAATGCTTGGTAGAATTCCTTGGGAAGCCATCTGTCCCTGGGGTCTTTTTTGCTGGGAGATTTTTTATTTTTTTAAGATTTTATTTATTTGTCAGAAAGAGAGAGAGAGCACAGGCAGACAGAATCGCAGGCAGAGGCAGAGGGAGAAGCAGGCTCCCTGCCGAGCAAGGAGCCCGATGTGGGACTCAATCCCAGGATGCTGGGATCATGACCTGAGCTGAAGGCAGCTGCTTAACCAACTGAACCACTCAGGTGTCCCTGCTGGGAGATTTTTGATGACTGCTTCAATCTCCTTACCGGTTATGGGTCTGTTCAGGTTTTCTGTTTCTTCCTGGTTCAGTTGTGGTAGTTTATATGTCTCTAGGAATATATCCATTTCTTCCAGTATGTCAAATTTGCTGGCTTATAGTTTTTCATAATATGTTCTTATAACTGTTTGTATTTATTTGGTGTTGGTTGTGATCTCTCCTCTTTCATGCATGATTTTATTTATTTGAGTCCTTTCTCTTTTCTTTTTGTTAAGTCTGGCTAGGGGTTTATCAATCTTATTAATTCTTTCAAAGAACCAGCTCCTAGTTTCATTGATTTGTTCTACTGTTTTGTTTTGTTTGCTTGTTTGTTTTTGTTTGTTTGTTTTTATTTCATTTATTTATGCTCTGATCTTTATTATTTCTCTTCTCCTGCTGGGTTTAGGCTTTCTTTGTTGTTCTTTGTCCAGCTCCTTTAAGTATAGGGTTAGGTTGTGTATTTGAGATCTTTCTTGCTTCTTGAAAAAGGCTTGTATCACTATATATTTTCCTCTCAGGACTGCCTTTGCTGTGTCCCACAGATTTTAAATAGTTGTGTTTTCATTTTCATGGATTTTTTCAATTCTTCTTTAATTTCCTTGTTGACCCATTTAATCTTTAGAAGGATGCTCTTTAGTCTCCATGTATTTGGGTTCTTTCCAAATTTCCTCTTGTGATTGAGTTCTAGCTTCAGAGTATTGTGGTCTGAAAATGTGCAGGGATTCTAATCTTTTGATACCAGTTGAGACCTGATTTGTGACCCAGGATGTGATCTATTCTGGAGACTGTTCCATGTGCACTAGAGGAAAATGTGTATTCTGTTGCTTTGGGATGGAATGTTCTGAATATATCTATGCTGTCCATCTGGTCCAGTGTGTCATTTAAGGCCTTTATTTCCTTGTTGATCTTTTGCTTGGTTGATCTGTCCACTATAGTGAGGGAAGTGCCCCCTACTATTATTGTATTATTGTTGATGTGTTTCTTTGATTTTGTTATTACTTGGTTTATATAGCTGGCTGCTCCCATGTTAGCGGAATAGATATTTAAAATTGTTAGATCTTCTTTTGGACAGACCCTTTGAGTATAATACAGTGCCCTTCCTCATTGTTTATTATAATCTTTGCCTTAAAATTTAATTTATCTGATATAAGGGTTGCCATCCCAGCTTTCTTCTGATGTCCGTTAGCATGGTAAATTGTTTTCCACCCTCTCACTTTAAACCTGGAGGTGTCTTTAGGTCTAAAATGAGTTTCTTGTAGGCAGCATATTGATTTTTTTTTTCCATTCTGATACCCTGTGTCTTTTGATTGGGGCATTTAGCCCATTTACATTCAGGGTAACTATTGAGAGATATGAATTTAGTGCCATTGTATTGCCTGTAAGGTGACTGTTACTGTATATTGTCTCTGTTCCTTTCTGGTCTACTACATTTAGGGTCTCTCTTTGCTTAGAGACCCTAACGTAGGGGTCTCTAAGCAAAGAGAAATTCACAAAATTCACAGAGGACCCCTTTCAATATTTCCCATAGAGCTTCGAGGACCCCTTTCAGTATTTCCTATAGAGCTGGTTTGGTGTTTACAAATTCTTTTAGTTTTTATTTGTCCTGGAAGCATTTTTTTCTCTCCTATTTTCAGTGATAACCTACTGGATATAGTATTCTTTGCTGCTTGTTTTCTCATTTAGTTTTCTGAGTATATCATGCCAGTTCTTTCTGACCAGCCAGGTCTCTGTGAACAAGTCTGCTGCCAATCTAATATTTTTACCATTGTATATTATAGACTTCTTATTCCCAGCTGCTTTCAGAATTTTCTCTTTAGCATTAAGACTTTCAGTTTTACTATTAGATGACAGGGTGCGGACCTATTCTTATTGATTTTGAGGGGGTTTCTCTGTGCCTCCTGGCTTTTGATGCTTGTTTCCTTTGCCATATTAGGGAAATTCTCTACAATAATTCTCTCCAATATACCCTCTGCTCCCCTTTCTCTTCCTTCTTCTGGAATTCCAATTATTCTAATATTGTTTCATCTTATGGCATCACTTATCTCTCAAATTCTCCCCTCATGGTCCAATAGTTGCTTTTCTCTCTTTTGCTCAGCTTCTTCATTCTCTGTCATTTGGTCTTCTATATCACTAATTCTCTCTTCTGCCTCATTTATCCTTGCAGTAAGAACATCCATTTTTGATTGCACCTCATTAATAACTTTTTTGATTTCAGCTTGGTTATATATATATATATATATATATATTTATTTATTTATTTATTTATTATTTTCAGCTTTTTAGTTCTTTTGTTTCTCCAGAAAGGGTTTTTATTTCCCCAGATATTGTTTCTCTGATATCTTCCATGCCATTTTGAGCCCAGCTAGCACCTTGAGAATTGTTATTCTGAACTCTAGTTCTGATATATTACCAAGTCCATATTTATTAGGTCTCTAGCAGTCAGTACTGCCTCTTGTTATTTTTGCTATGGTGAGTTTTTCAGCCTTGTCATTTCATCCAGATAAGAATATATGAATGAGAGAATAAAATACTAAAAGGGTGGCAAAGAACCCAGAAAAATGTGTGTTAACCAACTCAGAAGAGACCCTAAATCATGGGAAGAAGAAAGGGGATAAAAAGAAGTTAAAAAATTTTTAAAAAATAGTTCTTAAAAAAATGTGTATGTGTGTGTGTGTGTGTGTATACATATTAGACTGGTGAATAGAGCAGAGCCACCAACTTGATTTTGGGTATATTTTGGTCTCTTAGAAGAAACTACCTCCCAAAATTTTAAAGAAAGAATTATATATATATATATATATATATATATATATATATATACACACACACACACACACACATACATGATGAAGTAAGGGATGGAATATGAATGTAAACATGAAAATTTTAAAAAGTTTCTAAAAAACGAGTTGATAAGATAAGTTGGGAAAAGAAAGAAAAGGAAAGTGGAGAGAATTTGCTCAGGCTGGAGACTAGAACAAGCTCTGTGCTAGATTTAAGATATAATTTGATCTATTAGAAGAAGTTGTATCTCAAAATTTTTTAGAAGAAAAAAACCCCTATATGTATACAAAAAATAAAGTTAGATAAATGAAGGATTAAATAAGACTATAATAATGAAGGTTCAAAAATATTTTTTTTAAAGAAAGGTATTTTTAAGATAAATTAGTTAAAAAACATTAAAAGAGGAAAGAGTATAAGTTTAAAAAATTAGAATAAGAAAAAAAGTAAAATTTAAAAAAATTAATTAAGTTTGCAGACTAAAGAATCATGGGGATAAAGTCATGAATTCCATGCTTTGCTCTCCCCTCCTCTGGAATTCTGCTGTTATCCTTGATTGGGGAGCTTGGTCTTGGCTGGATGTTCTTGCTGATCTTCTGGGGGAGGGGCTTGTTGTAGTGATTCTCAGGTGTCTTTGCCCAACGCTGAAATGCACCGACCTTGCCAGAGGCTGGGCTAAGCAATCTACTTGGATTTGGCCTCAGGAGCTTTTGTTCCCTGAACTCTTTCCATAGAGCTCTGGAGGATGTGAATGAAAGTGGCGGCCTACCAATCTCCAGCCCAGAGGAGCCAAGAGGTTAGGGCCCCACTGCTCAGTGCACCCTCTGAGAAAAGTGCTCAATCATTCCTGTCTCCCTGGTCTCTGGCCATGCTCTGAGCTCACCTGGCCTGTGACAGAACATTTCTGTCTTTGGCACACAGCCCCATTTGAAGTCTGTAAACCCAGCAGATTCCTTCCTCCAAAGAAGGAAGGTGAGTCTCCCCAAATCTGTTACTTGGGTCCCTTCTCAGTGGTCCGACTGTGCCATGAATCACAGTTTAATGTAACGCCGAGCTGAGAGCTCCCTCCTCGGCTCTGTCTCTGTAGCTGGCTTCCCCACTCTAATACCTGCAAGCTCTGCTACACTCAGACACCCCTGATCCTTCTGTGACTCCCAAGGGACCTGAGATCATGCTGTCTCTGTCAGGGCCCCACCCCCGCTTAGCCTCTGGAGCGATGTCCCTCAGTGGAGCAGACTTTTAGAAGTTCTGATTTTGTGCTCCATTGCTCCATTGCTCCACCACTTGCTGGGAGCCAGCCCCTCCCCCTGTGGTCTATTTTGGATTCACTTCTCCACATGTCCTACCTTTCAGAAAGTGGTCGATTTTCTGTTTCTAGAATTGCTGCTCTTCTCTTTGACCTCCTGTTGGATTTGCAGGTGTTGGGAATGGTTTGATAACTACCTAACTGAACTCCTATGATCTGATGTCATCTCGTCTTGCTACTCCTCCACCATCTTGACCCTTCTGGGTGGTCTCTTTCAAAGCTATTTTATCTTTTAATAGTTTACACAAAGCTGTCATTACAATCTCAAATTATCATATAATCTAAAATTATATAAATATATATATATATGGAAGATTATAGTTTTTGTTTTGTTTTGTTTTTCAGAAGAGTGTAACCTCCTTGAGGGCAGGGACCTTGCCATTTATCTCACTATATCCTCAGTGTCAGGCACAATGCCTGGCACAATAGAGGTTCTCACCAGACACTTATCAAATTAACGATTAGGCAAAATGCACTAGAAGAATCGGCCATGTTTCGAAGAAGTTTAGAACATAACTGAGAAGAATTATAGTTCTTATTTAGCAGTGTATAGTACATGCTATTTGGCAAAAATGTATGATTAATCTGTGCACTCTGATTCTGTATAGAAAACTGAATAGTCTTACTGGTGAGAGCAATTGAAAGATATAGGTATGAAAAACCTTGTAAAGGGCCATGGATATTTCCTCTGTCACCCAGAAGCTGCAAAATTACTGTCTTTGTGTCACTTGCTAGAAGCATCCTGATATGCTTGTGGGATTCTCGTTATTCCCGATCACAGAGATTATTACTTTCCTTAGCCTTAAAATAAATAAATAAATAAAACCACCTATTGTTTTACCAGCAAAAGATGTGTTTTTCTGGGAAGAGCAAAGAATTGTAACCTGAGCTAAGCAACCTATGGCAAAATCATAGGCAAATTCACAAAACAAGGGAAAGGACTGCTGTTTTATAGAGGAAAATAGGAGAGTGGGAGGGACGATTATAAACTAAAACTCCCGCGGAGTAAACTTAGTGTTCTAAGCATAGTAGCTTTTCATTGGTTGAGCTATGACTATCTCTCATTGGTTGGGCTTTTGCCGAGGCAGGGGAAGACTTCTCTCCTCCTGCTAAGATAGTAAAGTAGTATCCACATGCATGGTCTCTCTCTACAATTGACCAAGAGTGGTAGGTCATGAGAGCTCCCCTCATGCTAAACTTCCTAGCTCCATTTCAGTGATGTTTTCCTTTATTAATTTTCACAGTTTCTAGGATCTTATGATAATAATTATTATAAAATAGTGACATTTATCTCCTATATTAAGTTCTCATGATAAAGATATGCATATTTATTATAAAATTATGCAGAAAAATGAGTATTCTTCTACATATTTTCTATGCACCTATCTACTGTCTAACTTATTTCACTTTATATCAAGAATTACAGAGATAAATGTACACATAATAGATATGTCCATGAAAAGTAACAAGCTGTCCATGTTGAGCCCTGACAAAACTGCATATTATGAGCAAATTAAATGATTGCTTTAAGCCCTGTGTTTATAAGGCCAGTTTGTTATGTAGTAGTAGGTAATTAGAACACATTTGGTTTGTTGGAAGTAGAATACTACTGTGACAGAAACTTAACCTATATGCCACTGGCTTTGGTGTTGAGACTGGGCAGAGGGCTGACTTTGGGAACCCCCTTGTAGCACACATCTACAAGGTTTAGAGTTGCATGTTGGAAAGAAAAGGGGCCTGGAAGAAGGTGGCTATCCCTGAGGGCTTAGGGGAAAGTGAGCAAGTATTTTTGAAGATAGAGTAAAGAGAATTCTTATTATGTAGTGGTATTAAGTTTGTCAACACAATTGTATGTGGTAAGGTGGGGAAAAAAAAATAAAACAGAAAACCTAATAATTTCTAGGTCAAACTACTATCTACTTTGTTTTCTTGGTTGTTCTCTTTTCAGTAAAAATATGAAGAAAATATAAGCCAAAAATAGCAGGGTTGGAAAATTTAACTTTTTCTCATTTATGGATTTTTCAAATGGCAAAATAATTTCAAATTAAGAAATAACATCAGAAAAAAATAAAATCATGTTGGATCTGTAAGGTTCTTTTTGTTAATACCTCAGAGATATTTAAAATAGGGCCTTGTAAACATTTTAAATGGACAAAAAATATTCTAAAAATCTTCAGGTATCTCTCAAAGATGATTTATCCATAGAGGTCTCAGGGGGAAGTCAAGGCAGAGAAGTACTTATGCAGAAGATATTTGTGCTGTGTCTTTTTCTGAAGGAGTGGATTGTACATTGAATCATAAGAAGACTAACTTTTTTAAAAGAACTGCATCAACTTGTAACTGAAAGAAACAGCATATGATATAACATGAAAGTATGTCTTTGGATTCTCTAGGTGCTTTGGATAGAAAGGAGGCTGAGGAAACTACTCAGTTACATGGCCATTTTTGAAGGGAAAGAAAAAGCTGCTCAGAGGTTAGAACCAAGAGCTTTAAGGGTGAAGTCAGGAACTATCAAGAAGAACCTCTAGGCAGTAGGCTGATGTTAATAAAGGTACAGGCAACATGTGCTTGAGTAGGCTTCAGAGTTACTGTGGAAGAGTGGCTTCTGAAGCCTTCCATTTTTCCCTTTTGAACAGGAGCATCTATAATGTTTATTCTATGGCTGCCCTGACACTGCTGGTGGTGTGGGAAGAGGCATCTGTATGGGGAAAGATACCTTCTCATTTTTGTTCTCATTTCTTTCTAACTCTCTCTACACACACACACGACACATACACACATATAATGTTTGCACAGAAATTGTCAAAAGAACAAACCTTTTATTTTCTGTACACATTTTTATAGTAAACAGGTATTAAGTAAGAATCTAACGATATAAAAGAGAAGTACTATGGTTTTACAATATTATGACAATCAATCAGCTAATTAAATAATTAATGGTTTGATTTTCAGGAAATACAGAATGAGTTCATCACTGGTCAGTAAGAATTACCTAACTCCTGCAAAGGGCTATTAAGTTGTTTCCAACAAGTACTTCAAATATTCTGTAGAGGTAAAGAAAAGGATGCTTTTCATTTGTACAGACCTGTATACTTCAACAGCTCTCAGAGCATTGATTTCTGACTCTCCTAAACAAACTACATGTACATAGTTTTTTTTCTCAGTTTCACAAAATAGTATGTAATACCAACTGCTAAATATAAAATGGTGTACCCTCCACAATAGTATTACAAGCTTCTTTAAAGGCAGAGATCACACAAGGAAGAGGAGTGAACAAGCCGGGCAAGGTTCCTGTTGTGATGTGGCTTACAGTCTGCTGAGTACACATAGACAGGAAGCATGCAACTAAATTAAATAATAAAATAAACTTATTTTATGAAAGGGTGTAAAGGTAAAGGTGGGGTCAGAGGTGAAAGTCTTCTACACCTACCCATGCAATCCATAGTTATATTAAAGTAAAAGCTGGTTTTTCTAATATTTGTTTTTCTCTTTAAACACCTACTGTTGTAGGTATGAAAAAGTAAGTGAAATGATTAAACAGTACTATGATATGAATGCTCCCCCCCCCCAAATTTTTTTTTTTTTTTTTTTTTTTTTAAGATTTTATTTATTTGACAGAGAGAGCGAGAAATCACAAGTAGGCAGAGAGGCAGGCAGAGAGAGAGGGAGGAGGAAGCAGAGAGCCTGACGTGGGGCTTGATCCCAGGACCCTGAGATCATGACCTGAGCCAAAGGCAGAGGCTTTAACCCCCTGAGCCACCCAGGTGCCCTCCCCGCCAATTTCAAATATTGAAATCTTATTATTCAATGTGATGACCTTTGGGAGGTGCTTACCTCATGAGGATAGAGTCCTCATGAATGAGATTAGTATTCTAGGGGAGGGGGGTTGGGGGTTTAGTTGAGCCTGGTGGTGGGTATTAAGGAGGGCACATATTGCAGGGAGCACTAGATGTGGTACATAAACAATGAATCTTGGAACACTGAAAAAATTAAATTAAATTAAAAAATAAATAAATTCTTACTAAAATATGAAATTAAAAGAAAAGAGTTTAGTATTCTTATAAAAGAGACCCCAGAGATCCCTCCCCTCTCCCACCACATGAAGACCCAGTGAGAAAGCTCTGGTCCTGAATCAGGGACAGTCCGTACCAGAAGGCAACCATACTGGCACCTTACTGTTGGATTTCCGATCTCCAGAATTATAAGAAATAAATTTATTTTGTTTATAAGCTACTTGGTCTGTGGCATTTTGCTAAAGCAACCCAAACCACAATAACTCGGGCTTCAGGCTGTTAAACCATACATGTTTCTCCATGCTATTTGCCCAATATCGGACTCAACTTTAGTCCCAAATCTATTTTCTGTGGGGGAGAGTTTTGTTTCTTACCAGAAAAAAAAAAAGCATACAGGTTGCCTTCTTTTATTATGAAAGAAATACACATGGAGATATTGCAAAGAATCGTCAGATACAATCAGAAAACTGCAATGTCATTCAAACAGGAAGGCAACATTCTTTTTCATAGATAATTAGTAACAGGTGTTTGAGGATTCTTACAAGGGAGAAGATTTTCCCTTACAAAGCTTCTGATTAGAATGCTACAGTGTCAAGTATAAACTGGAAGCTGAAGACTAAGAAGTTCTGCATTTCTCAATAAGGGTTCTAGACTAAGTAAGTCATTTCAATTCAGACTGACTTTGGGGGGAGGGAAGACAGGATTGTGAATATGAAGAACTTTGACAGGATTTGCTAATTGCACTATTCTGTTTCTAGTCTGCACACAAACTATTCCCATATTTTGATTCTGATGGGATGCGTGGGTGCCGGAAAGGTCTGGATGTTGGAATGGCTTTTCAAGAAATCATTAGTATCTAAGCAATATTGAAACTATAGTGCTCAGAAATAACCCTCCAAATGGGTATTGCCCACTTCTTCCAAGTGCTCTCTTTATAGGCTCTTGACTCAGAGTTCTACAAAACAGCAGGAGCAGCAGTGACAGGAGCAACCCCCCCCCCCCAACCATTTCCGTGTCACTTTTTGGCCAATAAGCAGATGTATAACATCATATAAGATGGAGATCATTGATTAATAGCAAATACTCAAGTCCTCTCACTGCATAAACATGTGTGTTATTTCAAAGTTAGAAATATCCATGCTTTTTGAGGTTTGTTTTTGTTAATCTCTTGTCTAAGAGTGAAGTTCTTAAGAAAATTAATTCTACTTAATTTTCTTCTACCATCTGTTGCATGATTTCAGTGTGATGATCACTGTGTCTTCTAGTTTTTCCCTGGGACAGTAGAACTTTTTTCATGCTTCACCCTAAATATTAAGTTTTATCATCATGATAGTCTAACACATGCCACATCCAGACCACTATAGAAGATTTTATTTGAAATTGTCAGTTATATTGAAATAAAACTGAGATGAGACATCTCTATTGCATTTTGTCTAGATAATAGCATTCATTTCCATGGATTTCAGCAACATCATAAAGAATATGGATGAAGGTTTCAAACCCTTAGTATTTAGTATAATTACCAGTTGTCTTTTTGTAGTTTTTGTTGTTGAGATGTATGTGTGTGTGTGTATCTATGTGTATGTGTAATATATTAGATAGTCCAGTCAATCTAGTTAACAAGATAAAATTACTTACTTGTGCATTCTCAGTCAAAAACTCAATTTACCTTCAAGGACATAAAACAAAACATCAAATGAGAGAAGCATGAAAAATACATAAATAAATTTGACAAGTTGGCCAAAGACCATTAATCATCTTGGGAAATAGGAAAGTCACATGATTTATAATGAAGCAAGCATTCTTAGGATGTGACATTCAATTGTCTTGAGTTCAATAATATATATTCCATTCTGATTCTATTCATTCGAAAACAAATAGAAATATAGCAAGTTTTTTTCCTAATAATTATATTCATAGAGGATTTGAAACCTGAATTTGAAAGTGAAGAAAAAACTATTCCAAAGAACTGTAATTGAAAAGAATGCTTATAACTATCATCTTTATTAAAACTTCAAGCACTCTTCAAACCTTGAATTTCATGAGATAGAGCATAAATGTTTATATCTTGAGAGATAAATGACCTTGTGTTTCAAATTAAGAACAAAGAACTTCATACATGAGACTAGATAACCCCATTAATTTTATTTCTAAAAATGTTGTATATTTGCAAATCAAATTTTCTCTGAAGTGGAAAAATACCTACATTCACCACAGCTTTCTTTTTAATGGTCTTCTTTTTTTCCAGGAGTCTTAAGATATTAGATTTTGCATGCAAATAGTTATAAACATTAGTAGTTGCAATGAATAAAAATGAATGTAAGTGGGTTTAATGTGACAGGTATAATCCTTTGCAACCCTGGCTAACCTTATTCTGAGAGGAAATGCTGGAAAACAACATGCAGTCTAATTTAGAAATAAAAATGGCAGACCAAAACACCTGCTACGCTGCTACACAATTAAAAAAAAAATGGAGTAATAAAATTGGGGGGGATTTGAAGAGGCTATCTGATACATTACTAATTTTTCTACTCAGCAGTGACAGAAAAGTGAAACCCTAAAAAGAAAAGATATTTTTGTTTTTTCCATTTCGCTCTAAATTATCACAGTGATTTGAACTCTTTGTTCCTTCTGTTCACTCCCCATCCCATTGCAGTGTCTGATAGTCAAAGAGGAAATGATGGATCCTCACATTGACACATTTCTCCTTAAGAGCAATGTCATGGGCCATGATGTGAGGGAGGAGACTCTTGGTTTTATGAGGTAACTAAAGCGGCCACTTGAAAGATATGGCAGAGCTATCACAGATGAATCTGGAGTTTGCAATCAGTTGTCCTGCTTGCCAGTCAGTCTAAACTTCTATTTCTATAACAAGCTATTAATGAAATAAATCATAAGACAGTTTAGTCTTCATGTCATCTTTAGTTGATCAAAAGATTTCAGTCAAAGGGAACAATTAGTAAAGAAATACACAGAACGTAAACATAGCTTATGCGGAAGAAAAACATAAAAAATAACGTATCCATCTGACTCTGCCCACCATTATAGTGAAATCTTAGAAGGTAGACATAGGGGCTTCATGGAGCCCTGGATAATCCAATTTCTCTATTTCTTAGCAGGGAATCTTCCTGAAAAGTAGTATTGAAAAACAAGTCTGGGGTGCCTGGGTGGCTCAGTGGGTTAAGCCGCTGCCTTTGGCTTAGGTTATGATCTCAGGGTCCTGGGGTCAAGTCCTGCATCAGGCTCTCTGCTCAGCAGGGAGCCTGATTCCCTTCCCCTCTCTCTGCCTGCCTCTCTGCCTACTTGTGATCTTTCTCTGTCAAATAAATAAATAAAATCTTAAGAAAAACAAGTCTTCAGAATTCTATAATTAATTTATTGAACAACATGGACTTTTTAAAAGATGCACTCCAGAAATCACTTTCCTTTTCTCACATTGCTGATTTACAAACAGGCTGTTCTGACTTTGTCTTCGTTGTTCCTGAGTGCTATTCTGGCAGAGATATAGCATCTTAATTATTTTCAGTCAATGACTGTCACATTCCTAGGTAGAATGGATAAATCTAATATAAGTCAAAATTTTAACTTCTCATTTAATTTAAAGTCAGAATATTTTAGGCTTGACTTGGGCTAAGAAACCTATAGCAGGGAATGAGAACTAGTCTCCTCTTCTATTATTAATCTTTCTTGTTCTTCTATTCCTCCTCTCTTACTCTATTGTCTCTCACTCAACCAAGAGAGCAGTGGAGGAGGTAAAGTGATAGACATTGCTTATTTGATTAGTGAGGTGTCCTCTTGGTGTGTCAGATGCTGAAGGGCTCTTTGTTCTTTTATGGGTTGCTTTTGTGGGGTCCTCGGCGGCCACTACTCTACTCCTTCTGTGAGAGTTTTCCACTTCCCTGTGTCCAATGGGCGACTTGCTTTTTACAAGGCCACTGACTACTACGTCTCCCTTAGTTCCAGTTGCTTATAATAAATCCTACACAGGCTCTATTAAAGTCACCCAGCTCTGTGAAGCAGAATTGTAGCCAGGGTTTTTTCTAGATGTTTCAAGTCCAGCTACCTTTTTAGGGATCCTCTCTACCAATAATAAATTCACGCATTTATGCCTCAGTTGTGTTTCTTGCATGATGTTCATCTCTCCTTGCTCTGCTATCACTAGTAATTTTAATTTTTTCCCCAATAAATACCTTTAGGTCAGAGGTAATCACTGGCTTCTGTGTTGTCCAAGTACTAGAACTACAGGGGCATAGTGTTCCTCTTCAAATCTGGCCTACGTGAGTTGCTTAAGATTCATTCTACTCTCTTCAAAGAAACACTTGCCATCCTATGTCCTGAATCCTTAAGCCTTCTCTTAAATGGTCTCACGACAGACGATATGTGAAAGGTGTCTGAAGCAACTTTATAGCTTTTTAATATGTTTTTTTATGGATTGGTCAACACTAATAGCAAGAATTTGAGGCCTCTGTCAAAACGGAAAGTCTGCTTAGTTCCAACTTTAAATTATATAAAAGCGGGACATTTTGCTGTGAGATTTTACAAGTGATGCTTTCATTTGGAATTAGAATCACTTCCTTGAGAGGGAGACTGATCTTAGATTTAGAAGTATTTTCACGTTCGCTGAATCTACTGACACATGCTACTTTTCTCTTCCTCCTCTCTCACACCTGCATGCACACTCTTCCTTTATTATCCGTGGAGAATAATGTAACACAGTAGGAGGTCTCAGCGAAGGATCACTTCATTGCAAACACAAAAGGCAGGTGGGAGTTGGGGATAATGAATATACCCAGAAGTATCTCAAAGCACTTAAGGTCTGAAGATATCTGTAAACAAATGTAAATAAATAATCACACAAAGAACAGAAAAGACAAAAATATAACTTACTCACGTTTCCTGTTCCAGTGTTCTTAATCTCTGGTTTTATATTTCTCTGGAGCTAGGTTGTTGTTTTTTTTTTTGTTTGTTTGTTTTGTTTTTGTTTTGTTTTGTTTTTAAGATGATTTTATGCTCATTCCTCACTATGCACCAGTCTCCGGCATACTTGTTCATGGCAGCCTCATTCCCTGAATACAACATACCTCTTCAAGCTTAGATCTCCATTGTTACCTGATTCATTTTTCATTGTCCAAATCAAATTCATGAAGCCAGTTAGTCATATTTCACCTCTGGTAGTACGTTTGGGAAAAATGGGAAATGGGAGTTCTAGCAGATTTGTAGGAGGAGAGCCTCCCGGAAACATCTCTAGCACTTGTGTGTTAAGAAATTAAATAAGATAGTATATCATGTAGCATAGTAACTCTTTTATAATACCAATAAGGTGCAGACATAAGTTTAAGATATGGTACAAAAAATACGGTACACAATGGAGTAATTACAGCTCCAAGTATACGAGCATGTTCAATAAAAGTACATTGGGTCTTATTCTTTGCTATTAGAACATGGATGGCACAGTTTTCCTTAATGCCAAACATACCCTTAGAGTGCTGGAATATCCTAAAGAATGAAAAGAAAAAAAAATCAAGAATGCCCATGGTGAGGCATAGCTCTATCTGTTTAAGTAGAAAATATTGCAAACTATAGATCACAATTTAATTATTAGCCAGTTAAGATTTGTGTTTCCTATTAGCTTTCCATTGCCATAACTCTTTGCTTTCAGTCAGAGCTTCTTTCCTGATTGTATATAGAAAGAGATTTTCTAAGTTTCACTCCCTCATGTAATATGCAGCCCCAGCAACATTGTGAACTATGAATATACATTACCTTGATGGATCTATCAAAGCAGAAACTCTCAGTTTAACAAATGGATATTTTAACCTTCATTAAGCAGAAACATTTTTTTTTTTACTTGAAAATTTTCTCCCCCTCTGTTGACATTAGCCACTATGTTGACATTTATAGTTATGTGTTAGTCTGTCTATCAATCCATTCTTAGTATGTTCATGATTAAATTTTGGCTGACACAAGAAGATAACCATAGTTGCATATTCTGATGATGGCCTTGTTGGAGGTGTTGGCAGTTTTTAAGTTCATTAAAGGATAGGAGTTCATCTTTATTTGCAAGTCCTTGCTATCACTTCAAACTTAACAATGTAAAAAAAATACAGTTTTTTCCAAAACCAATTATTTCTTCAACTAGAGTTTCTTTCTTTCTTTTTTTTTTTAAGGTTTTATTTATTTATTTGACAGAAAGAGAGATCACAAATAGGCAGAGAAGGAGGCAGAGAGAGAGAGGGGGAAGCAGGTTCCCTGCTGAGCAGAGAGCCAGATGTAGGGCTCGATTCCACGACCCTGGGATCACAACCTGAGCCGAAAGCAGAGGCTTTAACCCACTGAGCCACCCAGGCACCCCAACTGGTGTTTCTTCAATAAATTTGGATGTCTCAATAAATAAACTCTAAGCAGTAATTCTATTCTCTATAATGCTCTATCTTGGGCACTTAACCAACTGAACCACCCAGGTATCCCCAGGAATTTCAATATTGATGTAGTGATATGTGGCCATCTTTTTTCTTTGTAGGTTTTGCATGGTATGTTTTCTTGACAAAGGTTTCCTTGCTATAAGAACATGAACATAGGGCCCCTGCATGGCTGAGTCAGTTAGGCATCTGCTTTTGGCTCAGGTCATGATCCCCAAGTCTTAGGATCGAGTCCTGCATCCAGCTCCCACTCAGTGGGGACTCTGCTTCTCCCTCTGACCCTGCCCTGTCTTGAGCTTTCTCTCTCACTCTCTCTTTCTCAAATAAATAAGTTCTTTAAACATTTTTTTAAATGCTCTATCTTGTTAGAAATTTATATTTGTTTAAAAAAAATGAAGTCTCTCCAAGAAAGCTAGTGACAATATTAGCTAGTAATGAATAAGAATTGTTAGAATGATCTGAATGAACATCATACCTGTGTCTTGTGAATTTGCTATGTGTGCCCTGTGAACATCACTTTAATACTATTGTTATGTTTTATTTAAGCTGTTTACATTTGTAAAGTACGTAGACCAGCAGCTGGCACCTAGAAAGTAGTTGGCTATATAAATGTCTATTAAATAAATGAATATAAAGTCTTAAAAATGAAAGACTAAGAAGGAAAAAGAGTTTGTAAATCTTGGCTCATAAGAATATCATTTGGGGGCTATCTTTTTATTTCTTTACAGATACTTTGCTTAGAAAGATGATGTGGCCTTTAAAAAAGGGCTAGCTATAGGGATAGTGTCTAGAATCTGTAAGAAAGGTAGACAAACAGGGAGCTGGCCTCTGGGAAAAATCAAGAAACTATTACAAAATTTATGTCCCATAACTGATGTTACATTAGTAGGTATAAAACAACACAAAAGATAGTTTAGACAGAGCCTTTTTGTCTAGAGCTATACATAAACAATGATTAATGACTAAATTGTAGCAAATACGCACAGTAAGAAAGATGGATGAAAAAAACTGATGGATTTCCCCCTTCTTTAATGACAAATAACCTTCATTTAAAAATGAAGGTGTTTATGACTTTTGGTTAATTAAATTGTCTTGACATAGAAACTAAGTGGGGTTGCTGGTTAAGTAGACTACTTTCAGGAGTGGTGGAACTCAGGCATAAGATCTTACTTAGATGGAGAAGTAACTAGGCTTAAGAATGCAAGTGCACACAGAAGCAGATGCCCAACACTATTTCAATGTTAAGCAACGCTTCATTGCCTGCTCTGTGCCTACACTCATTCAGAGACTCATGGTACATTGCATTTATATAAAACCCCAGCCCTTTACCATAACCTACAAGGTTTTATAGAATCTGCCTCCTCCTGCTTTTCTGACTTAGGTCCTTAACACTCCTTCAAGTGTTTCCATGCTCCAGCCACACTAGGCTTCTTTCGGTCCCTTGACAATTTTGAATATCTTTTCAATTAGGCCACTGCAACCCCCATATTTCTACCTAGTTTGCTCCTGGGGCTGCCAGATGAATTTTTCCCTGATTATCCTGAATGAATATAATACTGCCACCTTCCCCAACCATAAGGACTTGTTATTGTATGGTCCTATTTAATGCTCTTCATAGTACCTATCACCATCTGGAATTATTTTTTCTTTGCTTATTTTTATTAGAATCATCTTCATTAGAAACCAATATACATGAGAACAAAAATTTGTCTATTTTGTATTCCACTATATTTCTGGAACCTACAACTATATCTGCTCTTAACATGTGCCCAATTAATATTAAATTAATTCAAAGAGAATAAGACATAGCTTTTGTGCTTAAGGAATCTGAAAATTATTTCTGCCTCTTTGCTTAATGTTTGCTGTTGACCACACACAGACTCTAAAACTACTAAACACATAAAAAGTTCCATCAATCCCAATTAGATAAGGTCTATGATTACTTTCATAAGGGCAAGCAGCTTGGAGATTGAGCAAACAGCTCTCTCTGTAAGGGGCACTTTTTTCCTTCTTCTTAACCCAAATATTTATTGCATATGAATTTATGTAGGTATCTAGACAACACATCTCTCCAAAACAAAGGAGAGTACATACTCTCTTTAGGGACCCTCCATTTCTTGCTCTCTGCTTAACTTGGTGGTAGTATTTTGAAATCAGGGAACTACCTTTTTTTTTTTCTGGCCATATCTATTAGAGGGCTTTAGATTTAGGGGTATTTGGGGAAGAAAATAAAAGCATCATTTTCTATCCATGAAAATAACTCTACTGATGACACAAACTTTGTTTTATACTCCTTAGCTGTGTTTTTAGAGGATAATGAGACTGAGAAGTGTTTACCTTTAGACACATGAATGCTTGAGACTGTGGAATTACTCTTGGGAGCTGGAAAATTTCCCATGGTTCATCTTTATTTATCTCAAAATCTCCAGAGATATCCTTTACAGGCATACCTCATGTTCAAAATTCTGCAATGTTGTCCTTTAGGGCTCCTGAGATTTTTAAAGAAAAAAGCATCTTCTTTGGTTGGGTAGATAGGATTGGCTTTATTTCCTTGAAAGAGACCGAATATATTTCTAACAAAATATATTGCTGCTCTAGCATTATAGGAAACTCACAGAGCTGCAGGTCACATAAATACTTACTAAATAATCAGTCTGCTGCCTGTATGATAGTTTTCAAATTTGTTTTTATATTATATCCTTCAATATGGAAATGGGTAAAGAATGACTACCCTATGGTTTGCTTTGAAAGCACTTTGCAGGTCATTAATTGTCTGATGTCTACCCCTGAGAGAATATCTAATTGTATGTGAAACCTACTGTATATATAAATATAAAACCTATAAATACATATATATAAATAAATAAAACTATATATGTAAATAAATACCTATATATAAATAAAAAACATCTCTGTGTATATAAATAGGTGTTAGGATATATTTATTTTCTCCTAGGGAAAGTATTCAAATACTATTTGTATTTGAAATGAACTGAAAAAGACGGAGATCTGAGTATTTTACAGAATTTATGCAGATACAAGAGATAACAGCTGGAAGTCAGAATAATATCTGACTTTTAAGAAATCCTATTAAAGACAGTTTTGAGGGCAATGTAGAAAATCTATATTAATTGTTGCTTCTGGCATGAGTCAAAATATAAATGCTAGGCTATTGGTGTGTGTATTGATCATTTAGGATATACATACCCCTAAAACATGATAAGTAACAGGAAAACAGAACTTTGGATCCTAACTGTAAGGAGGAGGTTGGAGAATATTTATACTCTATGGTAGTTATGGTAGCAAAGATTTTAACTGACAGATGATTAAGTGGATTTGAGATTTTTGCATAATGATAAACACAAACTATGCCTTGAAAATGAGAGTTGAATTTAGGGGAAATTTTTATTAATTCTGTCAATTCTTCTGCTATTGTCATGGAAACCAAAATAATTTATTGAAGGAACATAAAATGGATATATTGGTGCTAATATTTTTCAGGTCACCTGCGTTAGGATCAAATCATAAGTAAAACTGTTGTTCTGACAATGGTTGTTCATCCATCAGCCACCTAGTTTCAGCCCTTAGAAAAGTGATTTATATATAATAAATAGTTAAGATACTAAGTTGAGTAGATATTTAATAGATGAATAAGTGAAATCAAGGGACTAGCTAAAAATTATATAGTTACTGATTCAGAGACTCTATATATGGATTTTAACAACCTTAATGAACATGCCAATTCATCTAATCAAAAGAAAAATAAACCCAGGAGTCTGACTGCGATACTAAGAAAACAATGGAGTTAAATTCTTGATTAAAAAATACCTGATCCAGGGGCACCCAGGTGGCTCAGTTGGTTGAATGTCTGCCTTTGACTCAGGTCATGATCTCAGGGTCCTGGGACTTGAGTCCTTTATCGGGCTCCCTTCTCAGCGAGAGCCTGTTTCTCCCTCTCCTTTCTCATGCTGTCAAAAAATAAAATCTTTAAAAAAAATGACCTGATCCAGATGTTTATTTTAGTTATTCATAAAGAACCCATTCCCTGGTCATCATATTCTTTCACAATGGAAAGAGATATTTTGAGAGATAGTGAATGCTCAGCATTTAGCTATATCTAATTGCATTTAAATGATAGTCTTTTCTCAGGAATGCCATAGAAAATATCCAAACAAACTATAAGACTTTGAGCTAATTTCCCAAAAGATGAGATTTGGTAATTTGGTTTTTACTTTTTTTTAATTTTTAAGAAAATTAAAATCTACCCTGTGTTGTTGGAACATTTCCATAAGACAGCAGGACACTAGCAGTGGGACAAAATTGCTTTTTACTCTAGTTTCTGTACATAACAGTGTGCAACCTTGGGGAGAGAGGTTGGGGAGAGAGTCTCAATATTTTTTGGGGAGAGAGTCTCAATATTTTCTTACTTATAAAATAACACTAGATCTGCCTGCTACACGAAGTTGTGTAACACATAATTGACGAACCAATTGTATTCATTACTTTAGGATTTTTTTATTTGATCCTGTTGATAATTTAAGTAGTTTATACAACTAATTTAAGTTTAATATATGTTTGTACCAATATAAATTTATACATATATGCTATTTATAAACATTTTTCTTTTGCATCTATTGCAACAGATCTCAACAATAGTTCTGATTAAACACTCAGTGGCCTAAGTCAGTGTTTTACTTGCTTCTTTCCTTCCTCCCAATGAGTTTTTCCACCCATTCAACCACCTTCTTCACCAATTACTGGTTGCTGGGCTCAGTCCTAATCCCTTGCTACAGCTTCATGGCCAGATTCTGTGCTGAGCCTGGGATCTCAGGCTCTCCAGTATACCAGACTCTTGCCAGGTGAGAGTAGAGTAGACTCTGAAGCTGGCCAGAAGAGCAGGGTGTACAAAGAAAGAAGGAGACCCTGGAATATCTGAAATATAGTCCCTCTCTAGACTAAGAAAAACCAATGAAATAGAAAACTGGAAATAGGAGGAGAAATAACTAAAAATAGGCAAAAAACAAACAAACAAAACAGAAAAGAAAAAAGGACCCCAGGGCAGGGACTGGGACATAATTTCTAGCATAGGTCACAACTGTAGACTCAGATATCTATAAACTCTGGATAATATTTACATCACTTTACAAATTGACAGTACATGTATGGCTGCAGGCAATTTCAGAGTCAAGTACAAGGCGAAGCTGGTCTTGTTACTTTTTCGAAGAAAGAGAAGTCTTTGTTCTTCACAGGTTTCCAGTGGGGATGACTGAGGCTCTGAAGGAGCTGCTTTTTGTGAAGAAGAACCATGGAGAGGACTGAAGAGTATTCAAGTCCATATTGCCGGCTCTGGGTTGACCATGGATATAGATGCCTCCAAATTTGGGCATGTCTGCATGAATATGGCCAGTATCCATGAGAGAACAAGGGGAAACTGGGCAAGTGATTGATTAGGCAAATTGAGGAGAACGTTAAAGGGTTCATTTCTCATACAATGGGGGCAACAAGGAGATGTACAGATCATTCTTTGAAAATTGACCTTATCTCAATGACAAATGTGAAGACCGGACTAGAAAATAGCCTGTGGGAGCTGAAGGCCCTCTAAGCCACACAGATACAGCTTAAGAGGCTCCTATTGAGGCAGAGATGGTATTTCTACTACTTCTAACTGCATGTAATCCATTCACAAGACAACCCACCTGATGGACCATGTCTGACAATATGGTGTCTGGAAACAATGCCATCAGTGTTCTGAGGCATGAGGGATGTGGCATAGACTGAGGATACTTTGGGAGCAGGTACTCAATAAAATTATTGCAGGCTAAACAAAAATAGTATTATTAATCATCAAAAAATCCTTACATCGCAAAAACATGACACAGCAGCTATCTTCCCAAAGTTCTAAGATGTGGCTATGTGAAAAGTAAGATGTCTTCTTAAATACATATGATCATAGGTCCAATAATGAACGCCACATATATTTATTGCAATAGATACTGTTGTAGGTTCTTACTATGTATTGGCAAGCAAATCAGATGATAACCTTTGTTCTCTTTCTAACAAGAGGATCACTATTTTACTATACTCTTTGTACTCAGGGTTTATTAAGCTAATAAAAATATTCAAAAAGAAGCTAGAAGATGCTAGAGATGTTCTATCCCTCCCCAAACAGAGACAAGGGCAAATAATCCATTGACATATATATGTCCCATGGATCAAGAAAAACACATGACCCTGTCTATGTGATGTTAGGCAACAATCTTCTACCTAACAATATCTCCATATTTCCTGCCAGATTTATTAGAATTATATTATTAAAAATAATTTCCTTGTGCTTTGTTTTAGCCTGGAATTATATAAATCTAACTGTATTATGATAACTATGATGATAACTGTATTAAGATCCATTAACTGGTTGATCACTCAATCTTTTTAGGCCTACCAGTATCTTCAAGTTTGCCTCAGAAAAATTGCTTTGCTTGAGAGGCTGAGCTTCTAGCTCATATTATACTCGGTATATGCCAGATGACATCATCTTCTTGGTAGATAAGTGAGGAAGCTAGAGCAACACGTTTGTCCCCAGCATCAGTAAGCCTGCTGTGTCCATGAGCTTTTGCCATAGTAGTGCTTACCAGTTATTTAGCTCACAATCTAATGGTCAGTGGGGGTTTACTTGGGTGTCTTAGTATTTAACTATTTCTCCTGCTGAGCTCTTCGAACTTACGTGATTTGCTGCTTCACCATTGAGTATGTCTCAATGGTTTATCCTGATCTAGTGGTACGCTGGGTGATATCTATTCCATTAGAAGGAAAAATGGATAATATCCCAAATTAGAATCATGCTCCCTTGAGCTCCTGCAGCTTTCCAGTGACTTCATGATTACTGATGTTGTTAAGGAGCAGAAAAGAATGAGCCCTTAGTACATGTTAATAATTTGAAGTTAAATTTTATCCAACCCGTGACCTTTCTGAAAGGAGGTCTTACCTGCAGAGCAATATTTCAAACTTGTTAAACATATGTCATTTTTAATTCATTAATTAATGTAACACAAATTGTCAGTCAAATGTCTTTCCCTGTGGCATTTACTGTACAGCCCTCTTTAATTCTCAAAAATCCTGAAGAAAAACAGTATGACACAATAACCTAACACACCATAAAATGCTCTAGCACAACCCAGAGTATTTACATGAAAGATGCTCTAATCACACAAAAGAAACTTTCTACTTAGCACTGATAGTTTACATTTAAATCTATTTAGCAGTACATTTAAGCATACAGATAACATATGAGTGAAATGAGAAATAATACTGTGATTTCAAGCTTCACTGAACTATGGTATAGAAATTCTGAAGTAAACAATTGTTAAATGCTTGCCAGATAAATGACTATAGATGAATTGTTTTAACTCTCTCTCTCTCTCTCTCTCTCTCTTTTTTTTTTTTTTTTTGCTTAGAAGCAACAAATGGAACTGCATTTCTGTATGGTGTAGACCCCATATTTTAACCAATATAATACTGCTTTAGCCATCCCACTTAGAAACAAGAGAATCAATAAATTCTCTGAATATGCTACAGTTGGGTACCAACAGAATTTCTTATTTGCCCAGATCCTGCCTGGTTCTTCGATGTGTGAACTCGGGATGGTGATACAAAAGAAAGAAGGTACCTCAGTGTTGAACCAGACAAGTCCAACAGTGATTATTACAATTGTCTTTCTCTGTTCTAAATCTTATTTCAAGAAGGAAAATACACTATTATTATGCTACATTCCATTTAGCATAAGGATTGGGTCGAGGACACCTCAGAGACCAAAACTACCGATCTATCAATACCTATGTGCCAATATATAGAATGTATGGTTTGATCATCATTTTGATAGTTTAAGGATATTGTGATTCCAAACACTGTTGGAGCTTGAATGATTAGAAATCTAGGAGGGAATATGAATAAAAGACTAAGAGGTGGTTGCGATGGGAAAGGTGGTTGCAATGACTGTAGAGCCAGAAACTGGTAACGACAATTATGACTTTGCTTAACCTATTAGATATTGTCATGAATAATGAGTTGTACATTTAAAGCCAGCCTTCTGGGTGATGACTTTGGGGGCTTGATTTCCTAATTGGGTCCAGTCCTTCTGTGTCAGAAGGTAGGACCATAAACAACAGAGAAGCAGATGTGCCTAATGTATATTAGGTAGTGATGAAGGTTTCAGGATTGTGGTGACTAAGGTGCTCTGTAGCTCTCTATTGTGGCTCTTAGGTGCTAGGTCCTTGTGCAACACCTATGAAAAGTATTTCTATATAGGATCCTACCAATTTCCTCATTTCCTTCAGCATGTGTTTTGTTATCAAAGCTTAGTCATTTAGGGAGGAAGAGAGAGAGAGAAAAGAAAAAGAAATGATTTTCCAGAGATGTTTTATCTATTACCTGTACATGGTCTGGTAGATTTACCAGGTAAGTTTTCTTCTGCTTCCTCTATTAACCCAGCACATTGCCACTGGCACTGAGAAATGTTGAAAATGTGGATTGATTAAAATCATGTGTAAATTGATCACTTTCTATACATGTTATGTCCTCTGTGCTGAAGAATTTTTATCTTTGAAATGAAAGGCACTATGTAATTTATTAATAATATGCTGAGATTTTCTTTGGTTCTTTACTAGAATATTTTTTTCCCAAGATTTACAGTTCTCATAAATCTCCTTCTTCTTGGCTTAAAATTATATAAATGTCTTTTTTTTCCTAAACAAGCTGTTTTAAAATGCCAGAGTGCAAATGCATTTATTTTAGAGGTACTTAGGTCCTTTAAATTGTGAATAACAACAATACATTTATATACTTTGATATCTGACTATCCCTAGGAACTATTTATTGAACTTTGTCAAGCCATTACTAAAGTCTATGCATTCAGAGGATAAAATTTAGGAAGCTTTAAAAACTTAAGTATTTAATGGACTTGATTTGGTGTTTAAGGCCCAGGAGGGTGCTAGCTAAGTGCCTGAGATGTTCAAAGTTACCATCATAATAGCTAAGTCCCTTTCTCCCTTCCCTAGGGAGCTACTATGAGCTCAGTCTTTGAAAGGGGATTTAATCTTTTATTCATTATTCTTCAGAAAGCCCTTGCCTGATAATAGAGTATAACCTGACAGTAGGATGTCCCTTTTCTCAACTTCAGAAAACTGCTTTCTCCACTTCCTGCTTTTTCTCATTTAATATGACTTTCCCTCCCCAAGTCCCAAACACTTTAATTTGATCACTTTTTTCTCTTACAGTGTAGGGGCTCCTAGTGTTCTGAACCCCATCTCCAACATCAGTGTTTTTCTAGATGTTGTTAGAGCTAAGTAATATCACCTCATGTGGGAACCGCATCTGCCCATTGACTTCATAGAATTTCCTCAAATTGTTTATGTCTTCTCTTGGATGGCCAGCTGCTCAGTCATGAGAAGGGCTGAAGAGGGGTTTATTGAGTATTTAGGTTGTATATCTATTGGCTAAATCGTAAAACCTTAGAAGAGAAACAACTGACATGTCATCTAGTCAGTATCATGTCGTGATCTCTTCTCCAGTTTTTCTCTGGAGGTGTTTAACCTCTTTTTAAACACTGTCTAAGATCATGGGGCTCATTAACATCTATGGAAATCATCTTCATTGTTGGACAATTTTTAAGTTTATGAAGATCCTATATGGAGCAGGAAAATCAAGAACTGTACTTTTCCATTTCTGTATTCAGGCGACTAAAAACAAAAACAAAAACAAAAACAAATCTAGTGGCTTTGTAAGATATAAAACGTCCTCACACAATGTTTTATTAATCGATGCATTTACATAGTTTAATAGTAGGAGCATGTTGCATGCAGATTAGGTAACTGTATGTAACCTAGTTCTTAATTCACTCATATACAAAAGGTAAGGAATAGAGAAATACAGTAATACCTTTTCTGTTGTTTCACTTTCTATATTTTCAGTTACTCATGGTCAAGTGCATTACAGAAGCGATGATCCTATCATTGGGTTAGTGGTATCCTAACAGCAGGTCACAGCCCTTACATCGTTCTCTTCATTTCATCTCAACACATAGGCATTTTGTCATCTCTCAAAGTCACAAGAAGAAGGGTGAGTACAGTATAAGACATTTTGAGAAAGAGACCATATTCACAAAACTTTTACTATAGTATATAGATATAATGGCTATATCATTATGAGTTACTGTTAAACTCTAAACTCTTTCTGTACTTAATTTATAAATTAAACTTTATCATAGGTATGTGTGTATAGGAAAAAAACAGTATATATATATATCTATATATATCTATATCTATCTATCTATCTATCTATATATATATGGTTCAGTACTATCTGCTGTTTCAGGCATCCACTGGGGGTCTTGGAATGTATCCTCTGGAGATAAATGGATACTGCTGTACTCTACCAGAAAACACAAAGGGGAGAAAAATCCCGAAGGAAAAAGTAAATTACTGTAAACCAGATAATGACATTCTATTGTTATATTTAAATCTAGGTAGGTTTTAAAGCTCTCATAATTTATACAAGTGAAAATGAACAGAAAGATTGTTATAACCCAAGGTTTGGTTTAATTTCATCTAAGTGCTGTGATGTTGTATTTTAACAGCTTGCTAAGGGTGATGCATTCTTTTTGTTTTTGTTATTTAATCACCTCCAAATGTTATTTATTGAGTCCCTGAAAATATTTTCTTACAGTATTTAGATTTTCCTTGGAGATCTCATTTGTGCACAACCCCTGCTTGGCTCAGCTTATGAAAGCTGATATGATCTCATCTGAAAGTAATACTTCAGGGAGTCATTTGTTTTACAGAAATAAGCCACATCATCATGGATACTGAGGGGCACAGGATATGATTTTAGAGGGGAAATAAAAGCATTTTTCCTTCGTAGAAATGAAAAAGGATGATATAGATTGTATGTATCAAATATCAAGTATAAAAATATTCACATCATAACATTTAAACCAAATGAGATTTCAAGGAAGAGATCAATCACTAATAAATGTAGAATTTTATTTTTTCAGAAGTTCACTCACTCATTTTCCACTGTTTATCTTTCATTTATTTTCTTTCTATTTCTACTTCAACTTTAATTAGATTTTCATAGAAAAGCTCAGGTCTTGAGGAGAAAAAAACAAAACAAAACTATAGAAACACTTCATAGCATCTTTGTTAGAAGCTTTTGAGTTAAACAGATCAGGTCCAAAGCCCAGAACTGCCACTTACCAACTATATAATCTTGGCTGGCTATTACAATTTTGTAACTCAGAAATGCATGACAATTATATGATATCATTGTGGTAGTTGTTTGTGCTGTTGTTTACCAAAGCATAGGCTAGGGGTTTTTTTTGTTGTTGTTTGTTTGTTTGTTTTGTTCCCCCGTATTTGGGTAAAGACAAATGGTTATTTCTGGCCAATTGTTAATGAAAGAATGTGGCATGTATCAATTTCAAGATAAAGCATTTAATTGTCTGAGAATACTCTGCTGAATACCTTTCCTCTCTTAAGGTAAATGTCTATTGTGGCTTCTCTGGGGCCTGTGGTCCAGAAATAAAGAGATCTGGGGCAGTATTTCATTTGACCTATGACACTGCTTCCACCTTGATTTCTAGCCTCCTGAGACAATAATTTCTGTTGCTTAAGCCACCCATTTGTGGAACTTTGTTATAGCAACTCTCAGAATCTCATACAGACAGACTGTGGTTGAGGGGAAATGACCCTCCGGTACGATACACTGTTTAGACTTGGAAGCTGTCTCTTTCTGAAACATAATCTAGCAGACCAATTGTGTTTCATCCATAACAAGAGCCTGGTAAGTGTAATACTGAAGGAATGTCTCTTAGAAGTATCATTTTCATGAATTTTTAAAATGTATACAATACATAAAAAAGGCTAGCAGGACTATCACTGACTTGGTTAAGGTCTATTGAACACATTGAATCTTTACAATTATCAATTGTATGCAACATTTTAAAAAAGGTCTTGATACATTTCATGAGAATAGAATAGAATGTTAATGTTCATATCACCCTCAGAGGACTTTATGGAGTTCTTTAACAAATCTTTTTGAGCCACATGTAGTCCCCTATCCTTGTTCAAGTTTCAAAAATCCTCATATATATATTTTTGGTTTCTCAAAAAGTACCACCTCTTCATTCATAAGCTTATATTTCATTATTTTTCTGTTTACCAAGAAAGCCCACTTAATGTTGTAATACAGTCATGGGAAACACAATCTGTGAGGTTAGAAATCAAGGTGGAAATGAGGTTAGAAATCAAGGTGGAAGCAGTGTTGTTCCCTTCTGAGGGTTGTGAGAGACCATCAGGTCCTTGCCTCTCTCCTAGCTTCTGAGAGTGTGCTGGCAATCTTTGGTGTTCCTTTGCTCATTGTTGTGTCACTCCCACCTCTGCCATCTTCTTTACATCATGTTCTCCCTGTGTGTCTTCACCTCCTCTTCCCTCCCCATATTTCTGTCTCTGTGTCCAAACTTGCTCCTTTTTAAAATTACCAGTCATAACCAATTAGAGCCCAACTTAATGCTCATTTTAACTTGATTACCTCAGTAAAGATCATTTACCCAAAGGAGGTCACATTCTTAGGTACTAGGGGTTGGGACCTGTCCCTTGGGAAAAACAATTGAACCCATAACACCATCATTAATTCAAACTAATTAGCATTTCTAGTAGAAGTAACTGAATAGCTCACAATGGACATGACAACACACTGTGGGTACATTATTTTTTTTTAAAACCAGATGATTATTATAGCTAACTCTACCTTACGTACTTTGTGTGGACTGTCACCCATGGCACAAATCCTCCTTTTCTTCCTCATTTGACTCAAGTACCTAACAAATATAGGCATAGAGAAAATTAAGGAGATGACTGGGATCCTTACAATTCTCAATGTGTGTGTGTGTGTGTGTGTGTGTGTGTGTGTGCGCGCGCGGGCGCGCGCGCAGGATTACATTTCCCGACTTCCTTATGTTTAGATGGAGATGTATGACTATTTCACTTCATTTTATCTTCATTTTTTGAATAAGAATGAATAGACATATATGTGCATTCTTTGAGAGACTGGCAATGTCAAATTTTCTTATTCTTGCTTAACAAAAGATTGTTTTCTCTTCAGAGTGACCAGAGTTAAAATCTCTTTCCAAAATTAGTTTTCTGAACAATAACAATCTTTCCATCAAAGATGATGCTGGCCTACAATTTCATTATCATTTTCAAAAGTAATACTTTACTTTGTATCACTTCTTCAATCCCCCAAAACTGTTGATTAAGAAAATTTTAAATGTGGAAAATTAGGGAGTGATAAGTAATATTCTTCCTGCTGGTATGAGCAGATGATAAAAGAGAGAAGAAGGTTAATATGCCTATAAGGTCAAAATGCCTTCTTTCCAGCTGGCTCCTAGACAATTTCTAATGAGGATGGTATTCATATGCAACTTTTCTGTTTGGCTGCCTGAATTTTTCTAAGAGTTACATTTACATAAGTAATGGTTGAAAATCTTGCTTGAATTTACTTCTATTTGGTAGTTACCACTGAGTTTGACTTAAAAAAAAAAAAAGAGGTGAGGTTCACTTTTCAATATATTCAACATACCAGTAATAAAATATATTCCTTTTTGTCCCTTCCAGGTTTATTGAGATACAACTGGCATATAACATTGGATAGATTTAAGGTATACAGCATAGTGATTTGATATATACACACATATTGTGAAATGATTAGCACAGGTTTAGTTAACACAACCATCACCTAACTTACAATTTTTTCTTATGATGAGAACTTCTAAGATCTACTCTCTGAACAACTTTCAAGGATGGAATAGAATATTGTTAGTACTAGTAATCATGCTGTGCATTGTATCCCCAGAACTTATAACTGGAAGGTTGTACCTATTGATAGACCCCACTCATTTCTCCTATCCTTACACATACAATGTATTCCTATAAAAGAGAGAAGAGGTGGGTTCATGGGGCCATCCTTACTCACTTTAAGGCACTTCTGCATGTAACCTCATGCTGGGAAATGGGGTTCAAAGATGAAAACAACATGCCTAACTGTTTAATGACATATAATAATATATTTGAAAATTTGGTCCTAAGCAATTAACTGAGGCGATTATTATTTATCTAGAATTGAGTACTAATGCAGTGAATGCTTAAAATAAGACAATGTGCTAAGTTTTGAAAAGGAATATTTAAGATTTATCTTGTACTTAATATTGAAAGGCTGTGTTTCAGAACTGCCTGAAAAGATTTCTCTGCAGAGGATCTGAAAATTATATTCACAAAATTACCCTAAAAAATTCAGAATTGAGAAAGTATGCTGGCATGACTATTTTAGGCTTATAACCGGCTAATGGATAAAAAAACACTCATTTCATCAGAGGCCTAAATTCATATTTACCAAGAATATTCAATCTTATCTACATTGCTTGCAAAATGTTTCTCCTTAAAACCAATAATCCTATGGTGTGTTCTGCTTAAATTGTATGTGTAAATGAAAGCTGAACTTTCAACCTTTCTGCACTCCCTCAAGGAAAGGAAGAAATTGAAACCTATTCTGTGAATGCAGTCATTTAAAACAACCCCAAATTTCAAGCGAATACAGATGATCTTAAGAATTCAGGGCTGGACCAAAACCAAGAGGTCAGGTAGTCTGTTTTCCTTATTTTTGGAAAGAATGTGTTTAATCCACACCAAAATGGTAAGACTCCATGAGAGAATTTCAGAAACTCAAAATAAAGATTTCTTAAGTCTTACAAAGAGTATTACTTCTCAATTCTTTATGCAGATACTAACAAATGAGTTATTTCTCAGCTGGTTGAGTCTAATTTTTTGTATTACATCTTTCAATTCAAGGCTCCTCAATATTTTAAAGTACATGTAAATTACCTGGAGACCTCATTAAAAATGCAGTTTCTCATTGAGCTGGTCTATAGTGGAGGCTCCGAACTTTTATTTATAATAAGCTCTCAGTGAAGCTGATGCTGCTTTTCAACAACAGGACTGGAATAGCACCAGTCTAGATAACACAGAAATGCAGATCTAGAAGTAGTATTCTTAGAGCTCACTCAGTCACTTTCGCTTATTAAAAGATTTTAGCCACTTTGAATGATAGTTCTCTAGTCTTCTTTGTTTCATGTATTCATTTGATTTTTTTTTTTTTTTTAAATATCGGATGGCAAACAGGATTCAAGTATTTTGTTTCATTGTACATAGCAGAGACTGGAAAACCGCCAACCAAGATATTATAGAGCCGTGCAATTATTTAGCCAACTACGTTTCAAATTTCATATTGAATGTCAGTGAGGCCAAATATTTAAATTTCAATTAGCCAATTGTTATTTTCTTACACAAAGTAATTTTACACTTTTATACATTTATGGCCCTTGCTTAATCATTGAAGACATTTGGGTTTTAAACCCTGGTTGGTTGCCAGACATTAGGTTAGTAGTTGACAAGATAAGCTTGGAGGCCTCCTTCAACTTTATGATTCTAGCATTAATGAGGCACCAGGAGACTAAAGAACTTTCTCAAATTTACGTAACTGCTTGATGCAAAAATGGGAACTTACACTTTTGATTCTAAGTAAAATGCTGTTTGCAGTATCTGACCCTTCACTGATATGGCTCTTTACTTACTAGACATTATAAACATATATGTAAAAATTAGAGAACTTACATTTGATTTTTTAAAGATTACAAGTATTTTAAAAATTGTGATTATTTTCATCAAGTAGATTCATCTTGATAAAATAATTAACATTTTTACTTTGTGAACATGTTAGCATCTATGCAGGACTTTTAAAAATGCATTATCCATGTGGGTTTTGGATGGTCATGTTGTGGAAAAAGTCTCTTAACAGATGAAAATTTATGAACAAAATGTGTTTTGTGGATGTAAATCCTATCCAGTAACATGTTCTTGGATTGCCCCCTGGATTTTCTCCCGAAGTTTATTTTCTCTGTAGTTTGAGACTTCTTCCCAAACTTTTTTTTTCTTTTTCTTAATTCTACCTCCCAACATGGGACTCAAACTTACAAGCCCAAGATCAAGAATCACAAGGCTCTACTGAACGAGGCAGCCAGGTGCCCCTTCTTACCAATCTCTGTTATGAATCACTTTCATACATTAATGCTATTATAGTCCCTTTCCTTATATAATTATTATTTTCATTTGAAAAATTGAGTTTATGCTCTCCTGAATTTTCTTAATTTCTTAATTTAAGTAAGGCACGGAATGTAAATAAATGGATTAGACTGTCTACTGCCTAATAATTTCATTCAACTCATTTTTTGATGTGTTTAAGAAATATGGATGCCATTTCCAGATTATGGAACAAAATACCTTAAATCAAATGGCCAATCACTTCACATAGATGTCAGTGGTGAAACTCATCTGGATTTTGTCCTATTAAAATATTTTCTTTTCTCTTTCTCTTTACCCTGTAGATATTAAGTATGAATGTAAATAATAATAAAACCTGTTTAACAAACAGGTTTTTGGTGACACCAAAATAAAGACTTTGAAATCTGTCATTATTAACATGCATTTATTTTCTATTTGAAAGCACCAAACTGATTCTGTTATAGTGACGTTATTAGTCTGACAATTGTAGAGTCGATAGAAAATGAATCTAAAAGAATTTCAAATATTTATCATAAGACTGAGAGAAGATTGCATACTGAGTAATCTATATTGTTCTCAGAAAATAATATCAGCGATTACTATCTACAGATTAGCTTATTTTTAATATTGCTACGTTTTAGTATCACCACCATAATAAATATAGCTTAAAAAGCCCTGTTAAGGTAGTAGAATGAAATGTACTTCAGCAGCAAAAAGGTGGTGACTTCAAAGACTGAGCCATGATGTTTAAAATCTTTCTTTCGGGGTTCCTTGGTCACAATGAAGAGGTGTATCTGATTGTTGGGTATCTTTTACGTGTTAGGCATTGTGATGGGCACCAGGGAGCTCCTGCAGACCACGGCAGCTGTGACTCACGGATGGTGTGTAAAGCCATACCTGTAATCAGGCACACAGATTTCGGGGTGTAAGAATGAGGATAGGTCAGCACAGAGCACATGGAGGAGGTCATCTGTATCAGCCTTGAGGTGAGGAGACGTGATATCTAGTAGTTAAGGACTTGGACTTAGAGTTAGATGTTGGCTCAAGTTCTGGGTTTACCATTTTACTAGTTGTGTGGTCTCAGGCCTGTTAACTCAGTTTCGTAGTATTTAGTTAGCTTTTTTTTAAAAAAACTGAGATAGCAACAGTATAGTAGACTTACTTGTGGTGGCCCCCCAAAAGATATGTTTGTGTCTTAATCCCCCAAACCTGTGAATATTACCTCACATAGTGAAAGAGTGGATATTGCATTATATGGCAAAAAGCTGCGATCCAGTGAAAGATTTTGGGAGGAAGAACATATAACCTGGATAATTATCCATGTCAATCCTATCTGCAATCATTGTGAAAAGCAGAGTGTTCGAGACACACAGAGGAGAAGACCATGCGAGGGGATGCAGCACAAGCCAAGGAGTCCTGACAGCTGTGGGAAGCCTGGGGTGGCAAGGAACAGAGACTCTCCAGCAGAGCTTTGCAGGGAGTGTGGCGCTGCTGATACCTTGATTTTGGACCTCTGACCCTCAGAACTGTGAGAGAATAATTTCCTGTTACTTGAAGCCACCTAGTTTGTGATGACTTATTATGGCAGTCCTAGGAAGTGAATACAAACAGCATCTACTTTTGAAGCTTGAAAGAGGTGCTATCAGCGTGTAATTTTTAGGCTAATTTGACTGTTTGCAGAACTGGAGGATGAGCAAAAGGTAGGTCGAAGGACGGTGGGCAGGGAGGGAGTGGAGGGGAGGCGTTTGCCAAACTCAAGAAGTGAGAAGTGATAATGCCACTTCAAAGGTAGTGAGAGAACTTCAGAAAAGGGCATCCTGACAGTTCTGTAACAACTTCGCTCCATCCCCCCGGCCCCCGACCAGCATGCTAGAAGTTAGGTTTTATTCTTTACAAACTAAGCAATATCAATAAAACAAAAACAATCACAGGCAGCTTCCTTCACCAATGAGAAATATAAAAAATGCACTGCTTGTTGATTGTTTCAGAGCTCAGTCTCCAGCTCTTTCAGAAAAGAACAATGCAGGGGTGACAGGGAAATCAGGAGGTATTGAAGTTTCTCTCAAACTGAGCACATTGAAAGCAAACCCAACTGAGTTCCTAGATCACAACTCCCAGAAAATAATTAGCTAGGTAACTATAGCTCAGCAAAAAGCCCTTCTCAGACAATCAGGGCAGCAAAGCTTCATGGGTCCTTAAGACAGGCACCCAATCCAGGTGGAATGCCAAATTTTCTGTAACATACGTTTATAATACAAACCTCAGAAATTACAATCTTCACCCTGGGTACCGAAATATTCTCATAAACCGGGGAGGTACACCAACTGCACTTAGGTCTCAGCGCTCACATTTTATCTGTACCTGATTGTTTCTTAGTTGAAACATCGCTGTTCCCATTATAGTTGTCTCATAGGTCTACTGTTCTGCTTGTAATACTTTCCACTAATGAACAAAGACACTCGTTTCCTTTGGAACCTGTAAGAGATGGTAGACATCAAATATAAGCACTTTGCAAAATATTAAGAGGGAAGTAAAGTGAATTTAAGAAGTTAATTATAACCTAGCTGATAAGGCAACACAGTTGGGTTATTACTAGGGGTTGCGAGTCCCTTGATATTCTATTTTCTGATTTTCAGGAAAGGGCAATAGCTGCCATGGGCTAGTCGCACATCTCACAGGTATTTCCTCCTGTTTAATATCTGGGTTGTAAACATATATCCTCTGCATAAGATTTCATGTTTTTCTTAATGAAGAATGAGGATGATTTCTGTTCTAAGGATGCACCTATTTCCCAAATGATCAGTAAGACTTAATTGCTGAGCCCTTAGAGACAGTCATTCCACTCATTCCCTCTATTGAGGGTGCGGCCTGATTCTTTAAATTCTTAATAGGTCAGAAATAGCTTAACCATGCCAATTCCCATAACATCTATAAAACATAAACAAAACACACACACACACACACACACACACACACACACACACACACCCAAGTTATCTATTTTAAATCAAAAGAAGAAAGAAAAAACTATCCATCCCCAAATAGCTTTACTATCTCCTTTCTCTCATATTTCAGTTCTTAGCAGTAGAGCACTTATAAGAGAGTCATTAGGGGTGCAGCTTTAAATTGCATCAAGAATTTTTTTCTAATCTTAAGATTTACTTTTTCTAATTATCACACATTGTGAAAAGAGAAAAGAACCTTAAGCAAATAAGACATGAGAAAGTCTACTTTTGATGAAGGGATTATATGGTTCTTCAAGTCTGTAATAAGCCTCGAGGGGCTTTTACCTGATAGAATTCCATAGCAAATGTTGGGGGAATTTTCTAATAACATGAACATACTGAAAGTTGAAAATAATGTTGAGTCATCATGAGGATGTTTAAAGCTATGAATGAAAGCAGGACAAGAAAATCAAACTTACACAATTTATAAGGATGTTACAGTTTTCATATATATCCAATGGGTTTTTTTTTTTTTTAAGTTTGTCTGCTCTGGAAAATCATGAGACTCACCCTTCTGGTTGCTGGCTGAAAAGTGTGATTGGGTAGCTAAAAATACCTCAACTATATTAAGGAGGGAACATGAGAGTAGGAATTTACAAATTGGCATGTAGAATATATTCAATTTAGTCCTACCATAGCATTTTTATTGCCACCAAAAATCGTAAGTGAATGTATTCTGAGTCCATGCAGAGCCACAGATAACACTGGGTTGCCCTCTGTTAACTCAGGGTCCCACTTGTGTATTAGAGGCACCAACCCTAAAATTATCCTCCCCTTCACTCATTGCTACCTCTCTAGATCACAGGCTCAAAATTGTCAAATTTCCTTCAGCTGTGATTTTTTTGTGGAGGAAAAAATGTAGCAAGATGATATTCTGTGTATTGTATGAAGACATTCAGAACAAAGGCTCAAAGCGGGAAATTGAGGGGACATTAACTGAAAGAGGGTACAAAAGGAAAGACTTTGCTATATAGTAACACACCATACACTTGGCTCATGGAGGTTTTGTTTGGTTAGAGCCACAGTATCAAACCCACAAAGCTTTTTGTTTTGTTTTCAGAAACTGGGGCATCTCCTTTCTATCTGCTCTCTCTGATGCCTCATGTTCAATAAATGTCTAAGTTATGAAAAGGTTGCTTCTTAACTATTGCTCTACGTCTCCTATGACAAAGAGTCTATTGTCTTCCATATCAACACCATCCCTATGGCCTCCCCAACTGCCTCTGAAGTGGGCTCCCCACATCCGTGCCAACCAGTTCTCCATACAGCTGGAGTGAACTTTTAAAAAGTTAAACCTGATATTGGAGATGTCTTGTATATAATCCTTCAGGGTCTTTTCCACTGCTTTTAAGGCCAAGTTAAAAAATCCTTACACAATTTATAAGCCCAAAAGGATATAGTCCCAGCTTTCTACTTCAAACTCCTCTCACACTGCTCATAGTGATAACTAAGAAAACTATTGTGCTTGGTGATTAGGAAGTGAAAATGTTATCAGGCGAATATTGTGCAATCGTAGATGCTGGCACAAAAAAGGAATGGAGAGGAAAGAAGCCTAGGCATAGTTACAGATCACAAAAATTTTGTGTATTTTCTTTACCAAAATATACCCAACACCTAGGACTTTGTAGGACAAGGTGAATTTAAAAGAGAGAAGCTGCTTCTTCTTCTTCTTCTTCTTCTTCTTCTTCTTCTTCTTCTTTTAAGATTTTATTTATTTATTTAACAGAGAGAGAGATCACAAGTAAGCAGAGAGACAGGCAGAGAGAGGGGAAGCAGGCTTCCTGCTGAGCAGAGAGCCCGATGTGGGGCTCGATCCAAGGACCCTAAGACCAAGACCTGAGCCAAAGGCAGAAGCTTAACCCACTGAGCCACCCAGGGGCCCCAAGACAGAAGTTTCATTAGGAAAAAGAATTAAGATGCCTCTCCAAATTTGAAGATAATAAATGGAAATGGGGCATGGTTTAATATAACACATGGATGGTAGCTCTTGCCCAGGCTAGATTTTGGCATTAGAGGTTTGTTCTGTGCTTTGCCCTTCTCTGCGAGTCCCCTTGGGTAGTCATTCCAGCTCACCTTGCTCATTTATAATACTGTGAATAAAACGCTTGCTTTCACCAAGCCGTTGTGGAAAATGAATGTTTGCTGTGTGTTTGAGATTAGGAGATAAAAGGCAGTGTAGGACAGAAATGGTATGTCGAAAGGTTATTAATGATGTTCAAGGCTAAAGGGAGAGTGACGGGCAAATTCTCTTTAGGCCTCAATAGCATTTGGTACCATGAAGGAGCAACACTTATTTTTAGGTATACATTTTCCTGTTCATCACAGCCAGGATTCATAAAGACAGACAGTATTTTAGGGATACGATAGGATCAAGATTTAAAAATAAGTCAGTTAAAATCTTCAAGGAAAAAGAAACACCAAAATAAACATATTCATTGAATAATAAAAAGTTGCCTGTGTAATCAGATAAAATGGTTTTAATTAAATATATGCAAAATATGTTGTATGGATTATGAGTAAATTTTATATATATATATATATATATATATATGCATGCACATACACAAATACATCTGTTTCATCCTTAGAAGTATTACAATTGATTAGCTCTACCTTTTCTCCCTCTCCAGAGTCTACAAATTACTCTTGTATATATTACTGGCTAGAAATCATTCTTATTGAATTCCACATAATCCAGTTGGAATTATACTCAGATAATTTCATGTGACTCGCCCTAGTCCATATTCCTGCATGGAGACAGCACCCCATGGGAAAGATGTTTGCCAGCTCCCTGTAGGAGAAGGTTTCAAGACTGAGACTACAGAGATTAAGATGCTCTTATCTGAATTGTGTATTTTGTCACTGGCATGATTTTGGAGGGCTGCATTTGCCCCCCACACAGAGAACAGTGTCGCTGATTTGTCACAATCAACAGAAACTACAATCTGCATTATTCAGAAGTTCTCCAACTTAACGTATGCTTCGAGTTGACATATTCCTCTAACACCTTCAGACCCCACTTTCTTTGTTTCCCTTTCTGACTCTGCCCAGGTTCTCACTCAGTTCCTTGCTCTGCTTGGTGAGAATCACAAGAATCTTCTTCTAAAGTTGCCTGCCTCCCCTTCCTGTCTTCATATCACCGTAACAGTGAGGTGAGGTTTTGTTTTCTTTTGTCCCATATTTACTGTCCATGCAGTCCTTTTCTGTTAAATTGTATGATTTTCTTCCAAGCTATTTGTAAACTACATTATGTTTCTTTAATTCAAATAATATAATCTTATAGTTATAAATTGGTATAAAAATGATCTATCTGGGGGCACCTGGGTGGCTCAGTGGGTTAAGCCTCTGCGTTCGGCTCGGGTCATGACCCCAGAGTCCTGGGATGGAGCCTCACATCTGGCTCTCTGCTCAGCGGGGAGCCTGCTTCTCCCTTTCTCTCTGCCTGCCTCTCTGCCTACTCGTGATCTCTGTCTGTCAAATAAATAAATAAAATCATTAAAAAAATGATGTATTATTTTGTGTCCTTGTGATTACCTGTCCTTTATTTTCCTCCTTCGGATCTTGAGATATTCGAGTATGTACTTTACCTTTTCAGCAATCTCTGATTCATTCCAAACCCCAAATTGATTAGAATATTTCTATTTGTCTTAGTTAACATCAAGGACTCTGTAATTAAACCACCTTCATTTAATTGGTGTTTCCCCACTCCCAATCTCTGTGACATTTGGCAAGTTACTTAACCTCTCTGAGCTTCTCTGAGCCTGTTGATACATACATTCACCATAGAACTACTGTAATTATTGTTATTCTTACTATGACATAGTTCTGAGGCCTTTTAACAATTTCACTCTTTTATCTAATTTCTATTGAGGCTTTAATTAGTCTAATAAATGTTAAATTATATCTTAATTCAAAACATTATTAGGTTAGCATATTAGCTTGCTAATAATGACTGGGGCCACTATAACAAAGTACCATAGATTGGCCGGCTTAAACAACAAAATTTTATCTTCTCACAGTTTTAAAGATTAGAGGTCAGAAGTCAAGGTGTCAGCGAGGCTGATTTCTTCTAAACCATCTCTCTGGTTTGCAATTGGCTATCTTCTCCCAGTGTCTTCACATTATCTTTCCTCTGTATATGACTATGTCTTAATCATCTCTTCATTTAAAGGGACATGGCATATTGGATGGACCTGCCCTGGTAACTTCATTTAACCTGAATTGTCTTTTTTAAGGCCCCCTTTCTAAACAGTCATATTCTGAAGTACAGGGGGTTAGAATTGCAACATATGAACCTTAGAAGAACATAAAATAGCCTATAAAAATCAGCATTTCTGAAATTCCTAAATTCAAGTATTCAAGATTTCTCTTTCATTGGAGAGAAATGAAATTAAACAGAATATCAAGAACAAAGAGAGAAAAAAGAGAGAATGACCATTAGTGTAAATTTGATTTTTTTTTTCCTGGATTGTCTTCCTTTGTCTTTTCAGTAAAGACAATGAGACCATCAACCTCCCTATATTTACTTTTCTTTCACCTCAGGAAACCCGTTCTTTTTGAAGCCCAGAGCTTATATTAAGGCTAGTGTAACTCAAATGTGACTAACTAACATACCATGTCCCTTCACAGTAGTTTTTGAAATCTGGCATCTGACCCAGAACATATTTCTGGAACACTTTTAACCTATGTGTAAACACAACATAACAGGTGATTTCTCTAAGGCTTATCAAGCAGTATGAATTGTTCCACATTAGTAATGATGATAATAGCAAATCTTTCTCTAGTGTTTTCTATGTGCCAGTCACTATTCTAAATACTTTACAGGTTTTCATTCTTTTAATCCTCTTGTGAAACTTAAAGTTCCTATTCTTGAGAAATGCAACATTAACTTTTACATTGCTAAGAGATTACAGGAAAAAGAAATTTAAATATGCTGTAGCTTATGTTTAATATATGACCAACCTTTTCTCAGTTTAACAATACCTTGAAGAAAATAGAAAGTTTTAGAATTCATTCATGATTTTTTAGTCATTTGTCAGTTGTAGACAATGAAGTGAGTACACTGATGAAAGGCTGAAGAATTAAATTTACATTCCCTCTAGACATACATACTTATCAAGTATTAAAATTTTTCACATAGTACACTATAGAATTCTTCCGTAGGGGAGGAGAAAGTGGTTGAGAAAGTGATATACACCAGATATCATGGTAACTGGCTTGTCCAAGGTCACAGAACTGGATTATGGCAGAACTAATTCCAAGCTATTGGTGATATGCCCCATGTTTCTTTGCTACCTATAAACATAAGGAACAACCTTTTGCCCGTGAGGCAAATTGGTTAAAAGAAAAAAAGTTAGATTTGACCAAACAATGCTAACTAAAGTCCGTTTTGTTTTATTTGTAGAAAATTTTGTGTTAGTCAGTATCCTGTGATAAGACTTGCTCACTATAGGCATGCCGCTCTGTAGTAATTGATTATCAAGAAAAATATAGAATAATGGGGTACAGTAGAAATTATACTATTTGTAGTTTAGCTAAACTTTTGGGGAGCTATAATACATATTTAATTTAATTCTTAACTCTGTGACAAATATAAGGAAAGAACTTAACTTACTCATATTTCGTAAATCTTATGCTAGTATTTGTCTTTTACACTATTTTTTATGTCTATGTTGAATAAATTTAAATTTATTTACTTTCATACCTAAGAAACCAGATATTTTTAACTTTATATTCTGGAATAATGTAACAGTTTTTAATTTTTTAATTTTTAATTGACTCTAATTGCATTTAAAATGTACTAAAAACAACTAGTATGTTAATAGTTCTAAAAGATAAGTTTCTGGTGTCATTTTCTTGCTCATAATGTTATGCACTTTTAGAAACTCAAGTCCAGGCTACATAGAAAGGCGTTGCAATCTTCACCCTCTTGTCTTTCCTGGCCTTGGAGTCTAATGTTTTCCTTAGTTTACAAGTTGAGACCATATTATTGTAGATTTACTAATACGCTTTGCTACCCACTTTTCTCCTTTCGGCCTTGATGATTGATTGCTTAGCAGACCTTCCCATCATTCTCCATGTAAGGAAACTTACAGAGGTATCAAAACCCAATCAGTGTTACCACTGGTATGAAAACTTCCCTGACCTCCTCAGAGAAAATCCCAGCTCCTTTTTTTCCAAACTTCTGTAGTTTGTAAACTGTTATATTCTTAAGACATTGATCACCTACTAAATTGTAACATTACATTTTTCTGCAGAAATTATTTCACATATATCACAGAGATATTTCTGTGCAACTTTACACCATGTCTGTTAGATGATGGAAGTTTTCAATAAATATTTATGGGAGGAAGGCAATCAGAAAAGTGGAAATGGATTAAAAAACATGGCAATTGGTGCACTGTCTTTTTTCTTCCTAAAGGAAAATATACAACAATATTTGCTTGTAGCTGACATAACTATCAGAAAGGGTAGGACAGACCTGTAAATAATGAGGTAATGATATAATAAGAATCAACAACAATTTTGGAATAACCAATATACATTTATCTATTCAATAAATAGTTGCTGAGCCTCACCACAGGGGGAGCCTATGTTAAGAAGATGATTAGGTAGAAAAATGGACTCTTGCTTTAAGCATCTTATAGTCTATTGATAAATAAATAATCTCAATCTGGTATGCTAAATTCTATAATAGGTTGTTACAGAGAGGTCTACGGAGGTACAGAGGAAGACACAGCTAGGTTTAACAGAGAGCATTTTTAAAAATTCAGAGAAGAAATGGTATTTGTTTAGAATTTTGAAGGTTGGAGATTAAGTTTACCAAACAGATAAGAAATAAAACATGATTTTTGACATGAGGAAAAACATAAACATAGTTGATAAAATGCAGAATGTGATTTATGGAGAGATAAAAATTAAGAGTTGAGAAAGACAGGGCAGTTCTGTTGAGAAGGAACCAATGAGCCATCCTTCTAAGTTTGGCTTTGCCTAAAGGGAGATAAAGAGCCACTAATGGGTTTTAGGTAGAAAAATGACATGATCAAATTCACGTAATGTGAATGAATAAATTAAGATTGTGAGGCAAAATTGGAAGCAGGAAGATCAATTAGGATACCACAGGGAATCTGGGAAGTGCTAGAATCCTTAACCCAGACAATGGTAATGGGGTGTAGAGAAAAAAAGCAATGCACAGTATAGAGATTTAGATTAGGTGATGGGAAGAGGGTGGGCGAAGATAGAGTCTGGCCTTTTTCTTTTATGTTTTCTTTTTACTTTTTTTTTCTCTTCTCTTTCTTTCTTTCCTTCTTTCTTGAAGAAGTGGTAATGGCAAATATTAAGATTAAGAGGAAAATATAGTATGAGAAAGAAAAACAATTAGTTTAATATTGATTGGATTTCACCTGGCTCTGGAAAATTAAGAGGTCCTGCCTAGCAAACAGTTATAAATATTTTTCTGGCATGAGGTAAGACTCAATTGGAAACATATCCAAAAGTGATGGTATATGCATGGAGGTTAAGACGGTAAAAGCATATGAAATTGGCCAGAGACGTCTCTGAGAGAAGAGAGGCCCAAGTCTAGTAAAGTCAGTAAAGAAAACGAAAAGAATGGCTTGAGGTCAGGGGAAAACTGTGAGAAAATTGTGTCATGAGAAAAAGAGAGGACAGAGTTTTAAAGAAAGTCTCACCCATGCATGACAATGTGAATGGTACACAGGGAGCATCCAACAAATGCTTCAGGAAGCTCATTATAATAAGCCAACTGGCATTTAAATTGGTCAATGAGTGTAATTTCAATATCTACCACTTATTTCAATTTTGAAAAGTCAGATTACATCCTGTGCCTGGACCAGGCACTCTTCATGAGACAAGATGTATAATTATATTCTCATATAACGTATGTATAAAAACCCAGCAAAAACACTTACGATGTGTCTGCTTCTTATAGAATTGTGAATATCTGCAGATATTTTAAAAAGAAATTAATAGTCATAAATTCTATCTTTAAAGAACTTATAATTTGATTAGGAAACTTGCTTATTTCTTCCCATGTGGCATGGCAATTTAGTTTATGTCAAGGGACCATGATATAGAGTCCATTGACTTCTTATGGGAAGCAGGATAGACAAAACCCAAATAGCATATCTAAAGCCTGATGCTTTGTGTCCTTCACACAACTGAACTTATCTGTGACAATAGTCAATCTTTCTGAGGTGGCTCCCAGGAGACTAGAGATTGTTATACCAGACAGAGCCCGGGAAGTCTTTGTGTGCCACTAACTGATCAGATTATGTTATTTATTCCTGTCATTTTCCATTCCTTTTGCTGCTGCTGACCATATAATAAGCTGGCAGACAGTTCTGCATTTATCACTCCTCCATCTATATGAAAAAAGACCATAATTTAGTGAAACTCGTGTAACTGCTATGATGAATGTCACAAGGGGCTTGGAAGGCTCTGTTTCATGGATGCCACTGTTCACATAGATCCAAACAGCCTGTCTTTTCCCAGAAATCTCTCAGTGTATGCGGAGGTTTTTCCAATTTCCTTATGTAACATAAGTCATGGTCTGTACAATGAACACGAAAGCTATAATATATCTCTATTAGAAAATTATTATATTTCTTTGTTGTTTATTCCAATATGTTATGTGATTTCTTTTCCATTCGAGGATAATTTTTCCTACTTTTTTGAAGCTGAAGGACCTCTCATCTAAAGCTTATAAAATGCCATTACTTCAGTGAAACTCATTTATTCTTATTATTCCTCATTACTTTTTTATATTCTAATTGCTCTTCAGAGCTTTACACAAGATGCACACAATCTCCGACTACATGTGCTTCTCCAGTTACAATTTTATAGCTCACACGGTCAACGTGTACAAATTGTACACACCAATCTGATGCCTTAGCTGTGGTAATTGGATTTGCCATGTAATTACAGGTGGTAATGACATTTTAAGCACCTTATACAGGTGCTGGGAGAGGTTTATTATTATTTTTTTTTATGTGAAACAGCATTAAGAAAGTCTAAGTTCTTGGAACCATGCCAGACTGCAGAGGTGCCTTTCAACTGTAAATAGCAGTTTTCATTAGAGCGTAATTACAACCCTGACCACCTGCACTACTCTTTGTCACATCAACCACCCCAGGACCAGGAAATCCTGAGAGGAGAGTTAGTGTTTTGGGCTTTAAAAGCTAGAAAATTAAACATCTATTTATTACAGAGAAACATTTATAGATGTTGGATCAGAATCTGACACTCCGTGGTTGCATATTCCTTTTTGGTTACCATGAACAGGGGACTGCCCAACTGCATTAAAAAAAAAAAGAAGAAGAAGAAGAAAAGAAGAAATTCTGGTACAAGTCCTTCTCTGCATGATCAGGGATCAGACTCTGCATGCTTAACACCAAAATGTATAGTCCAATTGTGTGTACGTGCATGTGTGTGTGTGTATGTCTATCAGTCACTCCAAAGCCGAGTGGCTGACCTGATAGTTTACTGAGACACTCCCAGCCACTTTAATGACGTTTCATTAATGATGCTTCAACCTGTGGCTTTGTTCATGCATGAAAGTAAATTCAGGCAGTTGCCATACTTACTAAGAACCCAAAGAGGGCAGAATCCATGCGAGGGTCTGAAGGGGAGGCTGAAAGGAAGGAAGATTTGATTTTGCACTCCAGAAACTAGCTCTAACACTTAATGTGCTGTTACCTCGCTGAACTTCTTTACCATAATAAACTGATGGTGAGAACACTTATTGTGCAGAATTTTTGTGAAGGGTGAAGCGATAGAAGGCATGTAGGGTACTAATACTGTGCCTAGCAGATATTAAGCCGTTGATAATGACGACAGCTGTTGTTATTAAGAAAATAACGTGGTTGCAGGAGACAGACACAGTTGCCCGTGTTTACAGATTGACCCAAAATAATGAGTGGCATAATACAGTGAAAACAAGTGGGTAACATTGCTAGATCAAAAAATATCAACCGCATTTATATACATTCAGAATTGTTGAATTTGTTAAGGATGCCCTGGCAAATGTGAAAAAATACTTATTTATTTTTAATTTTGAATTCTAAGTGCAATTTTTGCTAGGCTTATTTCTTCACGTAATGAGAAAATACGCACCCAGCTTGTCATGCCCTTTTGCCTCATTACTTATGTATCTTTTCCCCTCTGGTAAATGTCAGGCAGTAAAATTGAAAATATAGTTTGTTTGGTGTTTGAAATACAGCCAGACCTGATTCTGCGTGTCTGTGGGAGGCACTGCTGTTCTTTGGTTCAGTCTGTCCCCTTTCCAGACCCTTTCAACAGGTCTGACTCCCGGTGCAGGTAATATTGGCTGTCCTTGTCTGAGGGTGGTCATGCAATCCCTTGACAGTACTGAGATTAAGGAATGTTTGACCTGCGTGCGGGGGAACTGATGGTATTTCTGTCGACATACTCCTCTTTTATGGGAGAGCTTCAATTCCCCAATCAATGACTGTTCTTGTCTTATGCCTTTCATAACAAGAAAGGTCATCGGGAAAGAAGGCCTGGGAGAGCTTGTCAGCTTCAGAGAATTCCTGCTGCACGGTGGGTAGCACAAAAGCAGATTCCAAGACACTACTCATTTTTCTTGTCTGCATTTTAGCAAAGATTGAATTACAGCATGAGGACAATGGGAAGTTACACGGTTTCACATTTTATATGCTTCTGTCTTTGAAAATACCGAGTCAGATTTCTGGTCCTGCTTTTTAGGGCATATTTGAAAGGTGATTATTCAAACCGCAGACAGGGATTAGGAGTTTACTAAGCTACAGGTGTTCTTAGTATTATCCCCAAAAGGACATCAGGAAACAATAGTAATTTTCTGGTTTAGCCTTCCCAAGAAAAAGAAGACTTCTGCACATCTTGTCTTTTTCTGAATGAAACAAATGACTAAATGAGTTGTCAGAGTTAGCTCTGGTCTTTTCCTTCCTAACAGACCTCCAGTTATATCCCTGGATTGACTAATTACTAAGGTGGCACTGAAAGAAAATACAGGCTCAGGACTTGATTCTTTTGGTCTTCCTGTTAGGGGATTTGAACATCTGGCCTCCTTTCCCTGAGCTTCAGATCTTTTCTCAGACTGGGAATAACAACATTCCTCACCCAGGCAAGCAACTTGCACTTTTCAGAGCTGAACCAATTAAACCGTTCTACAATTGAAACTACCCATCAACTGTCTTTTGTGCTTCTCACTATGGTAACTTCCGTTGTGTCAGTTTATTATCCTGAATGGCTTGCTTTCTTCCTGAATGAGATCCTCCACCCAGACCTGACTCCCCATGACAGCCATTGACAGATAATGCGATCAACTAATGAGTCTTTAGTTTGGGTTTAGCCCCTTGTTAGACACTAGGAGTGGAACAGAAATATGAGATGTGGTCCTTGCCCCAAAGGAGCTTTTAATATCATTAAGAACACTAGCCCTAATGAAGTAATCATAAATCATTCTAGGCTACATCAATAGAGCAGTTTACTTTGCATGCTAGGGTTGCAGGGGGATAAAGAACTGTCAGAGTTCAGGGAATGATTCAATAGCGGTCACAGGGCTAAAGTGAAGATGTGAGGCGGATTAGAACAGAGAAGAGTATTTGGGAGACGGAGGAAATTAACTTCGGTAGCTCAGGTGGGAATCAACTCTTCAGGTGTCTGAACACTCACCTACAGAGCTTAGGTTGAATACGCCAACTACTCTGTGAAAGTTTCTGGGTAGGACAGTGAAATGCTGAGAGTGGCTTCTTGTGGCTATGAATTTAGGGTACATTATCCAAATGAGGAAAGTCCACATACTTTTATTCTCTAAGCCAGGTAAATCAGTCTTCACCTCCTTCTACCAGAGGTGTCAAGAAATACTAACTCAGTCACATTTATGGATTTGTTTTGGCAGGGAGAGCCTCCCTTAGAGTACAAATTCTAGGATGGGAACAAGGTTTCTGGTCCTTGGTCCAGAGTGCTGGTTCTGACATGCCCTTGTGGACCTATCAAAGCAGCCTACTACCTTCCCCTTTTCCCCCGTATGAAGACATGCACTTTCTCTGTGCCTCCAACACCATGACCTTTTGGGGTTTTGTCGTCTTGGATATTCTATCATGAATCCTTTTGACATTTGGGGGTTTGTGGGGAGTGGACATTAGTTCCATACCGCTCTAAAAGCCTGCCAACTCTGACTTCTTTACCATCCTGCTGGAACAAACCATTTGCATTATTGAGCCAGTTCTGCTTTCTTTAAGGATTAGCTCCCCCCTCATTTAGCTTATTTTCACAAAAGCCTGGATATGGGGGAATGTGCTCTGGATTTTTCCAAATTTCTGTCAGTTACCCTGCTTCCCAGAAATTATTTCTAACCTAAATGGGCCAGGCTCAGCACAAAAGCCTTTGGAACAGAACATAAAATCTACCTCGAATTATTTCCCATCTCCAGTATTAGAGAGAATAAAGTAAAAATAGCATCTCAATAATTACTCTGTCACAGATGTTTAAGCAAGTTAATTATTGTCAGCAGGATGCATTGGATGGAGGGGCAACCTGGATACTAGGAAGACAGTTTAAAGGCTGTGGCAGTAATCCACAGGTGTTTTCTGAGGGCCCAGCCCAGGAGAAGAGGTGCCTTTCTGTGAAATAAATTAATGAGATACCCTAACTGGGAGAGAGGGCCCTACTCCAAGGCTGTCAAACGTGTGGGTCGCACACATTTTTAAATTCTTCAACATTAGACAATGAAGTAATACTCTTATTAGGAGATCTTGTATAAAAAAGAGCCTGACATCCAATCTCCTTGTTATTTCACTTCCCTCCTCTCCCCACAGCTATTCCTGCTGTGAGATTGTCAAACAAACATGTAAGACCTAGCGCAGTACTTGTAGCCTGGAGCAGAAGAGAGCGGCTTCTAACAATCTATGCAGCTTCCATATGGGAGTTACAACAATTAGTTTCTTTTTTCTCAGACAAGCCATATTTAGCACAGAAAAAAAGTGGCACTATGTTGAATAAGCTGAGAGGAGACACCGTGGATAATAGGGCTGATAGCACTGAGCTTGGGAGATGCACTGAATGCAGGTAATGAAAAAAACTCTAAGGAAAACCTGTGCCAGTTGAGCGAAGGTGGAGGGAATCATGAAGACATTGACAACTACATGATCACAGAGTAATGATAAAGAATTTGAGATATCAAATATTCCTGGAAGATGATAAAGAGAAGCTTAAAAGAGGGGTTCTTTTTTTTCTAGTTACCACAGTGTTTTGAATAGATTTCTAAATATACTTTCTTATTGCCCCTGGCCTATAAATGGGAACTAAAGAAAAGTTGAACCCAGAGTGAGATAGTAACTTAACATTTACTCTTTGATTGAGCTAATATACTTAAATCTCACACTGTGTCTGTAAAAGAGGCGTAAAATATGTTTTGTGGATATTATTGTTCTCTCGGTGGGCTAGGACTTGACAGAAACTGAAACCAGGCAAGTGTTGTCAGAGGTGTCTTGTGGCATAAGGCTGCTCAGACCCAGATTTGGGAGGCAGAAGACTCAGTAGGGAGGTAACATTTCTGGCTCTTCACAAGCATTCTTATTCTTCTCCTACAATCTGTATTTGTCAACCTCCTTTGAAGTTAGATATGATCTTACTTTGGCCAGCGAAATATGAGTGGAAATACCAGAGAGGGTCTACATTCTCCTGTAAGCTCTGTCATTTAATTGACCCTGTGAACTGATGCATGCTTTGTTCTCCCTTCCCAGGTGATAGAAACCTGTGTTGAGTTGAGGTCTATGTTGACCTGGATCTATAATGAGCAGAGAGATCCATTGGCCCACATTGGGATTTACAATGAGAATGAGAGAAAATGTTTTTGTATTCTGTCGCTCTGTGGTTTGGAGGCTTTTACTGAAGCATTGACTAGTCCATCTTGACTTTCATCTATGATCTATAAAATTAATTTTCCTTTTTGAAGCTCCCCAAATCTTACCTTTTTTTAGTAAAGAGTTAAAAAATTTTTAGAGCAAAATAAAAAAAAGTTATCAAAGACAAGAGCAGGTCTAGAACATGTGGGCAATTCCAGGACAATATCCTTGGGAAAACCAAATATCCCAATATGAACTGTCACAAGGAAACAGTGAAGGAGTTACATCAAATATTTTAAGTTAACTTTTAATATCAAAAGGATCAGCATTTGTGTTGACCTTTCATATGTATATAGCACTTACAGTCCATCAATCCTCTGAACATTGGAACCATTTCAAAGAAAAAATAAAAACTTCAGTTTCTATTGACCACAGCCCTTTTCTAGAAAGGGTTATGATTGCTTGGATAGGACATCAAAAAGAGCAGAAGTACTGAAGAAGTATCTAAATGATACTGGCTTATCACTAATAGCATCAAAAAGCAAGTCAAATTTTTATGTAACGGATGTTTTTTAAAGTGAATTTGACAATTTGCTGAGGAGACTGTTATAAATTTTTTTTGAAATGTATTTCTCCCAGATTTGTCAATCTCTGACTCTTTTGTAAGACCAAAACATATTAAAGATTAAGGTAATATTTCTTAGCAATTGAACATTTCAGTATAGGAAACTGAGATATTTACAGATTAGGATGAATTGAATCTCTGGATAAAGTGAGTTTACCTTGAATGGACAATTCTCATTCAAATGTTAGGCAACCAAGAAACATCCAAAAGGCAAGACCTTTCTCAAGGATTTGGTATTGCAACAACTCTACTATTTACAGTGGAACATATCACCATGAATGATATTTGAGAGACTGAGAGAACATGAGCTTTAAACATGAAGTCTCACAACTATTGTTTTAGATATGGGTTTCTTATACATATTGAGCAACAGGACAGTGTTCTGTGTGCCTAGTAAATTGGATCAAAAAAGATGACATTTAGTTTCTCAGACTCAGAAATCTACACCTTTGGTTTCTTGGTAAATTTCATCTAAAATTTCTGAAATGAGTCTCCTGGACTAAAAGGAAAAAGGGAAGTGAAAGGGGCACCTGGGTGGCTCAGTGGGTTGAACCTCTGTCTTCGGCTCAGGTCATGATCTCAGGGTCCTGGGATCGAGCCCCACATTGGGCTCTCTACTGAGCAGAGAGCCTGTTTCCCCTTCTTTTTCTGCTTGCCTCTCTGCCTACTTGTGGTCTCTGTCTGTCGAATAAATAAATAAAATATTAAAAAAAAAAGGGGGAAGTGAAAGACTTATTCACATCAAGTCCAGAAGACCCTGAACCTGGAGTCCAAAGACAGTGCAGAAGGAGAGGCAAGGCACAGGGTCATACCTGATAGCCCTTAGTAGAAGGCATGATAGACCATGCATTTGATTATGCATGTTGATTTTGATATAATTACTTATATTTATTGCACATTGATGAAAAAAAACAACTTGAACAGCACCTTTACAATATGCTACCCTTCATTCATTCTTTTTAGGGGATGTGTTATGGCATTATCACAAAACTTCTATAAAATAATAACATCCTGATACTACTTCAATATTCATGGGTGGATACTGGAGGTTATCCAATGCCAAGAGCTAACTACACAAAGGAGGAAATAGGTTCTCAGAACAAAAATTGGAGACTAAAACTTTTCATTATAATGCTTCATCATCATTCCTCATCTTTGTCAAGTCATACAGCCAGAGGCAATGTGGACTGTAGAAAGGAGTCTCAGGAAGTTATACATTTGAATATTCTATGAGTTTTAGAAAACCTTCTCCAAGTTCAGGCTGGTGTGTTTTTTGACTCCTATGACATAGAGTACATCTGGTGGCCCATAAAATCTCTTAGGAGTCTGCTCACTAATTGACTTTGTTTATTTTGTAGGGTTGTTGTTGTTATTGTTG
>NC_081559.1:90332922-90369875 GCF_022355385.1 Mustela nigripes | reverse complement strand
TTTGTTTTGTTTTGTTTTTGTTTTTTTCACTTGGCCCTGAGACAATGTGGCCAGCTCCAGGATAGAATGGGCCTTCATGTCATAAAGATGGGATTTTGTTTGTTTGTTTGTTTGCTTGTTTTTGTTGTCATTGTTTTTGTTTTGTTTTGTTTTGTTTTTGTTTTTTTCACTTGGCCCTGAGACAATGGCCCAGTTCCAGGATAGAATGGACCCTCATGCCATAAAGATGGGATAGGGCCCATGAGTGAGATGAGACCCCAGAGTACATTGCTTTTTCTTTCCTCAGAGGGGTGGTTCCTCAGCTATTGTTCTCAAGAATGGTACTCTAGGCATTCCTGAGAAGCACCCCTTCATTGTGCAGAACTATCCTGTGTATCCTCTTCCTGACCTTCATTCCACAAATTCCAATGTCAGCTCCAAAAACTAAAACACTCCTACATGATTCCAAATGCTCCCTGACTGAGACTAGTATGTGACAGTCTAGAAAAGTAATCTACACAGTAATTATTTATAATACCCCAGCACTGGTGCACTGAAAATCTGCACAGAAAATGGAATAAATCCAGTATTCCTAGAAGATCAAAAAATTACCAAATGCCAAATCGAACAATACCAAATAAAAACCAAAACCAAAAGAAAAAAATCTCAAAATGGTCAAATTTATTCTTTGAATAAACGTTTGGGACCCTTCCATTCAATGAAAACATTTGATCCAAGTTCTTGGGGGCTCACTGTCATCGACATCATTAGGAATACCAAGTGCCTCTTACAGATAATCCTTGTACATTTCATATGTGTGATGGGCAAGTAAAAACAAGTAAAAGTTGATGTTAGAAGGGAAGAATGTTATATGTATGTAGAGTGATTGTATACTTGTGATTTTGTATGTTGGCTCATGGATTATATTTTTTATAGCATAATAGGTAAGCAGATTTGGACTAAAAAGCAAACTGCTTCATTTTATGGTAACTGATATACCATCTTGGCCTTTCTGCTCTGAGGGCCAGGGCCTCCATGGGATGACTGCACTGTGTGACTTCGGCATATAAATCATGGCCTTCCACCTGTTATTTAATAGCCAACACGGCTGACTCAGTAACAGTAAGATTCTGTAAAACTCTTTCCTCCAGCCCTGGGTGTTTCTCATAGAGGTAATTGTCTAGAAAATAAATTTCCTGGACATAGAACAAGAAGGTACAGATCTAGGAACATCTATTAATGTCTTACACGTTAACTTTCAACTGTGCTGATGTGTCTGGCTCTTCAGTCTTTAGTTGTTTTTGTAAACTTTCATTACACTTAAATGGATTTACATAATTTGTTTTCAATTAAAGGACACTGAAATACCCATTGGGCATTTATAAGGACCACAGAGGCTATTGGTTACTCAGAATTTCATTTTTTTTCCTTTTTCCAGCAGGTTTTTCAGTTTTCAAGTAATATATTACATACAAGGAAAAACACTATTGCAAAACCAATTTGCTAAGGGGCTTGTAAAATCCAGCTTTAAAAAGGTACCGAGGCATCGGAATAAAAGACCAAAGAACCAGATATTTTTATCAGTTTCTCAAGGTCAAACACATTACTAATTCATCAAATATCTCTTTCTGCTAAAGTTATTTGAAAAGCAAACAACCTGTTCTGTGCAGATGTTGTACTTAATAACTCTAATGCTTCAAGAAAAAAGACAGGGATGGAACAAACAGAATTTTCTACTGCTGTAAGAAATGCCTTCATGTCTGAAAAACATTGCATGATTAATAAACACTTGGAATATTCTTAATAATAAAGTCCGAGAAAATTTGACTGTACTAGTTTTAGCTTATTATCTCTTATGTCAGTTATATCTGGTTTAGAGGACAAACCATTACAAATTCTAAAGAAGATCGAGTTTCCTAATGTGTCTTGATTGTCTTTGTCTTAGAAAAAAAAGTTGCTCACTTTATGCGTTTGTATAGATTAGTTGTGACTGATCTAGCTCCTCAAATGGAAAGCAAAATTGGCTGGAGTAGGGATGTGTGTGTCTGGAAATTTATTCTCATTTCCTCACTGACTAGCTTCTCAGGTTCTGGCCATAGGACTTCCTCTCTCCAGCCTTGTAAATGAAGCCTTAGAAATTGATGACTCTAGGGGCAGCTGGGTGGCTCAGTGTGTTAAAGCCTCTGCCTTTGGCTCTGGTCATGACCCCAGGGTCCTGAGATCGAGCCCCGCGTCGGGCTCTCTGTTCTGCGGGGAGCCTGCTTCCTCCCCTCTCTCTGCTTGCCTCTCTGCCTACTTGTGATCCCTGTCAAATGGATGAATAAAATCTTAAAAAAAAGTAAATAAATTAATGACTCTAAAATATCCTTTAATTTTAAAGTTTACATTCTGTCTCTCAATTTATTTAGAGCTATCTCATAACAGTTATACCCTGTACATATAATAAAAAAAAACAAATTAAGGGGGGCACCTGGATGGCCTAGTGGGTTAAAGCCTCTGCCTTTGGCTCAGGTCATGACTTCAGGGTCCTGGGATCGAGCCCCACATTGGGCTCTCTGCTCCGCGAGGAGCCTGTTTCCTCCTCTTCCTCTCTCTCTGCCTACTTGTGATCTCTGTCTGTCAAATAAATAAAATATTTAAAAAAAAAAAGAAAGAAAGAAAACAAATTAAGGTATTCTGTTCAGGAAATGACTTCCCAAGGAAGAGTTAGCATAAATTTCTGGGTAGAGTCCACCATTTCATATATGGAGATTGAGGAAGGACCTAATCAGGTGTGATGATTAATTTTATGTGTCAACTTGACTGGGACAATGGGTGCCCAGATTAAATATTTCTGGGTGTGTCTATGAGGGTGTAGCTGAATGAAATTAATCAATGGACTGGGGAAGGTAGATTGTCCTCTGTAATTTGCATGGGCATCAAACAATCTGTTGAGGGCCTGAAGAGAAAAAAAAGGAAAAGAGGAAAAGGGAGTCTGCCCAGTTTGCTGTCTGCCAGCCTGTTTGAGCTGGGAGATTGGTCTTCTACTCCTGGACTGGGTTTTACACCATCAGCTCCCCTGGGCCTCAAGCTTTTGAATTCAAACTGAAATTATACCACTGACTTTCCTGGATCTCCAGCTTGCAGGTAACAGATCATGGGACTTCTCAGCCTCTGTATTCATGTAAGTCAATTTCTCACAACAAAACACTTCATATATACATATATGTACGTGTGTATATATATACATACACATGTACATGTATATATACACATATATGTATGTATATACATATATACATATGTATATATATACATACACACGTACATATATGTATGTATACATTTAAAACTGCTGAACATTTAAAAAAATATTTTATTGATTTATTTGACAGAGACAGACACAGCAAGAGAGACAATTCAGCAGAGCGAGTGGGGAGAGGGAGAAGCAGGCTCCCGGCGAAGCAAGGATCCCATTGTGGGGTTCAGTCCCAGACCCGGGGATCATGACCCGAACTGAAGGCAGACGCTTAATGACTGAGCCACCCAGGCACCCCAAAACTGCTGAACGTTTGCCTCCTTTTCTTTATGGCTTCACTCAGTACAAGGGACCTGGTTAGGCTAGTTGGAAGAAGCAGTGGAGGATAGATCATACCTGTGTATTACACATGAATCAAGTGTCAACAAACTCTACCCAATGGAGAAATCCACTCTTCCAACATCTTGCTTCACAAAACAGCTATTCTTCACTTATGTTTTGTGCAAAAAAAAAAAGTTATTTTAATCTACTTTATTTGGTTATTGTCTAAAATTAGTGTTTGTCTTTGTCTTTGTTTCAGAGTCTTCAAAGGCATAGATTATGAGTACAAATTGTTTTGTACATCACCTGTCATCCTACCACATGAAGATAGACACATGCATTTTTAATGATAGTGATGATAATAAAGCCATCTAGACTCCATGTTAGGAAACTTAGACCATGCATTTCCAAGTAACATTCAGGAAAATGGTTTTCAGTTTGCTCTGCCTAAAGCCTTAACAAAGATCAAAGGGTAAATATTCACAGGCACCAGGGAATTCAGTAGAAGGTAAATGTTCATAATCAGTTCTGCTTCAAATCTCTCTGGATTTACTGTCTTTAATGAACCTGACAGAATCAAGAATTTGTGTGTATTGCAGACTTAATCTACATTCAGGGTTATCTCTCTTTATGTCTGGCTAAGGAAGGTATCTATTTTCAACAGACTCTGGCCAGCATTTCCCATCATTTCTTACAGCAGATTTTATTTCCTGTTAGTGACACATTTGAATGTAATATCTAGACAGGGGCTTGCTAAAGTGTAATCCACATTATCCTAATGGCAGTTCTGAAATTGCAGAAGAGGAGGACAGTAAGAGTTGTATCACCAAGAGAAGAGGCAGAGAGGACCCAAGAGGTACTGGCAGGCATTATTATTCATAGTTTCCCTTTGGACATCACAGAATCTTGAGTTCTGTTTAAAAAAAAAAAAAAAAAAGTCTCCTAATGAAACAAACTTAACAACTAAGGAATGTTTGCCTCTCAAGTCTGGAAAAATGAACAATTTCTTTCAGAATATGTAAATATATAAATTTAGACAGAGCCATAATCATAGACTTGATGGGCCCAGGGACTAGATCAGTCAGGTTCCCAGACCAATACTAACGTGTAGAACACTTTGGAAATGTACATCCTTGGGTCCTACCAGAGACTATTAAGCCAGAAATTCTGAGGATGGGCCCAGTTAGCTGTGCTTTAAAACCTCCAGGTGAATCTGATGGCACAGTAGTACTTAAAAAGCACTAACTTTTTAGTGTGTCTTTAGCCTATTTTCTTAAACTATCTGAGCTATTCCTTTAATATATGAGATAACCATAAAAGTAGAAAATACATATAATTTAAAAAAATTTTTTAAATAAAAAGGTTAGAAAAATTAAAAAAGAGTTAATAGAGTCTTAACAGTTTTATCATGTACTGATACATTTGGTTGTAGCATAAAATACCATTTTGTTGGGTCAGTTTTGATGTTTTCCTCTGACATTATTGCTTCCTTAAGAATGGGGCCAGGGGCGCCTGGGTGGCTCAGTGGGTTAAAGCCTCTGCGTTCAGCATGGGTCATGATCTCAGCCTGGGATGGAGCCCCGCATCAGGTTCTCTGCTCAGCGGGGAGCCTGCTTCCCCCCTCTCTCTCTCCTGCCTTTGTGATCTCTCTCACTGTGTCAAATAAATAAATAAAATCTAAAAAAAAAAAAAAAGAATGGAGCCAAATTATAAAAAGAAAATATCTTATTCGTTTTTGTAGCGCCCAAGCCAAGGATCAGTAATCAAATGATGATCAATATTTAAATTGTGGTTCTGCTGTTTATTCTGCCTTTTTTCTTTTTAAGGAATTTATTTATTTATTTACTTTATCAGAGAGAGCACAAGCCAGGGGGGCGACAGGCACAAGGAGAAGCAGCCTCCCCACTGAGCAAGAAATGGGATGTGGTACTCCATCCCAGGACCCTGGGATCATGACCTGAATGGAACGCAGACATTTAACCAACAGAGCCACCCAGGCATCCCTATTCGGCTTTATATTAGCCTGTTGTGCTTGCCACTTGTTGATATTCTCCATAACCATCCCCAGTCACTGAGAAGCTGAACAAGAACATAAACCACTTCCTGAGCTAAATCATCTCAGGGGATGGTGTCCGTCAGTGCATGAGTGCCTGGAATATTTTGCACTAAAGGTAAGCTCGGCTATCACCTCCATTTCTACCCTTAAATCCCAAATGCCTTCATGATCCAGTAAAATTCAAACATTCTGCAAATTTATTGGGCACCGAGAAAACACTGCAGGTGACAGGTCACCCAGGTCCCAAGTGTCAGAATCAGCCCATCTTAATCTCCACTTGCTGTTGGAGCTACATGTTCTCTCAGTCCCTCTTCAGACTCAGTGCACTTCACTCTGCAAGAATTTCCTTTACATTAAGATTCTCCCATTATTACGGTACCTCATGCCTATTGGTAATTGACTTTATCATCACCTTCAGTTTTAGTTACTTGAAAATTTCTTTGGAATTTTAAATGAAATATTCTTTCCTTAATTGTCCTATCAGCTTATGTATAACTTTTTTGGGTTTGTTCAATTGGCAGATTGTTTACTTTTTTGTTCTGGAGATAGGATTGCCTTCTCATTTTCCCTTCTGCTTGTATCATCCTACCTACTTACCTGCCCTCTTATTTTCTGACAAATAATCATTCTTCCTCATCTTCCTTGCATGTGTCTGTCCTCCAGCTTCCCTGGTTTGGACTCTAGCCTCCCCTTGATCGTGGACGTGTGGATGGAGATCAGTGTTATTCCATTCAACAGATTCCACTGTCATTACAGGTGCCTTGTGCCATCATGTCTTTTTCTGGGCCTTCCTCCTAATTAGGGAGTTGTCTGACCTGTTAACATTTCTGTACCCCTACACAAATCTTAGTCTTCAAAGTACCCTTCTCCACACAGAAGCTTTTTTAGATTTGGGTTTGAGGCCTTTTTGCTCTATATTGTGTCACCACTCATTTCTTCTTTACAGACTAATTTTGACTGATTACCAAAAGACTAGGGAACTAAATTCTTCCCCTCTTCCCCTGACAGATCTCAGGAGCCCAGTGATTACAGCTGCATACTGTGCAGCCATACCCAGCATTGCTGGGGCCACCCAGGTTCCTGGCTAGAACCGAGGCTCCAGACTGAGCTCCTATCTATGAAGCACTTATTTTGAAGCTGCAGATGATGATCAAAGATGAAGTTAGCTCTACTAAGTGCTGAAAGTATAGGCAGCCCTGTGGTCATTATTATTTTTTTAATCACATCTGACTTGTCCTCATACAGAAAAAAACACTTCAGCTTATAGTTGTTTTGCCTTGGGAAATGAAGACAGGAGAGCAAGTGTCAGCTTGTTTATGAAGAGCAAGTAGTGTGATTAAAAATCAAGACCAAAAACCTCATACTGGTCAGGAGGATCTGATCACAGGAATACTTTGGTTTCTAGTATTGCTAAGCTGTATTTATCTCCCCAGGAAAACTTTGTACTAATAATAATTGAGCCCTTGTTTCTCTAAGTGAGTCTCTGGAGAAGGGAAGGTAACGAGAGACCAGAAATCTCTTCTGAAATACTAGCCTCGTGGGGATGGACCAGCATGGCGCCGCTTCTTTTGGACATGGGAGGTGAAGGAGAAAGAGTTTTATGAAGACAGCTCATTTTTCATTAAGTTAGATTGCCAGACACATAGATAGCACGATAAAGAGATTTTTGAGACTGGAAACGGTCTAGACTAGCACCACTAAAGAAATATGAGCTGCATATATAATTTTAAGTGTTCTTGTAGCCACACTGAGATTTATAAAGAAACTGATGAAATTAATTTCAATAATATGATATTTACCAATATAGATACAATTATGATTCATGATATGATCAAAGAAGTTTTTAGTGAAATATTTTCAATTATTTTATTTGTGCTGAAGTTTTGAAATCCAGTGCACTGGATTAAATTTTATAGTATGTCTTAGTTCAGAATAACCACCATTCAAGGGCTTAATAGCACATATGTCTAGTGCCTCCCTTATGGAGAGTTCAGGTACAAATGTCATAGCTTTCTCTGTTGGACAAGTAGCAGAAGAAAGAACCCAGTTATGGTTCAAGAAGAATACCTAGTGCTGGTTGGTGCCTATTCTAATAATAGATAAACAGACCATTGAGCTATTATGATTTGGGAAAATAATGCTACAACTTTGTTTTACAATAAATTCAACAAATAATTACCTTTCTGATCTTATAATGCTTGATATTATGAAGCTTTTATTTCCTTGACCATATGATTCAGTTGGAGGAATCGGGAACAAACAGTGCTTCCAGAGCTAATTCTTTTAGCTAACTTGATTGGCTGAAAAATATTCTGTATCTTGAAAGCTCACACGGGCTTTGCGTACATGTAATAATACAATGTGCAGTTATAACATTAAATAGAAAACTTTCCAGAGGATTAATTTAATCCAATTCAACTGTAATCAGCTCAATTAAACTATCTATTCAGTGATAAAACTTTTAGTCACATTAGTGATTTCATTACCTAACCAGAGAATTCAACTGATAATTTTTATCTGATACCCTTTTCAGTTATGATTTATAACTACAATATTCACATATAACAAGGGCTTTAGATGTACCCACTTCAAAATATTTGGCTTGACAGATTATTTCCCCTCTGGTTTGAACAACTGCCTTGAAAAATAATAATGCTTCATTCAAATATTGAAATATTCAAATATTGAAAGATACTCAAAAGATTTTTCAGTACACAGATTTAAGAAATTTAATTTTGCAATCCTCAATAATAGACATATCCAACTAAAAATATCTGTATTTATTTATTTATTTAAAGATTTTATTTATTTACTTGACAGAGAGAGACCACAAGTAGGCAGAGAGGCAGGCAGAGAGAGGTGGAAGCAGGCTCTCTGCTTGGGGACTCGATGTGGGACTTGATCCCAGGACCCTATCATGAGCTGAGCTGAAGGCAGAGGCTTAACCCACTGAGCCACCCAGGCTCTTGTAAATTATTTATTTATTTTTCTTTTACAAAAGGAAGATATTACACACTGATTGTTAATCTTACTATCATGCATTTTTTAGTGTGTGAGATCTCCAGGTCACTGAAGAGAGAGGAATACTCCCTTCATGAGTAATCAAGATCCTATAATCACATAAGGCTTCTCTTCTTCTCTTTTAGAGTATGTATTTTTTTTAATCATGGAATGAGGTACTAGAATTTGGATAGAATGATGTGGTGCATGTGGTCGGATTTTAGTCTCCTTGATTTATTTTTTGGCTCCTGGTGTTAAGCACATATTTGCTATACTGTGTGACATAAAGCAACTTTGTAAGTGAAATTAATGATAAAGGACCTCAAGATAGGAAATTGGAAATTTCCTCTGGAATATTGGGTGGGCCCAATGGAATCTCAAGTAGAAGAAAACTAGATGTTCTTTGATCATAATCAGGGTCCTTTTCTCAGTTGCTTGATCAAGGCACAAGAGTCCACGAGAGATGCAGTGAGTGAAGAACTGGTAGGATAGTTTCAAAGAGTGACAGAGACTCAACCAGCCATTACTGGTTCTGAGATGAAGGGAGCTCCACAAGTCAATCAATGTGGGGACCTCTAGAAGCTGAGAATAATCCTCAGCTGACAGACAACAATAAAGTAGCTCTCAGTTCTACAACTGCATAAAAATAAATTCTGCCAAAGACTTGAATAAGCAAGGACGTGGATGGTCCCCTAGAGTGTCCAGAAAAGAACTTAGCTTGAAATCTTGATTTTGGTCTCTTGAGATTCCCAGCAGAGATCCAGCAGAACCTGCTAGATGTCTAGCTTACGGAAACTGTGAAATAATAAATGGGTATTATTTTAGGCTACTAATTTTGTGATATTTGTTATAGCAGAAATAGAAAACTAATTTAGAATGAAAATGATAATTTTCTTTAAAACCTTTGTCTTTTCTATCTCTTGACATTTGTTAAAGAATGAACTGCTTTTGAAAAGAACTTTGTATAGACAAAGCAAATAAATACTGGTAGGAAACAATGTTCACTGAATTTTTTTTATATACAAATATAAAAAATTATTTTTCAAGTATCTTTAATAAGAGTCATTAGAAAAGAGCAGCAGTTGGAAAGAAAAGCATCTATGAATTGTGAAATGGGTCAGCAACACATAACATTTTAACTATTACTGTATTATTTTCTAGGACTACCAACATTTCAAAATATACTGAACACAAACACACAGAAAAATTTCCTTTGATTTTTTTTTTCAGATTTGTTGTGTTTTATTCATTAAAATATGTAGAACTTATTGGAATAAACCTTTATTCCAATTTGAGCAATACTCATTTCATTTTATTATTTATAATGTTTAATATTTTAATTCCCATTAAAAATGCTATCTCTTATGATAATTAGATTTTAGCCACATTTATACTTATTTTTTATTTATACTTACTTATCTTGTATTAAATGTATAAAAATGCCCAATTATAATTTATCTCATTAGAGTATACATAGAATATTAGAGTATGCATTCCCAGTATATTTTGTTGTAATTTCTCATGATTTATCATAATTTATAATTTAGCTATATTATTTTTATTTTTTATAAACTAATAAATTTAATGATAAAGTAGAAAAAAATAACAATCACACCATTTGGTCAAAAAAAAAAAAGGGAACAAAATTTAAAATGTCAATGTGTGCATGCATTTAAATTCATATGCACACACACCTATCTATCTATCTAAATGTAGTAGGCTAAAGGTGCCTGGCTGGCTCAGTCAGTGGAGCATGTGACTCTTTTTTTTTTTTTTTAATTTAATTTAATTTAATTTCTTTTCAATGTTCCAGAATTCATTGTTTATGATCTCAGGGTTGTGAGTTTGATCCTCATGTTGGGTATAGAGATTACTTAAAAATAAACTATTAAAAAAAAAAAAGAAATGCAGTAGGTGAATCAATAAATGACTCCAAAGTATAAAACTATTTCATGGAGTGACAAAATTTGTTTGGTAATATAGGAGAAATTACATCTTTTCAACTATTTTGATGAAAATATTTAGAAGTCAATTTTAAAATGTACAAATGATAAGTCATTTTCAACTTCTTTTAAGATATATGGAGAAAAACTTTTGAAGACCACTGATCTGATCCAGTATCTTGGCCTTTGTGTCCTAGAAAGCAGAACCTTTGTGAGCTCATTTTAGGGAGTGCAATCCCAGGGAGAAAGAGTAGGGATGAAGCAAAAGCTGATAACAGAAATCATTACACAGATGACTGCTCAATTCTCTAAGACTATTCTCAAAGAAGTGATTGAAACGGAACCTTAGAACCATCTATCTACAGAACCATCTATCTGCAGAATCCTATCTACAACCCATTGCTCTGTGGTTCATCCTGAAAACTAATACCCTGTATTTCCTTGTTGTCATGTGTGAAAGACGGATGAATAGGGAGTCTTGGACTTATCATATTTTGGAGGCCACAGGGAAAGTCAGAGGAGAGGTGAGAACCCAAGAGGTGGGCCTACATGAATCAACTGGAGTCCATGCAGAGCTCCGTAACCATCCAAAGCAGAGACAGGAGAGGGTGAGAGAGTCAGAAACAATGTCCAATAGGTGTCTGAACAGACTCTTTTTTGCACTAATTGGATATGCTTAAATCTTCCTTCATATCCATCTTCCATACGTCAACATAAGACTTCCGCTGACATGAGAACAAGATGTCTCACTTCCTTCCTGAAAGAGGAGATCTAAGTACAATTAGCTAGAGTTTTCTTCAATTTAATCTCTATGAAGACCTAAGAAGAGATTCATGAAACAAGCTACAGTCCATTCTGCTATAATTGATCACAAGGCATTATGCTATTTACAATATCCAATAACAACCATTCTAATTTTTCCTACCCCCAGTCAACACTGTAGCCAGTTGGAGTGGGGTAATGCAGTTTCCAACCCAAGAGTTCTGAGCCCGTAGTCACTTTGTTCTTATTGGGGCATGGTTGCTGCATTTGTCTATGCACTGTTTTTACCTTTCCCTTAGTGAAGGAGGAACTAACTAATTTCTGATGATTCCTTGGGTTCTACTCTTAATCTTCCCTGCCACAATTTTGTAGCAGCCTTCCTACCTCCACACAGTAGTCAAGACTAATTACCTCTGCCAGTTCCCTCACTCTTTTCTTTGTTGCTCTACTGGAAAGAAGAACCCAACGAGACTGAAAAGGAGTTACAGCTTAAAGTTTGACTTAAAGATGCTCACCAGCATAGTGAAGGTGTAGCCCCCTAAGGTAGAAAATAAACCTGTAAGTTGTTAGAAACAAAAAGAAAATTGGATCATTGGCTATAATGGTAGGAAATTTGAATTTTATTTCTACCCTTGGTTTTTGGATCCATTTAATCCAGCACCCTAAATAAGTAGTATGTTTAGTTCATCCTTAGGCCAGCATCTCAATGCTACAGGTTGTTGTCCCTGAAATAGTGCCATAACCTTCCTAAGTCATTCCATGCTTTGAACAAACCCATTCATTTATGGATTAAGTGGGGTGGGATCCAAATGGCAACACCAATGAATTCTTGGTCATATATCTTCTGGCACATTCCTTTGTTACAAAATGAGTCCATTGGTCTGAGTCAGTATTATGTATGATACCATGCCAATAGATCAAAAAGTCTGTAATTCCTCTATGCCAGTACTGGACTGGGGAAAAATATCATAATCAGACTAGATGTCAGTTTGGGTATGGAAAATAACTGCATTTTTCTCCCCTAGAATGGTAAGTGTCCAATGCATTCAATATATTATGAAGTGGCTGGCTGGTCTCCTTGAAGAATAGTTATATACAGGGAGCTCACTGTGGGTCTCTGCTGCTGCAAGCTTGGATATTCCTCATTGGCAAGAGCTACATCAGTCTTAGCTAGAGAGAGACCATGCTATTGGGCTTATGTATAGTCTCCAAATATACCAAAGTGGTCACTCGATCCATGGGACCATTGCATTACCACTGAGATGGCCATGAAAGATTTCTTAACCTCCACAAGATGAATCACCCTATCTTCTACTTATTAAGAGATTCTTCTACACTATGCATTCTTTTAAAGACTCTGCCTTGAGACACAAAAATTTATATACTTTAGGTTCACGATCAAGTGTCCTCTTCATACTTCTTTTCCAGGCCTCTTTGCCTCTAGTTTCTGAATCTTACTCTTTCCAGGTCACTGAGTAATGAGTCAAACTATTTGTTGCTTCCCAAGAGTTCATGTGGATATGAAATTCAGACCACTTTTCTCTATATATAAACAGATGACCAGGTACATTCCTCAGAACTTTACCCACTGGGAGGATTTCTCTTTATCACACTCCTTATCCCTGTAAGAGGGATTTGAATGTACTAGCAGTCTATCTGGAGCTGCTCTCACATCAAAGACCACAGGAGCTTTTTTCTCCTTCAACAGCTGGTTCTTGTGAATCTGCAGTAAGTTTATAATAATAAACTGAAGGGAGGCAGTGCTGCAATGGTGACTGGCAACATAGGATTTTGAACAACTTCACATAATTTATTCTATTTTTGAAAGTGCATAGGACCAATCTCAAATATATAATTTCTTCCATGCTATGGACTGTGGCTACGCCTGATTAGTAAGGGCAGAATGTTGTGCTTCTTCCAAATTCATATGCTGAAATCCTAACACCCAATGAGAGAGTATTTGCAGGTGGGGCCTTTGGGACTAAGGTTTAGAAAAGTTCATGAGGGTGTTTCCCTCAGAAAAGATTAGTGCTCAGAAAGGATTGGAAGAGGAGATGGGAGAGATCTCTTTTCTACTGAGGAAAGGTCATATGAGCAAACAGAAAGAAGGTGGCCATCTCTAAGACAAAAAGAGAGCTTTCTCACTAGGAACTGAATTTGCCAGCACCTTTGCTTTGGTTGTCCTAGCCTCCAGAACTGTGAGAAAGAAATGTCTTTTGTTTAAGTCACTCAACATATGATATTTTGTTATAGTAACCCAACTAAGACACAATGGCACTGACATTACTCATTACTCAACCAGTTGACCTATTACTTGGTGAACCAAGATCAGATGATCACATTTACCCAGGGCCTAATATTGTACCAGAACCCATCTTGAAATATAGAGAGTTTCTTGCCTCAGAATACATAGCCGTGCTTAAGAACCTTAGGGTTTCTTCACTGTGATTCTTTTGCTGACCAAGACCACTTCTAGCAACATTAGCTTGGCTGAAGTACCTGACCTGAACAGTAGAGCTACTTATAATAGAGCCTGATATTGCTGCAGAACTCTCACTTTGTCTGATCCCTATCCCAACCTAGAAGTCTCCCATGTCACCCAATATATATATATATATATATGGATCTGAACTGCCTCCCAGGAGGCAGGAGTATATACTACCTCCAAAATTAAACAAACAAACAAAAACACCAACGAGTCCTATTCATGGTAGGTGGTGTGAGGGGCAGCTATTTATACTTTCCACTAGCGGATATAACCTAGAATAACTTATATGAATGGATTGTGCAAATGGAGGACTTGGATCTAGAATGCAGATAGATTAGAGACTGGATGGAATACTTCAGTTTCCGTTCTGGCAGTTGACACTAGCCTTCGGTTATCAGCATGTTTTTCAGATTATTATTATTACACAAGCCTAACAACACCGGATTTACTGTCCATTTCTCTCACTCTTAGGAATACCATGTTCTATTATTCATTACCACAGATTCCTGTGGGTCAAGGAGCCCTCATTGCCACTTAGCTTTGCTGCGCATTATGGTAAATGTGTTCATCTTATCACTGACAGTTACATACAGCCACTGCATCTCCACCATTTCTGTATCCACCACCCATATTGTTACCAGAAAGTCCAGATCCAAGGCAACATTTATCAATGTGGTGCTACAAAGACAGACAATATCGAGATTTTCAAAGATGATAAAAATCTCATCTTTTATTTTAGTGATGAGTGTATCCTGGCCAACAAGTGAATATAGATAGGTGGTATGTTCTCAAGTCCAATCTAGTAAGTTCATCATAACATGGCCACCTTCCCTGAGCCTACTGATCACTTTCTCAGTATTATTTTCAGGGAGTCTTTTATCATTACTATCTTCAGAACTGGGCTTCAAGAAGTTATTGGAAAACAAAACAAAACAAAAAAAGCACAAAACAAAACTCAACATGTGCTTGCCAGAGCATTGAAGTCCCAGTGATGATAAGTGACTCATTATTCCTTAGCCCATGTAGAGTCTAGCCCTATTTCCTAACCCATGAAACCCTCTCTTACATCTGCTTGTGGTCCCTGGCAGTACAGATAGGCAGTGTATGTAATTCCTTCACTGTGTGAAGGATTTCTCTTCTTAACAAAAATTGTATTTACCTGCTTGGGCTTTGCTGATACCCAACTTTGGAAGGCAGCTATGCTCATCACTGTATCACTAATGTCACTACTGCTGATACCCGACTTTGAAAGCTAGTCTAAAGTCAATAAGGTGGCATGTGAGGATTTTAAAAAGAAGAAGTGCATTTTATGAGTTGCTGTGAAAGACTTTCTGTCTTCCAGTTTACCTTTAGTGGCAGAAAACTTCTAGAGATTTTTTTTTTAATTGGCCCTTTCAAAGTAATTAAAAAAAAAAAAGTTTAAATGCCTACTAGAAATCCTCATACTTATCATTGTTCCCATATATCTTGTATGCCGTATCCACTGCACATCCCTTTATCACTCTTTCCATATGCACTTTATTCCAATTAATCTCAGATGAAAACCTCAGTCACTGTGAGGCCAACAGTGATTGAGATTTTTGCTCTTCTACTGATGAGCAGTCTTTCTCCAAAAATCTCATCCTGAGATTTTTTTTAAATCACTGTTCCTCCTATCAACCATTTTAACCTGGGTTCCTCAGAGAGCAGAGCCTGACTAAAATTTTATATGCTATGACTTTATTAGGACAGCAATCCCAGGAAGTGAGAGAAAAAAAAAATGAATTAAGGCTGCAATAAGAGTAGCATTATGAAGCCCTGACACCAAGTACAATTCATTCCTCAATCCATTCTGATAGTTTTTCAAGAAACAATATGGACTATATCTCAGCACTAACTGCTCACGGGGAGAAGAAGGAAGGATTTATCCAGTGTAGTCTATTTCCCATTGGCTAGAATTTTCCCCAGGCATGTTGTTATCAACTCCCTGCCTTTTCTATACTACACCTGTATGGACTCTGAGCAGGATCAACAAAAATTGGAAGCTGTGTGATGAAAGTGAGAAGTTAGCATCATGGGCATTTGGAAAGGCACTGTCTGGTGCACCTGCATGAAATTAATTGGAGCTCACACAAAACAGGTAGCTGAAATAAGAGCCATACTGGGAAAACAGACAGTGAAGAGGTGAATAAAATATGTCTGGCATAGTCACCAAAATCCATTTTTGTACTTTAGGAAAGCGAGGACCACAGAATTAAATGACTTATTCAAATTCTTACATCTAGGATAATTAGTGAAAGCTGATCCATCATATGGACTAAACAGGAACTAACTTTTGGGCTTTACATTCTGAGAGTAGGGCTTTAAAGTACCTTGTTGGTCAGAGACCGGCTAGATTAGATTATGGTAAAAAAGGATCTTTGGAATTCATACTCTAAAAAAAAAAAAAAAAAAAAAAAAGTTGAAAGAAATACTTCAAAAAAAGGAAGGAGGGGGAAAGATTGTGAATTATTTGTAACTGTATGATCAATTATGTAGATTTCTGGCTCAAGACTCTTTCAAGGACAACGAAAAGGTATGAGTCTAAAATGAAGTTGTTAATTTTATTTTAATCTGGGACTGCTAGGTAAGATACTATCAGCTCATTTTGATGATGAACCTGATATAATAAATCATTCAGGCCGCTAGGAATATATGTTCTTGTTTAAGGACCTTCTGAAGATACACCATTCTTTAAGGGGAAAGAAATTTAACTGGATACTTAGTATATCCTAAGCAGAGATTTCTGTCCTTTAATACAACTCACACAAAGACAGTTTCTTATTTTATCTACATTCCAATTACTTTGGAGTGGAAAAAGTCATTAATTTGTCTTAAATGACAACTTTTTTTTCAGCAAACCCTGAATGTGTTAGAGTCCTTGATGCAACATTGGGAAAAAATGCAGACCTGTGACCCCCCACTTCAGAGTGGAAATGAGCCCAAAGAAGCAGTGTACCTGACAGTGAGTGAGCCCAGGAAATGCGGGTGGCACGTTAGAGCCTTGGAACATGGGATTTGCGCTGGCTATGCATGTTGGTTTCAGCACGTGTCCACTAGGCTAACAATGGCCTAATGAGCTGATGCATCTCTCTTTGGCAAACAAAAACCAAAAAAAAAAAAAAAAAAAAAAAAAGTAATAATATTCACCTCAAAAACAAAAAAAGCCTCAGATTTTTCAGCACCTGGACAAACCATTTAAAATTGAAGAAGAAAAAAACACCTTTTTGAGAAAAATTAGTTATGGTGCATTTACTAAGGTTTTTAGAAAGCGTACAAGGTATCATTTACTCTCAAGTTTTAAAAAGATATTTAATTAAACTTTTCATTCTGAGGTAACACTAGACTTATGAACCATTCCATAAATAGTACAGAGATCCCATATACACTTTACTCAGTTTCCCTCAATGGAAACATCTTACAAATTATCTTAACAAAATCACCACCAGGATATTGTCATTGATGCAGTCAAGGCACAGAACAGTGTCATTACCAGAAGGGATTCCTCGGGCTCTTTTACTCAAAGTTCTTTCCCTGAGCATCCCCTTCCTTGACCACTAATCCATTCTTCACTCACGTGATTTTTTTGTTTCAAGAATTTTACATAAATGGAATCACAGGGTAAATGACTTTGGGGATTGCCTTTTTTTCTTTTTTAAAAATTTTATTTATTTATTTGACAGACACAGATCACAAGTAGACAAAGAGGCAGGCAGAGAGAGAGGAAGGGAAGAAGGCTCCCCGCTGAGCAGAGAGCCTGATGCAGGGCTCCATACCAGGACCCTGGGATCATGATTTGAGCCGAAAGCAGAGGCTTTAACCCACTGAGCCACCAGGTGCCCCATGGGGATTGCCTTTTTTTAACTCATTATAGTACTCTGGAGATTCATTCAGGTCATTGCATATTATAGCTGTTCTTCACAGTGGTTGATGGTAGGGATGGACCACAAACTGTGCTTATTTACTGCTGGAAGGACATCTAGGTTCTTTCTAGTTCTCGTCTATTATGAACAACATTGTTACAAACATTTGTATGTAACAAAACAAAAACTGTTACAAACAGTTTTGTGTGAACACAAATCATTATTTCTCTGGAATCAATGACCAAGTGTCCTGGGTCATATGCTAAGCACACATTTAGTTTTTTTTTTTTTTTTTTTTAATATTTTCTTTATTTATTTGACAGAGAGAAATCACAAGTAGTCAGAGAGGCAGGCAGAGAGAGAGAGAGGGAAGCAGGCTCCCCGCTGAGCAGAGAGCCCGATTCGGGACTAGATCCCAGGACACTGAGATCATGACCTGAGCCGAAGGCAGCGGCTTAACCCACTGAGCCACCCAGGCGCCCCCACATTTAGTTTTTTGAAGAAATTTCCAGACATTTTCCAGAGCTGTGGTTCCTTTTTACATTCCCAACAACAGCGTGTGGGTGATCTACTTTCCCTGTGTCCTTACTGTCATTTGGAGCTGCTACTGTCTGATATTTTAACCATTAATGATAGGTATATAGAGATATCTCATTGTGGTCTTAATAGACATGCTGTTTGCAAAAATTTTCTCGTACTGTACAGCTTGCTTCTTTATCCTCTTAACAAGATTTTTTTTTCACAGTAAAGATTTGAATTTTGATGAAGTCCAATTTATCAATTTTTCCTTATATGGATTGTGCTTTTGGTATCAAGTTTAAGAATTCCTTTCCTAGACCTAGATCCTGATTTTTTTTTCTATTTAAAAAATTATCCTATAGTTAAATCTATTGTCTAATTTAAGTTAATTTTTGTATAAAGCTTGAGATTGAGGTCAAGGTGTGCTATTTTTTTGTTTCCTTGGTTTTTTGTGTGTTTTTTGCTTATAGACCTGTAATTGCTCCAGCACCATTTGCTGAAAAGCCTACCTTTCTTCAATTGTTTTTGCACTTTTATCATATATATGGTGGGCACATTCATGTTGGTCTATTTTTGGGTTCCCTATTTTGTTCACTTTATCTATACACCTATCTCTGCACAGTCTTAATGCTATAGCTATGTAATTAATATGTCTTAAAATCAGGTTGACAGATTTTTACCATTTTATTCTTCCTTTTCAAAGATTTTGTATGTGCTTAAATTTTTATATATATATATATATATAAATTATATATATATAATATATATATATATAGTTTAGAATAATCTTGTCTATAGCTATAAAAAAATCTTGCTGGGAATTGATAGAAATTATGTAAAATCTGTATATTAGTTTGGGAAAAACTGACATCTTTAGTATGTTTAGTCTTCCAATCCATGAATCTAATATGCCTCTTTATTTAATTACATCTTTGATTTCTGTCATCAGTATTGTGTAATTTTCATTATACAGGTCCTATATGTTTGATAAATTTATACCTATGTGTTTCATATTTTTTTGTAGTAATTATAAATGGTGTTTAATTTTTTGGCAGGGGAGGCAGAGGGGGAGAGAGAGAGAGAGAGAGAGAGAATCTTAAGCAGACTCCATTCCCTGCACAGAGCCTGACTTGGGCTGGATCTCACAATACTGAGATCATGACCTGAGCTGAAATCAAGAGTCAGACACTTAATAGACTGAGCCACTGAGGCACTCTTAAACGGTACTTAATTTTTAATTTTAGCTTCACATGTTTATTATTAGTATATAGAAATGCAATTGAGGTCTTAATGTTTACACTTAGGCCTTTAAAACATTGATAGTCCTCATAGCAATCCTGTATATTACAAATTTTTTGAAAATATCAGTTCACAAAAGTAGACTATGAGAGGAATGATTGAGTTACATGCTGTATTGGCTACTACTGCTACACAATGAACTTCAAATTTCCAGTGCCTTAAAATAATGATTTCTTTTCTCTCATGCATCAGCTAATCACCTGGGGACTACCTGGGAATCAATTGATCTAGGCTGGGCTTGGCTAAGTTGTAGGCTAAATCCAGTTTTGTTCCATATTGCCTGCTCTTGACTAGTGAATTAGCAGGGCATGGTCTCATGATGATGAATGAAGTACAGGAGGGCAAGCCCAACCATGCAAACACATGTCAAATCCTGGCTTGTCTCATAGCTGCTCATATCTCATTGACAAAAACAGGACACATGCCATAGCCTGGTAACAGTGGGACAGAGTGAAATATTCTACCTCTAGTGGGAGAAGATATAACTCTACCCAGGGGATGGATACAGAGACAGATGAAGTACTGGGACCAATAACTTACATGTACTCAAGATCAACTCTTAGTAAGCAGCAGAGCTATGATAGGAGCCTAGATCTGTCTGGATTCAAAGTACATGTATCATTTTTTTAAAACATTGATTATTTCCCAATCTATAGCATAAAATGATCCCAGGGGTAGGCAGTATTTTTTGAATAAAGAAATGAATAAAGTATTCAATTATGCCTTTTGAAAAAATGTATTTTAGATATATAGATGTGAATTTAATTTTTGCAACAGTAATACAAAATTTCTCATCTGGTAAGGAGACTTGTTAATTACTCTGCTTCAATTTTTATTCCCTCAATACCCTAAGGCTCTCTGATCATGTTGTGTTATGGGACCTGAAAGCGTAACTTTCTCATAGCTACAGTGAAGCTGTTTTCAGACTTCAGTAACTAATGTTCGTTCTGACATTGTTCTGCCTTCTACTTGATACTATTCCCTAGCAAACAGCATAATCATCAAAGATCCTGTGCATTTTCATTACCTGCTCATCTCCTGATGTTTTCAGAAGACCTTTCCAAAGTCCTTTTAGGAAGTTGTCTTTAATGTGTGCATTGCTTTTACAAGTCACTTGCGTGTTTTTAACAAGTTCTGTAATTGCTCTCATATGGAGGAAATCTCTATTTAATATTCAGGAAATGCAATTAGTACCAAAGAATGTTAGGAAGAGGGAATTGAATGACATTTCTTCAACCTGACTGTCAATTATGGACTTTTTCCAAAATGGATGAGTATCCCAGGGTTGTTTTTGTTTGTTTGTTTGTTTTGTTTTAAATAGGGAGTTGGCAGCTTTGAAGGGCAAAATTTGTGAGAGAATCCCTGAGTGCTATGGAAGCAACTACCTAGTGTGCACTTACATGTGACCAATTAGAAAGCATGTGCTAATGGTTGGGCAATAGTAGGCCTTGGGTATCATCTTTAGACTATTACAACGTGGATTTTTTGCTAGATCATTAAGTTTGTTTTGTGCAAAAAACTCGTGGAAAGCATATATGATTTGGATCTATGTATCTTTTTATTTCTATCTCAACCAACTCAGTCAACGATGTCTTTACTAAATATAACACCAGATGAGGTGGGAATGCAATGCAATCTTCCAGCCTGAAGACATCATTAGGACTATTGGTTAGTGTACCAAGACAGCCATTGAGTTATTCAAATTAAGGACCTAATCTCAGCTCATTTTGTCCTGTCAACATTAGATCCAATAAATTATTGAAATCTGTGAATATATAATTTACTGAGTTATATTCCCTACAAATGACTTGATAGGGAAAAAATCCCTAGATAGTGTTTTATGTTCAGTATAAACTTCTGGCTGGTTTCATGAACTATTTTGAACACTACTGTTAGGACTGCTGGTTGCTCATTAATAATTTTCAAATGATGTGAATATCTGACAGAAAAAGAAACAAGCCCACCCCTGCTATATTCCTTTTAAAATAAACAAGTTTATCTTTTGAGGGTTTATCTCAGGTAACTGATTTTCAAAGCTGTCCCTGTGGCACTGGGTCACTTACTGTTTTTTCATAAGGGAAGTTTTGTTTTGTTTTTATATTAACTGTTAAATCCGTATGACCACTGAGTTGCCATCAGTTTGGGGCTGTGGGAGGGAAGAAAAAAAAAGTTTTACCCTTTTAACCTTTGCTGGTTTACACAAGTCACATTTAAACTTATTATCCAAGCAGCCACTGGGGTCATGGGTTGGGATTGTCTCAAACTAAGGGTCTCTGCCTTCTGGTAGCTTAGCATGTAATTGGGCAGAGTACTGCATAAAAATATATTAAATGAGGGGAAAAAAAAACAATCAAAGCAAGCACACTCATCTAAGACCAACTAAGCAGGCTGACCAAAATAAAAGTAACATGATGTTCATTATTATACCCAAAAGAAAAGTTTTATTTGCAAAACACGTTGACTGAATTCTTTAAACTTATGTATGGTGGGAGCTCATACATGTTCTGAGTCAAACACATACCTAAAATCGGAAAGTCTCCATCACACACCTAGTGGATGTTATTTTCTTGTTTCTCATTTTTAGCCTGCATTTGGATAGACATAGCTATGGACTAGGAGTGATACTGAGTCTGTAAAATGTAAATAATTTCTTCATTTTTCAGCTGTAGATTATTGTTCAGTGGTATGTTGCTAGTGCCTGTTTTTACATGTGGAACATAGTAGGCCATCAACAAATAAGTTTTGAATGAATTAAAGTATCTCATTGGGGGTAGTCTAAACTCTGGTCTTACACTGCCTGATTTTCAATTCCAATTTCAACACTCTCTAGCTTTCTGATCTCAGGAAATCTACTTCACATTCATGGGCCTAAATCTTTTCATCTGAAAATGAAAATAATATTTTTTACCTTATAAGTGAATTAATATGCAAAAGGAATTTAGATTGGTGATTGGAGTATAATAAGCACTCAAAAGCTGTTAGTTATTGCTACTTAAGGATTAATCACAAAAAATATATTTTCTCTGCTTATTTTGAGATTTTTTTGTCACTTCCTTTCCTGAATTCTAAAAATTGCAAGTTAATTTCCTTAGCAAAAGGAACAATACAATGATAAATATGTAATTAAAGAAACCCATATGTTGAATGTTAAATTTAACATAAATTATTTTGTGTATAATTATGTGTGTCAGAATACCTGCAACTCCATTGCTGAAAATTACAGAAAACAATTGCTTTTATTCATGCTTACTTATATATTTCAATTTTCTGCCCTACTTCCTTTCTATGAAACATATCAGGTGAACTGAAACAAAAAAAGCACATATAAATGTTTGGTAAAATATAAACATAAATCAAAATTCAAGATCAGGGGCGCCTGGGTGGCTCAGTGGGTTAAGCCGCTGCCTTTGGCTCAGGTCATGATCTCAGGGTCCTGGGATCGAGTCCCGCATCGGGATCTCTGCTCAGCAGGGAGCCTGCTTCCTTCTCTCTCTCTCTCTGCCTGCCTCTCAGTGTACTTGTAATTTCTCTCTGTCAAATAAATAAATAAAATCTTAAAAAAAAAAAAGACAAAATTCAAGATCAAGAGAAATAAAATAAAACAAATACAAATACAATGACAATAAACACTAATAGAGAGTTTATCATTGTCTTAATATTATCTCTAAGTTGACATAGATATCCCTTCACAAAGCAGTGATCAGTTGTTATATAGCTCTTTTATTCATTCACAAACAAATGTGCAATATTAAAAAGTGAGAGCGTTAATAGCTCTCCAGAAGAAAGGATTTTCCTAACCTTGAAATGCTCAAAATAATTTGTCACAAAAGTTATTGAATAGAGGACATGAAAGAAATGCAATCAGCAATATCTTCGACAACATCTTTACCATAAATGCAGTAATCAATTTCATATGACAGTTTCTAATATGACCTTTGACAAAAGCTAAAAACAATAATCAAAATTTGATCATATTCATATTACATTATGTGAATATTATGAACACCAGTTAAGTGAAATTGGGTATTTAAAAGTAAGAAGCAAACATAATTTCTTGTCAGAGTACTTGAAGCAGGATTACAATAGAAATAAAAAACAATTCAATAAACACTTACTGGCTGTCTACTGTGTACTCAGACTTGGGATAAGTGCTGAGGTTTTGAACTTAATGAATTAGAGCATTCATCTATTCTGCTTGAGTAGGAAGGACTTCATAGAGGCCAATGACTTTAAAGAAGTGGTCATTAAAAAAAAAAAAAACATTTTATTTATTTATTTGAGTGAGAGAGAGGGAGAGAGTGCACAAGCAGTGGGAGCAGCAGGCAGAGGGAGAGGGAGAAGCAGACTCCCCATTAAGCAAGGATCCCGATGCAGGACTTGATTCCAGGACCCTGGGATCATGACCTGAGCCGAAGGCAGATGCTTAACTGACTGAGCCACCCATGTCCCAAGAAGGGGTCATTTTAATTTGATTTAAAAAGCACAATCTCATTTTAAAAAATGAAATTTTTCTTTTTCTACACCATCAGTGATAACTTCCAAAATGCCACTTTGAAGAATGAAGTATAGATTGCCCCTTACCCAGATATAAATTATATTTATATCCATCCTTTAAAAACCAACCAACCAACCTAAATGAAACAACGGCAACAAAATAGCAACACAACCCTATTTTTTGAGTCCATGAATCATAGAGTCGCTCTCATCCATGTCCTCCCTAATATATAAACTCCTTCTAAGACATCCTAAAATATGGTTCTTCAGTCCTTGCTTGAACATTTTCAAAGGAATACCCACTATTTTGGTATGTTCTTTGTATTAAGTCTGGCCTTCTTGTTTGAATCAATTAGGTTAAGTTCAGTTGCTAGTAACCCAGCAACAATGGCTTAAATAAGATTGTGTGGTAGAGAGTTTAACATGATTGATTAAATTAAAGATCTAAGGTGGGATTTTTTTGGGGGGGTTCCTATTTTACTCTACCATTTTTAGAATGTTTGGTTTCACTTTCATGCTTGTGTGCTTATAATCCAAATGGCTGCAAAAGGCATCATTTCCAGAAGAGAAAGTCTTATTATTTGTTATTACCTGCTTGAAAGATATTTACATATGAAGAATAACATTTATTGTATGCCCACTAAAGTCACTAAACACCTCTAACCAGAAGTGGATAGGCATCAGGGATCAGCATCAAGGGAAACAAACAATACTGTGTCTTAGAATATGGAAAGCACCCTCACATTCTCTGTTTTAGCAGTAACTTACTACATGACTGATGCAAGGAAACACTTCTAGTCACTGTTCAGATCCACTCCCAACAGATTTGTAGAGTCTATGCCAAAAGTACATGTAAGTGCTCCCCTTCCATTATATCTAAATATTTAAAATAATAAACTAAGTTATCAAAGTAGTAAATAAAACATGTACTATCCTATTCTCCTTCGAGGCCAGGGTCCCTCTCTTTTCTCTGTGATTATGGGTTTTCTGACCTTACTCAAACTTACAGTACATAAAACTGTTTTCTTTCTTTTTTTTTCTTTTTTAAGATTTTATTTATTTATTTGACAGAGGGAGATCACAAGTAGGCAGAGAAGCAGGCAGAGAGAGAGGAGGAAGCAGGCTCCCTGCTGAGCAGAAGGTCCAGGGCTTGATCCCAGGACCCTGGGAACATGACCTGAGCCAAAGGCAGAGGCTTTATCCCACTGAGCCACCCAGGCACCCCACAAAATTATTTTCTTGAACTCCCTCTTCCAGGCTGTTCTTAGCACTCCTGTCAAATCACTAACACAGCCTAAACAGTAACTCAGAACCAAGGACAGATGACACCCTAGTTGTCTGCTTGCTAGTTCTACAATTGTTAGGGCTACCTTATAAAGGCCCATGGTCCTTTGCAGAATCCCCCAGATTTCACAATGATAATACATGACAAAATTATATTTTACATAACAATGCCAGTGGAATATAGACAGCAGCCCAAGATCAAACATAATATTTCTCTGGTAAAAATGAGAATTCACACTAAGGAGGATAAACAGACTGTAAATAGTCTCACATCTCCTGAGATCAGGTTTTGCTGCCAAAACAGTGCAGGTCAAGTCAGGTTTTGCCACTAAGTAAGCAACTGAAAACAAAACAAAACAAAACAAAACAAAACAAAACGTCTGCTTTCCAGAGCTTTTGAATTTCAGAATTGCATTGTAAAAGATAATGGATCTGTAGTATGTCAGGCACCTAGCTACTTACTTTAAATATATTTCATGATTTAACACATCACATTTTTAAAAGATAATTATCATTATCCTTATATTACGTATGAGAAAAGTTAGGTTGAGGGAGGTTAAGTAACTTGCCAGAAGCGCTGTGACTTAAACCTCCGTTTGCCTCATTCATCCCACAAAAGTACATCAGACTGTCAGTAATGTATAAAGCAGCTGAAGTAGATTCCCCTGTAAGTTTCATGGAGAACCTTTTCTGGAATTATGGTTATGAGACACTGAGACCAGTCTCCCTGATGTTCCAGCATTGTCCGTATATCTGCTCACAAAGAGGCCACAGATAAGAAAATGAGAGGTCTTCGAACATTTCTATGATATAATGTACTTCATTTCAGCATTACTTTAAGAGAACTATGACTCACTGAAGATTCCAATGCAGTGACACAAACTGTTGGGTTAATGAGCAATTTATCAGTGATTTAAGGAATATTTGCCTGTCAAGTCAGATTCCCATTGTATTTTAAGTGTCTTCCTCTCCTCAGAATGCAAATATGTTTTTTATGATCCTTCTCATGCTCTGCTGCTTTGATTCTGTGGGTTATTTCTATTCACACCCTTAATGACTCGTCTTGAAGACTGTATATTACTAATGAAATGTACATGAGTATTGTTAAATGTGACAGAACTGAAAAGGCCATCTTCTTTCTCTTCCTCCAAACAAATAGCAAATCATCAATTGTTAGGATATAATCTTATTTTTTAATTTGTTTGTGTTGGTTGTGGTTGACTTTATTCAGTGCATTTTCAAAATGTTGACCTGAATTCTGTCCTTGGAATACACAGGTGACATTTTGGGTTCACTGGCAGTGTGACATAATTGTTCTGTGATTCATATGATCTCTTATGACTCTTGCAGATTCATGTGGCTGAGTGATCGGTTCTTGTCAATGACGCGTGAGTGACAGTGTCAGATGTCACCACTAAGCTGGAGCAACAAACGGTTCACCTGTAATTTTCAAGTTTATTTTTCCCAAGTTTTCCTGGGACTTATTTTTGCCTTTTATTTTACTCTAGCATCCAGAATGATGTCTGGGACAAAATAGACATTTTTAATAAATGAATGAGTCCCCATTGGCTGTTTCCCCATGTATGGGTAGTAGCTATAACCTTGACCTTCATAGTCCTATGCTGTATCTAAAGACTGAAATTGCCTTATGGCCAAGGAGACAGCATATTCATTTGTGAGATGTCACCTACAATATTCTTGTTTTAAAAGTCCATCCCTATGCCATAAAAAGAGGTAAAGGAAATTCCAAATTATCTGTGATTTTGGTAAATAAGAGAGAAGATTAAGGAAGGGTAGCAGATTAAAAAAAGAAAGATAAAAAGATGATAATTTCACGGTCTTCCATTTAAAACTATTATACCACTCTTTAATTTTATGACTAGAGAATTGAGATAGAAAAACACTATTTATCCCCAAGTTTTATATTTGACGTTTCTCCATCATCTTTCTTTCTCTTAACCCTCCATTTTTAATTTTATTATTATTATTTGTATTCTCCTTATCTTAGCATTACCTACTCCTTAATTTAGGACTACGAAACCCTTTTCCTATTCTGCTGTAAATCAACATAGTTTACATTGGCTTAGTTAGTGTTGCAAAAAAGCATTGGGAGAGAAAAATATTTGTTTTCCTTTCTCTTTCCATAATATGTGGGGCTTTGTGTGTGTGTGTGTGTGTGTGTGCGTGTACACACATGTATTTGTATATGTGGTGTTTACAGAGCATAACATGACTTCTTTAGATTGAGATTATTTTTCAAATTACATTGAACTTAGACCAAAATTTGTTTTAATTTTCAGGTCATTGTCATCTGAAGAGGGAATGGCTCAAAGGATTTCGAGCACCAGGGGAAATTGTTGTATGATTAATACTTTCCAACAAATAAATCACAAGGTAAGAAATTCAGTTTGAATAACCAGGACTTTACTACAATTGTGTTTTAATAATTTATTTCCATGTAGCATTAATTTTAAAAAGAATTACTGAAAAAGCAGCATATTAAATTTGTTATTAAGTCTGGTTTATTGGGATTGATCCTTGCTAAAGCTGAGGATATGCCTCAATCTGTTTTACTCTTGATAAGATAAAATTAAAGAGTGAAACCATAGGCAAAGTCATTTGGGTCTTTTCCATAGTTGAAGCTACGTTAAGATAGGGTTTTCCCCTTAAATTATTAGTCTTATGTGAATAATTGTTGTTGAGTCTTACCTTTTTTAAGAGGGAAAATTACTCTACTCTTCCACTTTCAGACATGTGTATTAACATTTAAGGTTTTGAAGATATTTGATTCAGATGATTTAATTTGTTCTCTTATGCATTTGAAGCCCCTTTTTTTTTTCCCTCAAAAATTAGTGCTTTGGGTCTGGGTCAGTTACTTATATATTATATACTGCTATAGTGTGCTGTCAAAGAGTTACCCTCGAACCACACATAAAATGATTATAGTTTAATTGTTTTTAAATGTTACATGATAAGGTATACAATCACCATCTTACCTTTTGAGTTGTTAATGGTGGCTGCTTTTGGGGTGTGTGTGTGTGTGTGTGTGTGTGTGTGTATGCATGTGCATGCAACTTTTAGATTTAAGTTCTGGTAACTAGTTATAGTATGAGGATTCTGTGAATACACTGTAAAAAACATAACCCTCTCCTATTTTAATCTCTTATATAAATTCTTAGACCTCATCCAAGGAAAAGAACAAATGGACATAAACTCAGGCAATTTTAAAAGATCTTGGCTATATTTACGGTCTCGGATATAAGAGGATCTGAGAAACTTTGTGTCCTAATGAAGTTTCTCTTCTATATTCATGCTCTAAATTAGGGAAAAAATAAAGTAAGAGAAAAAATAAGTATCCCTCTATCTAACACAAGACTGTTGATTATTTTTCTTAACTCTTTTTGGTTTTATATATTTTTTCTTAGTTCTCTCCATCCATCATATACCTAGCCTGGTTTCTTTCCCTGGGTGGTCAGTTGATTTTATGTCCTTTTGTTGGTCATGGAGTATGCCTATAATTCTCTCCCAAATTTGGGAGCAACATCAAGTGGATGATCAGCACCGACATACCCAGAATCCTGGAAAAAATAATTCATGTAGCATACCTGCCTGTTGCATGAGTGATCTGTCAGTAGGCTGATCTTTGTAGACTAACAGAAATAAATTGAGTGGTGACTACAAAGGCCAAACATAAGCCTCTTTACAAAGCATATCTTAAAATACTGATTAAAAGAAAGGGGGGAACTTTGTTTATTTTTACCTATTATACCTAAAGAAGCCAGGCACTTTACTATTGCAAATGAAATAATTTACATGAAAATGCTACTAAAATAAATATTACCATTTCTTCTCCAATTGTTCTAATCCGCCTTTCTATTGTGATCTCTCTAAAAGTATTGACTGCTGTCATTTGTATCTATGGATCTCAATTTGAACACAATACTCTGTTCTGACCTGCATGTTTTCCCTCTGCCTTGAATTCTTCCTTCTCTTTTATTTCATTTCCAATACTCCTAGCACTTATAATACAAAATTATAGTTTCCAATGGTCAATGATGTTATCTAAAACTACTTCAGAATGTATCAACATTTTCATTGTCTGCATTTTATGGTTCTTTACATCCTGTACCTGATTTATTCACTCACTGGTTCTTTCAGTAAATAGTCATTAAATTCCAAGTACTATACTACACTTTGAGAATATAATAATGTACAAAGTTCATTTACTGTCCCGAAAAATCTCACTATCTAATGTCAGAAACAGATAAACCTGGGCTATGAATTTCCCAACTAAAGAGAAATTTCTTTGAGTACAATGATTTTTTTTTTCTTTATTTATTATGGTTTGTGGTATCCATAGCACCTACAACTCTGGGGAGGACATAGTAGGTTCTCAATACACATTTGACAAAATGGGTGTGTGAAAACATAAATGAATAAGATGCCATGATGATTAAGTGCTGCCACAATAGAGAAGAGAGTTTAGAGGAAAGGAACCAGGTGGATATGTAGGAGCTCAGCAAAAGCACATCACAGAAAGATTTTGGATTTTGACTTGATGTTCAAAAAACAAATGATAGTGACTAGTAGTGAAAAAGAAGAAGGGTGTCCCAAGAAATGGCAAAGAGACGCAGGAGAATATGGCAAAGAATCCTTTTGGGACTGTGAAGAATTTGGTAGAATTCTCTCCAAGCCCAAATCTACCCGACATTTCTCATGACAAACTTTCAGATCTCCTTAATATTGAAGGCTTTGTAGTTGCTGTTGTTAATATATAAAGCAGATTCAATTTCTTTGCTTAAAACTTATGTTGATATCAGGTCATAAGGAGTAGCTCTAGATTAGAAATCAGATCATTCTAGTTATAAAATGATATGCCTTTAAATCACTGCATGGCCTTTGAAAGTTAACTTTTCCTCTCTATGCCTCAATTTTCACACAAATAAAATGAAAATGTTGTAATAGATAGTCTCTGAGGTCCTTTTTATCACAGAGCATGCTATGATCTTTGACTCTTAACTTTTAAAATCACCCATTTTCAATAAGCTGAACAAGAAAGAAGAAAAATACAAAGCAAAAGACATTAGGAACATATCACAGGGATAACATATTAGGACGGCTGTAGTACTGTTTTCTCAGGAAATCTGAAGGAAAACAATAGGTATATATCTGGTTATGAAGAGTACAGTCCTTTTGGGAGACATAAGAGGTTAGACCAGAGGACCCTGAGTGTTATGTTACTATGTAACTATGTTCCCCTTAGGACATTGTAGAAACAGCTACTTTTCGCATGCAGGGGGTTTAAATAAAGGAAAGAACTTGTGAAGTTAATGAAAAACCAAAAAGTAGAATTATTGCAGTGCCTTAAAAGATCAAAACAAATGCACTCAGGAATTTAGCAGATGCTTCATGCATCTTTCTACTGGATTGCTTATTTACAGCTTTAAAAGACAAGCATCTCCACGAAGGCAGTCAGACATCTGGCCTTGAAGAAAAGGGCAGTCCAGGACAAGTGAAAACACTCATTCGGCACCATGAGCAAGCTGCCACCACTGTAGGAACCAGTCTGCGAGTGTAAGAATGCTTATGATTTGCTCAGCCCTGTCTTGAGCTGCTACCATGGCAACAGACATGGATAAAAGAGGATAAACATTTGATAAAAGCAAATGGGAAAAAATCCCTACCTTCAGGGTGTAATATATATGGTGAGTTTTGTAGTGGGAAGCTTTCACTGCATGATGCTTTGGAAGGAAAATCAGTTTTAGGCAATGTGCTCATGGAGGGTCCAACAAGTTAGCAGAATTGTTGTGGAGCCCAGCAAGGCAGTTCATTCGTTCATCTATACTTGTGTCTCTGTAACACTCTAGGCTAACACTGCTTGGAGCCTTGGAGAATGTAGCTAATACATATGCTACTAAATTCCCACTCTTAAGTGGAAAGGGAATAAAAAAAAAATCTAATTAAAACACAAGGCAGTAAGTGATAAGTCACATAGAAGCTATACCAAAACAAATTTGTAAAAAAAAATAAATAAATAAAAAATTTGTAGATTTTAAAAGAAGCAAAACTTAATTTCATCTGAGGATATTGGGAGAAAAGCAGAGGGGAAGTTGCATATGAGTCAGTCCTCAAAATATATTGCAAAATTAGACCCTTTATAAAAATAATGTGCATATTATAAGTCATATGTACTGATTAAAGATAATTTCAAAAACATGAAAAAAATAGGATGACAAACATTATTTGGCATTACCAAAATATAATTACTGTCCAGCATGTTGGTATGTTTACTTCAAGTCTTCTTATATATAATAATATCTTATTATGTAGCTTATTCTGACTTCTTTCTTTGTCATTCTTCTAAAGCATTTTCCCACATTTTTCCATAGCCTTAATGAACCTGATTTCTTATGAATGCATTATTAATAGACCCTGGGGTCTCCTCTCCATTAGTGGTTGAGAGCTCTCTGCAGGTCCCAGGATAATGAAAAAAAGATAGAGAACAATTAGTCTTGAAGACCCTAAGAAAACTTTATTGAACTCTTAATACCCACTGGCATGAACAGACAATGTCACTTCTAATCCCCAGCTGAATGGAGTAAAACATTTTTCCTAGTAATATATCATCTGAGTTTTCAAGACTTTTATTTTTTTCATCTTTATCAATTCAACTCCATTATAAAAATCTATATCCCACATTATTTAGCAAGGACTATTAGAAGAGAGAAAGAGAAAAAAGAGAAGCTTTTAATTCTCTTTGGATTTCTCATATGATATTCTTATTGCAGCCTTGTGGCTGTGAAGAGTCTGGCTGCATTTCAGGGCTTTTGATAACCAGATGCTACTGAGGTATTATGTCTACCTTGTCTAGATGGAAATCTCAGAGTCAGTATCCACATGTCTAAACATGGCTGTGCCAACTTCTGATTAAAGCTGGCAATGTAAAGTTTATGTAAAGGGTTCAGGTCACTAATTCCGATATGTGTACATGTTGACAAAGATTGGGGGTGCACATCCCACACCATCCACCAAGCACGTCTCAGACATTTGTTGGGTGTCCTAGAATTTAACTCAATTTTGACACTATCTACCTGATGACAGTGTCCGATCCCACAGGTTAAGGACTCTGTCCTACAAGACTGTCCCCCCTTCTATTTCAGATGCCATCTGAAAGTCCAGGTTGTCACGTGGCATCTGACCAACCCACTACAGATTAAAGGGTCCAATAAATTGGACCCTAAATTGCTAACGTAGCTTTATTATAAAAGAACCACTACTTTATTATTTTAAAAAAATAACTGAATAACACCATGAAGGAAAAGATTTATAGGGTCAGTTATGGGAAAAACCTGTGGAGTTTTCATGCTCTCTCTAAACAAACCACTTTTCCAAATTTCCAGTCTTTTTTGGGGGGCGGGGGTGTTTCTAAGAAGCATCGTGATATAGGTATGATTGATTACTTCGTTGGTCATTGACAATTGATTCAGTCTGTAGCTGCTCTCTGCTCCCCAGAGGTCAAAACCATGGGACTGAATGGTTGATTCTCCAAGCAACCAGTCCTCATCCTTAGGTGCTTTCCAAAAGTCACCTCATTCACATAGCAAGATATCTTTATTCTGTCATCACTCTGGAATTTCCAGAGGTTAGGAGCTCTGTGCCAGAAATGGGGATGAAACCAAATATATATTTCTTATTAGGAACACATTATCACATTATGCCAAATCTCTATTCTTCAGAATCACTTCAATATATATTACACAAAAATAAGAAACAGAAGTTTCACCTTTGATGAAAATGCAATTAAGTTGCACTATATCGAAAGCAAATGGAAGATTGGTAAATGGCAACAAAGAAACTAACCCAAGTGCTTACAAGGAAAGTACCAATGAGGAGATCATTGATTTCTCCTCCGGAATCCCTTTAAGAGTTAGATACTGCAGACTCGGTAACCGCTGGTACTGCAGAGAGTAGAAATGAAACAGGGGCTAAAAACTAAGAGTTTGATTGGTTGTATGTAAAGACCTGGTTGGGCTCCCAGTCTTTGTTCCCTCAAATTCTGGACTTGATTTCATTTTCCTTTATGCAACTGAATCAGAGGGACTTCTGGCTTGGGCTATCAGGCATTAGAAGGAAAAGTGAAGCCTCCTTTTGGAAAATGAAGCTTTGAATACAACTCTGCCTACAGATTAGTAAAGCCTCCTACCACTTTTTCCCACACAACTTCAGAAAGCCAACAATGCTGTTGATTAATATCAAGAAGGACAGGAGTTTCTTTTCTTAAGACTTACTGATACTGACATTTATTTTTTTTAAAGGTTTTATTTATTTATTTGACAGAGAGAGTCAGAGTGAGAGAGGGAACACAGCAGAGGGAGTGGGAGAGGGAGAAGCAGGCTCTCCTGCAGAGTGGGGAACCCAATGCGGGGCTGAATCCCGGGACCCTGGGATCATGACCTGAGCCAAAGGCAGAGCTTAACAGTTGAGCCACACAGGCACCCCTGATACTGACTTTTGAAGGCTGCTGATCAAAAAGTTGCTGACCATCGAATTGATGTGTAATGAGTCCCTCCTGCTCCCTATATCTGCACCACCAGGGCACACAGAGATGGTATTTCAATACCAGCTCATCATAGTGAATCATTTCTTGCATATGAATAGACAGGCTATTCCCAGAAGATACAATTGTCCATATAGTATCATGGGCAGCTTTTTGTACTAGATGCTGCAGAGTCATGCCTTCACCTGGGAGCTTCCTGTTATGTCTTCTGTTTTGTGCGATCATCTCCATAAATTCCCATTAAACAATCCACTATCTTCTCACTAAGTTATCCTTTCTCAATCAAATAAATCATGATTCTGTCTTGACAATCTCAGAACAGTAATACAGTTATTATTTAGAATGCAGATGTGGATACCTGAAAAAATATACTAGAAGAATTGAATGTGATTGGATCTGGGGGTGGGATGCAATAGGGAGGCGAGGAAGGACAACTGTTTTCTGCAAAAATCTTTCACCGCTTTAGGATTAAAAAAAAAAAAATGATTTGCAGCTAACATGTTCATATGGGAGAGCAAGGGACTAAAAGAGGGAATGAGCCCAAGACAGTAATTTAGGTTCTTTGTTTTAAGATTTTATTAATTTATTTGAGAGACAGAGTGAGTGAGTGAGCGAGAGAGAGAGAGAGAGAGAGAGAATGGATGAGCCATGGGAGAAAAGAAGCACTCTTTGCTGAGCAGGCGCCCAATGCAGGGCTAGATCCAGGAGCCCAGAATCATGACCTGAGCCAAAGGCAGACACTTACCTGACTGACCACCCAGGCTCATTTAGGTTCTGCATAGAAAAGAGATAAAAGAGATTCATGGTAAATAAGATAATTGGAAGTGCCAACTTAAAAGACCTTATAATCTCCTCAAAGTTCCAAAACAAAGGGGAAAGCAGAATGACTTTAGATGATATTCTTTTTAGAGAAGAAAATTGGGATGTTAAAAATTAAAGTTTTATCAAAGTTGAAGCCTATTTAAATTGTGTAAACAATAAGCACTGAAGCATTATTTTTCTGTTTTTGTAAATTATTATAAATAAAGTCATAATGAAAATTTATTGTATATATAAATCACTTGTTTATTTGGCCTAAAGATTTTCCTTTCCCCCTACAATAATTAGGGTTATTTTTCCTTGTTAGAGTTTAAAAGAAAAAAATTCTAGGCACAAAAGAAATGAAACTTTCCAGACTCATGAAATTTGTCAAATTGCTTTCTAAGAGATTTATAGCAATATTCACACGTACCAGGTAACAGATGAAACTAGAGTAGGAAAATTCTATGAGTTTTGGGACCCACAGATAGCCCATTGTGGACTATGCACATAATGGGAAATAGTAGGAAAAATAATTAGAAAGTTGTTTTTGGACCAGGTAAGGAAGGTTTGGCTGACACACTTTAATATATTCTATTGGCACTAGGGAACTTTTTTCTTTCTTTCTTTCTTTCTTTTAATGAGAGACAAAAAAAGAGTAAAGGACAAGGACATGATCCAATTCAATAAGTATTTATGGAATTTCTACATGATTTTATGCATCATGTAATGCACAAAATGAATAAGACATGCCCTTTGCTTCCCAGGGCTCAGAGTTTAGAGGGAGTGACTGACATAATAATGATGAATAGCTTTTTTTTTTTTTAATATTTTATTTATTTATTTGACAGAGAGATAGAGATCACAAGTAGGTAGAGAGGCAGGCAGAGGGGGCAGGAAGAAGGCTCCCTGCTGAGCAGAGAGCCCGATGTGGGGCTTGATCCCAGGACCCTGAGATCATGACCCGAGCCTAAGGCAGAGGCTTAACCCACTGAGCCACCTGGGCGCCCCTGATGAATAGCTTTTAAAAGCAATATTGATTTGATTAACACTACAGAAGTTGTAGGTACCAACCAGAACACAGGGGCAGGATACAAAACCTAATGGAAGTAACTTAAAAAAACTCATAAGATGTCCAATTGGAGTTTGATCTTGAAAACTCATGCCATTGGCAGATAGAAAAGAAAGTCAAGGTCATCCAGGAGGAGAGTATTAATCAAATGCAGAGAATACATACATTTCAGATATAATTTAAATAGATAGATTAAACAAATAGATAGAGAAAAGTATAAGATTACTAAAAGAAAATACAAGTGAATGTAAAAATTTTACGGGTTAAAAGTGTTATCATAAAGAACATCAAAAAGAAGAGGTCTTCAAGTATTTAAAATTTCTATTCAATAAAAATAGTAATAATAAAATTTAAATAAGGGACGCCTGGGTGGCTCAGTTGGTTAAGCAGCTGCCTTCGGCTCAGGTCATGATCCCAGCGTCCTGGGATCGAGTCCCACATCAGGCTCCTTGCTCGGCAGGGAGCCTGCTTCTCCCTCTGCCTCTGCCTGCCATTCTGTCTGCCTGTGCTTGCTCTCTCCCGCTCTCTCTCTCTGATAAATAAATAAAATCTTAAAAAAAAAATTTAAATGAAAACAGCAAATGGAGAAATGTTTGCAAATTATAGACCAAATAAATAGCATATATGTAGGTCCTTATTTTACATTACATATTTAAAATGTTAAAATAGGGAGGGCAGAATAACTTAAGAGTGGAGAAATCTGATAAAAAATACTAGTGTCTGATAGTGAGAAAACATAAATTCCAATAGAGGATATCCCACAAAACACCTGACCTGTACTCCTCAAAACTGTGTAGGTCATCAAAACAAAAGGATAGACTGAATGTGCGAGTCCAAAGAGACATGACAAATAAATGTAGTGTGGTATCCTGAGTGGGATCTGGGAACATAAAATGAGCATTATGTAAAAATTTAAGATATTGAAAAACTATGGACTTAAGTCAATAATAATAATTATATATCTACATTTCTTCAATATTTGTAACAAATGTACCATGGTAATGTAAGGAATTAATAAGAAGAGAAATGAGTGTGAGTGTGAGTAGAAACTCTCTGTACCATCCTTCTAATTTTCCTATAAGTCTAAAACTTCTAAAAATCAAAGTCTGGAGGCACAGTGGGTTAAAGCCTCTGCTTTCAGCTCAGGTCCCGATCCCAAGGTCCTGGGATTGAGCCCCGCATCAGACTCTGCTCAGCGAGCAGCCTGCTTCCCTTCCACTCTCTCTGCCTGCCTCTCTGCCTACTTGTGATCTCTGTCTGTC
>NC_081559.1:90313102-90332822 GCF_022355385.1 Mustela nigripes | reverse complement strand
AAAAAAAAAAAAAAAAAAAAAAAAAAAAAAAAAAAAATCTTTAAAAATTCCAAGTCTGTTTTTTAAAAGGCAATAGAAAGATGATTATTTTAATTGAAAAACTGAGAACAGACAGGAACAGACAATTTATTCTAAGGAAAAAAAGCATATATTTGAATAAAATGTTTCATTTTATTGCTAACCTTAGAAATGAAAATTAAATTTGCTTGACTTCAAATAAAACAACAGATACCTATCAAATATCCATAGTGAAATAATGTAATCGTGGGGAAACAAGTAGTTTCTTCCTTGACCAGTAAGACCGAATTCTGGAGGACAAACTAACATTTAAAATACAAATATCCAATATCAGTCATTCTTCAGGGAAATAATTAAGGCTGCATTTGTGGACACAGGTACATGTATATTTTTTGACATATTTTGTGTGATTTCAAAATCTTGGAACACATATTAACATCAACTAATGAAGATTTGTTTTTGTGTGTGTGTGTGAAATAGTCAATTAGTGAATTTCCATCTATGTCTGAATAAAAATTGTCACATGCACATATAAATACAAATCAAGTGTGGATTATGTTGCCTGAATCCATTTCTTGTTTTTTCTAGATTAGCCAAATTTTCTTAAAAGAACTAATTTTCTATAATCTTCCAAGTTGTAATAGGATGATGAGTGTATCCTGTTCTTCTAAGCCAAATCTTAAGGAAGAGTATCTTAGGCCATGTTGTGAAAATTAATTATTCAGTGGCACACCTTTCATCTTTTCTTTTCTTTCTTTTTTTTTCTTTTCATCTTTTCTTAAACAAGTATCTAAAATTGAGTTAGGTTTACAGAAAGTGATTCATGTGAACAGTTTCTCAAGTCTTCTAAGGAGGGTACATAGCTAATACCATTCTGGATACAGAGGTAAAAAGTGAATTTGTGACATACAGTAGATATTTGATGCTACTAGGGTCCAGCTGAAAATAACTGCCTCTGTTTCTGATGCACAGTCATCCTGAATTGTCAGAGTTCTGTCTTTTCTACAATTATTTGCTTATTCTTTCACTTTTCTCAGTTCTCCATAAATATCCAATAAATATATGTTCTATTTAGGTTAGCGAGAATGCATTTCTGTGGTTTGAAAGAAACAGTAATGGCACTTGTAAATGTGTGAGTGCTACTAACAGTAATGTTCCCGGACGTTGGGGTGTAAGTATTTTATACTCATACGACAATCTTCTATGCCTGTGAAGCTCCATGTACACGAATTTCTTTCTGTGGTTTGAATTCATGAAATTTGCTTCTCTCTCAAGGCCTTTTCTCTTTCTGATCTATGTGCCAGCAATGCTTTTTCCCCATGCCTTCATAAAGAGCCACCTTTACATTCAAATATCATTCCTCGTGAGACCTTTCCTTACCAACCTTTCTAATTACCCTTCATCTCTCCCTGTCTCCCTACCCATTTCCATATTGTCCTGGATTATTGTGTTTGACAATCTTTAACTCTACCTGAAATTATCTTGATATTTACTTACCTTGACTATCATCTATTTCTCCCAACAGAAGATAAGTTCCATAAAAAAGGACAATTCATAATGATAAAGGGGTCAATTCTCCAAGAAGACATAGCAATTCACTATGATAGTTGGAAATTTCAATACCCCTCTGTCAGTACTTAACAGAGCCAGCAGGCAGAAAATCATAAGGATATGGCTGAGGTGAATAGTGCCGTCAGTCAACTGATAAAATTGACATTTATAGAATATTTCATAAAATATCAGCAAAATACATACTCTTATTAGTTCATATGGAGCATTCATCAAGACAGACCACACTCTGCTCCATAAAAATCACCTTAATAAATTTAAAGGAATAGAAATCATAAAAAGTATATTCTCAGACCACAGTGGAATTAAGCTGCATATCAATAACAGAAAGATAGCTACAAATCCCCATACACGTTGAAATTAAATGACATACTTCGAAATAACACATATGCCACAGAAGAGCTCTTATGAGAAATTTAAAAATTTTTTGAATTGAATAAAAATAAAAATATAATGTATCTAAATTTTTCTGATGCAGGAAGAGCAATGTTTAGAGGGAAATTTATGGTGAATACATTTATGTTAAACATATTTTAGAAGTTTAAAAAGGCCTAAAGTCAATAATCTAAATTTCTACCTCAGAAATCAGAAAGAAAGAAGAGCAAATTGCAAATTAAATCCAAAGTAAGCAGAAGAAAAGATATAAAAATTAGAGCAGAAATCAATAAAATTGAAAACAATCAATACAGGAAATCAATTAAACCAAAAATTGGAGCTTTGAGGAGATAAATAAAATTGATAAGACTCTAGTTAGCGTACCCAGGAAAGAAAGAGAGGAGGCAAATTTCAAATAATAAATGAAACAAATGATAAGTCCCTTTTGGGCAAGTGCTGTATCTCATCATGTAGAAAAATCCTGGGCACATAGTAGCTACTCAATAATATATGTTGTATAAAAGTAAATTATTTTGATTATCTGATTTTTAAAATTTTTCTATAATAAAAAGATACCATTTTTAGAATTTAAAAAAGTGAAAAATGTTCTATGAGTTATTAAAAAAACACTAGTTAGCAATGTAAGTAAGATGCAACATTGAAACAAAAGAGATTAAGCAAACTGACAATTGGTAAATAGATAATTTTTGTTTTCCATTTTGTTTTCAGAAATGCAAAAATTCAAGGAAATCCACATCATATTATTTTGATATGAATAAATTGAAAAGGACATTGGCTTTATCAGTAAGTACTGAGGTTAAAGTAATGAATTGACTATATGAAGGAATAACTGCAAATAGAAAGAAAAAAATGAATAAAAATGTTTACCTATTATCAGGGAAGAGGCAGCTGGGAGGTAAAAAAATAAAAAATAATAATAAAAAAAGTAATGTGTAGAGATCTAAATTAGATGAGGGTGAGTTAAAGTAGAAAAAATATACTATGAGGGCTACTTTGAGCATGGAGATTACCATTGTCCTTGGGTAGAATATTGAGAATATAATAATTTCTAGGATACCATTGGTGTTATCATAAAATTATCTAGATAAGGGGTTCAGACAAAGTAAAAAAAAAGGGTAATATGAGAAAATAGAGATAGGTTATAAAATTCAGAAGGTATAATGAGACATGATTTGATTCAGAGGGAAAAAAGTTATGGTGAAAGGATTGAGTGTAATTGTTTGTGATCAGAGGAAAATTCATTTCCTTGACCACTTGTAAGCATCTATGTAGAGTCCTAAAGACATCACAACAGTACGTAGGAGTCCGCCAGGGTGCAGGGGGCTGGGAAGGATTTGGGAGGAGTAGAATTGGTAGAGGGTCTTACCGAACAAGCTGTTTCAGCCTCAGAGCCCGAAGGACTCTTTTTTTTCCTTGTGTGGACACACACCTTCCCAGGCATTCTCCTCAGGCAGCTGTCTGAGAGGTATAGAGTCCTTTATTCTCAGTTTCCAGAAACCTCCAGAAAAGTTTAAAACTAATAGTAAGACACATAGAAGTAAATCTAAAATAAATTTTTAGTACCTCTGCAATATCCCTGGTCCTTTTATTAGGTCCTTTCATACCATAACCACATTCCTTTATGGTCTGCTTTGGCAATGTAAGTGTTGAAAGATTCAGAATTTTTATAAATGGATTTTTTTTCTTGCTTTAAACATCATTGAAATATTTTTTCCCCTCGAGGACTTGAAACATTTGAATGGCAAATGACAATTTATTTGAATTTTCATGTAGGAATGTTAATAATTTTAAGTGCATAGTTTGATGAGATTTGATAAGTGTAAATAGCCATATAGTCACTATGCCAAACAAGATACAGAGCATTTTCAAACCCCCAGAAAGTTCCCTTGTGCCCCCTTTCAGTTGTTTTCTTCGCCTCCCTGCCTCTCTCCCATTCTGAGATAACCACGGTTCTGATTTCTGTCACAATGTATTAGTTTGCTACTCCTAGAAGCTCAGGTAAATGAAACCATCCACAATGTAAGGGTTTTTTCACTCAGGATAATATTTTTGTTTTTGTTTTTAAAGATTCATCTATGTTATTTATATATCACTAGTTTATTCCACTTTTTTGGTAATACTTTTTTTAAAAATTAGAGTGTAGCTGATGTACAATATGATATTGGTTTCAAGTGTACAGCATAGTAATTCAACAATTCTGTATATTACACTGTGCTCAGCCCAAGTGCGGCTACCATCTGTCACTCTACAATGCTGCCACAAAATCATTGACCGAGTTCCCTATGCTGTAGCTTTAGCAACTTCATTTCTGAGTAGTGAGTTCCATCATGAATTTAGTACAATTTAATTTTGCACTTACCTCTTGATAGATATTTGTGCTATTTCCAGTTTGGACTTACCATAAATAAATATTTGATGAACAGTTTTGGGTGAAACTCTGTAAAAATGTGCTTTCATTTCTCTTGAGCAACTAGTTAGGAGTAGGAATGCTGAATCATAGGGCAGGTATATGTTTAACTTAATGAGACTCTAAAATAAATTACATTTTATGTTCTATGGTGGACAGAATAATGGCCCATCGAAGACATCTATGTCTTAATTCCCAGAACTTGTAAATATGGTACCTTAAATGACAGAAGGGATTTTGCAGATGTAATTAGTTTAAAGATATTAAGATGGGGTAATATCCAGGATTATACTGATGGGCGCAATGTAATTACAAGTAATGCCTTATAAGAGAAAGGCAAGAGAGCCAAATCAGGTAGAGGAGATATGATGAAAAGGTTGGAGGAAGGCAAAGGGCCTTGAGCCAAAGAATGCAGACTGCCTTTAGAAAGTAGGAAAAGCAAAGAAACAGATTCTCTTCTGAAGCCTCCAGAAGGAACACAGTCCTACCAACACCTGATTTTAGCCCTCAGACTCTGTAAATTCTGTGAGTCTATTTGTGTGTTGTTTTAAGCCAAGTGGTATGTTCTTATAGCAGCGAGAGGAAAGCAGTACACATTACTATCAGTAATATATAACAGTTGAATTACATCTCACCAAAATTTGAAACTGTCACCCCATGTAATTTTAGCCATTCTAGTAAGTATAGATTTGTATCTCACTGAAATATTAATTTGTAATTTGAATTTTCTAATGACTATTAAATTTGAGTATCTTCTTGGTGTTTTATGAAATTTCACAAATTTTCTTCCATAAAATGTCTGTGAAGCTTTTAACCATTATTTTTATTGTTTGCCTTATTATTGAATTGAAAGAGTTCTTTGTATCATCCACATACTAGTTTTTTTATGATAAATGTATTATAAATATTTTGTCTCAATGTGGCTTATATTTTTATTTTCTTAATGATGTGTTTTGATGAGAAGAACATTTTAATATTGATGAAGTTCAATTAATCTTCAGCTGTCATAGCTAGTGCTATTATTATTCTAAGGAAATCTTTGCTACCTCTGAATAAAAATATATTCCCTCTGATTTAAAAAAAAATTATAGTATTAACTATATGTTTAATAGTATGGTCCATCAAATCAAATTTTATGTATGGTTTGATGCAGGTGTTGAGGTATATTATTTTTCCTAAAGCTAATAGGTTGTTCCAGAACTCCTATTGAAAAGACTTTTCTTTCCTCATTGAATTACCTTGGCACTTCCATTAAAAATCAATTCAGTATGTAAGTGTGGTTCTGTTACTGGACTCTCAGTTTGGTTAAATTAATCTATTTTTTCTATCCTTAAATTTTTAAATATTGACAGTGAATGCTATAAACTTATTTTTAGCAGCATTTTTTGATAAGCATAAAATTTTAATTATGTAGAAGTCCAATTTGTGAAGGTTTTTTTCTTTTATGGATACTGTTTTACTTTTTATCTTATCTAAGCAAAACTTTTTTTTTTTTTAAAGATTTTATTTATTTATTTGACAGAGAGAGATCACAAGTAGGCAGAGAGGCAGGCAGAGAGAGAGAGAGAGGAGGAAGCAGGCTCCCTGCTGAGCAGAGAGCCCGATGCGGGACTCGATTCCAGGACCCCGAGGTCATGACCTGAGCCGAAGGCAGCTGCTTAACCCACTGAGCCTCCCAGGCGCCCTAAGCAAAACTTTTCTATTCTAAGGTGGTAAATATACTCTTCTATTTTTCATAGAATTCCTTAGAATTTTCTATGTAACATCTCAACATTTATAAATGAGAGATTTATTTAATCCTTTCTAAATTTTTCTTAAAATTTTAAATGTTTTTCTTATTTTATTTGGTTGGATAGTGTCTCTGGTACATGGTTTAAGGAAATGGTGAGAGGAGGTATCCCTGCCTTGTTCCTAATTTTAGAAACCTTCAGTACTGCATCATTAAGTAACATTTTAATTAATGTCTATTTTTTTAAAGATACGCTTTAACATGTTGAATCAATTCTTTTCCATTTTTAACCTGCTGTGGGAGTGTTTTAAGGAGGAATAAGTGTTGACTCTTTGTCAAATTCATTTTTCTCTGTTTATCAAGATTACCATAAGTATGTTCTTTATTTCACTAACAGAATAAATTATATAATGTGATTTTGAAAGCTGAGTAAATTTTACATTCTTGTGATAGATAAACCACACTTAGTCCCCATTTGTTAATCTTTTAATACATTGCTGGATTTAATTATCTAATATTTGTTGAGAATTTTTGTATTGTGATTTTCATTATTTTTGTATTTTATTATTTTTTATATTCAAATATAATGGCCTATAGTTCTATCTTATGATATTTTTTTCAGGTTATGTTATGTAATATGACCTCACAAAATATGTTCAGAATAGTTGTTCCCTACTTTTTCATAATAGTTTATATAAGTTGGGTAATTTTTTTTTCTCAAAAGTTTGATTGATTTCACCAATAAAAATATCTGTGCTAGAGCTGGAATTTTATTTTTGAAAAGTTTAATTGTGATTCAATTTTTAAAAATAGTTATGAAATGATTCACATTTTTAATTTTGTGTGTGGATCTCATTTTGGCAAACTATACTGTTCAAGGATATTATCTGGTCCATCTATGTTGTTGAATTTATTGGCATAAAGTATTTTTAATTTTTTTATGATCCTCTTTAATGTTTGTATAATCTTTTATGCTCTTTATGTTTCACTTTTGGTACTGTGAATCTTGTATATTGTATCTTGTATATTCTGTATGGGTATACATTCTTTCATCAGTATTGCTAGATGGAATATTTTATAAATGCCAATTAGATTAACTTAATTTAGAGTGCTATTTAAGTTGCTGATTTTCTGCTATTTTGATTTACTAATTATTAACAGAAGGAGCTTGAAGTCTCCAGAGTATTTGTAATTTTGTCCCTGTATTATTTCTTTTTTCTTTTTTTTTTTTTTTTAAAGATTATTTATTTATTTATTTTACAGAGAGAAATCACAAGTAGATGGAGAGGCAGGCAGAGAGAGAGAGAGAGGGAAGCAGGCTCCCTGCCGAGCAGAGAGCCCGATGCGGGACTCGATCCCAGGACCCTGAGATCATGACCTGAGCCGAAGGCAGCGGCTTAACCCACTGAGCCACCCAGGTGCCCATATTTCTGCCAGACTTCAAAATGTTTAGTTTCCTTTTCCTTGTCAAGGCTCTGTGGAGATCTTTTAAGATCCTCACTATGAGAACTTGCTGGAGTTCCTGGAGAAAATGTTTATAAAAGAAGATGGCCTCCCAAAGACTGCAATTCCCAGGAATTTCTCACTCTTACAATAATCCACAATCAGCCTCCAACAAATTTGTCAAAAACTTCTCCAATTTTATTTCTAGCAGCTCCTTTTCCAGGTAAGTAGATTTCCATTGTTACATTCCTCTGAATGACTTCTAATCTTTTGTCTGAGATGTCAGTTTTCTGATAAGTCTGAGAAAAAACCTGAGTTTTTATTTTTATTTTTAAAAAGATTTGATTTATTTATTTGAGAGAGAGAGAGAGAGAATGAGATCGAGAATGAGTGGGGAGGAGGGGCAGAGGGAGAGAGCGAAGCACACTTGCCACTGAGCAGGGAGTCCCGCAGAGAGGTCAATCCCAGGACCTGGATCATGACCTGGACTGAAGGCAGACACTTAACCAACTGAGCCACCCAGGCACCACCTTGAGTTTTTAATTTATACAATTTTTTTCTTGTTGTAAGTCCAGGAGTGACATGTTCCAAATATTTAGTTGTCAAAAATGCAACTAGAAATTCTTAATTACCTTTTAAATCACATTTTAAAATGTGAAAACATTTTAAAACGGAAAAACATTTGATATTTTACATGGATTTATCCCATCTGGTGCTCTTCATTTCCTTGTATAAACCAAATTTTCACTTGGCATAGTTTTCTTTAGATTAAAAAAAAAAAAATTGATGTAGTGTAGGTCAGCTTGGGATGAATTCTCTTAGCTTTTTTTACTTTATGTGATATTCTTTGTGATTGCTATGTTTGGATGTCATTGACAGTTTTTGAATTAGTAGATTTTACTTCTCATCAAATCTGGAAGTTTTACCATTTTTAAATTCCTCTCTTCTCTCTTTCCTGGAGTTTGGTTACATATTTGTTGGATCTGTTCATATTACTTCAGGGGTCATGAGGACTCTGTTCACATTTTGTCCTTTTTTCTGTATGTGTTTTAGTTTTTATACTTTCTATTAATAGTTCTTTAAGTTTGCTGATATTTTCTTTGAAAGTTTATTAACTCTTATTTTATACTCTATATATTATATTTTTATATTATGTTTTATGCTCTTTTTAAAGCTCCCATCTCTCTTCTTATTCTTTAGTCCCTAAATACATTTTTAATAGTTGTTTGAAAAAGTTTCTTCTGTTAGTTTTATATCTCTGTCATGTCTATATTTGTTTCCATTGACTGACTCATTCTCTGGTTATAAGTTACATTTTCCTTGTTATTACTAGAGACCTTACACTTGACAATGTGTATTGTGAATATTACATGGTTGAGTAATGAATTTTGTTATCTTTTATAAAAAATTAGACTTTGTTCTGATAGGCAATTAAATTATATACCAAGCAACTTGATCTTTTCAAGGTTTTTGTTTGTTTCTTTGTTTGTTTTTTTAATTTAGTTATGGTGAGCATAGGAAAGCTTTTAATCTAGGGCTAATTTAGCACTCCCAAACTGATTTTTCAAGATCTTGACTGAGCATCTTTTATAATAAACAAGGAATGTCCATTCTTATGGGTTAGAACTCAGTTTCTCCCAGTCCTGTGGAAATTGTTTAGTTTACTGCTTCCTTGTCATTCTTTTCTTGGCTTCATGGAGCTTCATACTGAACATGCACGGCATATAATTTAGTAACCAACTCAGAGGGAATCTTATCCAGTTTTCTTGACCTTTTTCTCTATTTAACAATCTCATTTTTGTTACCCTGAAATTTTAACCACTTTATCCTCCTTGAACTCTGATCTCTTAATCCTAAACTTAGTGAAATTTCCATACATTACTTGTGTTATCCTGCACTATGTTCTGAAATATATTTCTAGGCAGAATGTCAGGGTAATTATAGATCTTGCTTCATTTTTCTCTTCCTTTCAGGAATCAAAGTTCTACAATGATTACTTTCTGATGTCTTAAAACAGTTGTCTAAATGTTGTGTTGAGTTTTTTTAATAGCAATAGGCAAGACTAGTCTCATTACTTCAGGATGGTCAGTAGCAGAATTAACATACCTATGTTGAAATTCTTGTCTGTTGATTTCAAAATCTGGGTCATTTATCTGCTATTTTCTTCTGTATCATGTGTTCTGTTTTCGTGTGTATCTTCATGTGGGTAGTTATGTATTTTATACTTGGAGTGATGTGCTGGAGACACTGAAGTTTGTTATTTCCCTCTAAATTGCTTTGAGTTTCATTTTGGCAGTCTGTTACGAGTGAGTTATCTGGAATTTATTGAAGCTTGAATTTAAGCTATACTTTATATAAGCCAATCGATTTGTTTGTTTCTTTGTTTCATTAGTCCTAGAGAGAATCCCTTTGTTCTGGAATATGGGTTTTAATTATAAGACATGGCCCTTCTGGGAATTCAGTGGAAAGTCTGATATGGTTACCAAAGCCCTCTAGTTTGGCATGGATTGAACATAAAAATCTGTCTCCCCAGCAGCCAGCAGCAATTCACATCTCTCATCATATCTTTCTTCCATTAGAGCTGCTGTTTCTCTTAGATGGTGTAGGATCTCATCCTGTGTGCAAACAATTCAGATGTCAGCCACAAATTATATGTGGGTTTATGTGAGAGTTTGTGTTTACACTTCACAGCTTCTTCTTTTCCCAAAAATTTCTTCTTTTCAATTCTACCTATGAAGACTGCCATAAATTTCAATATCTGACTACCCAGTCCAAGGGGACCACAGCTTTCTGCTTGATCTTTATCCCCTGCATGACTTGTGGACTGGGCATTTCCCCAAGATGATCTCACCTAGCATGATTTCCTCATTCAAGGGTCTCACTGTCTCAGATTTTGCCTATTTTGGTTACTCTTAAGTGTCTTAGAAGTCTTGTTTTACATATATTGTCCTGACTTATAATTGTTTTTAGATGAAAGTTAAGTGTGATACAAGCTATACAAACTATTTATTATTGGAAAGGAAAGAAAATCTGTTCATTTATTTTATTTTAGGTTAGTTGGACCCTATCAGATAATCAGATGTATGAATATATCTTATACTCCATTCGCTTATTCTCTTTTCAAACACAGAAGACTCCTGACAGCTGGTAGGATGGGAAACCTTTCACATCGTATTCAGCATGCAAGTACTTTAGGTGAATACCTATTCAGGCACAGGCTCTGAGAGTTCTTTAGGAGATAATGAATATTATTGACTCAATACCATTTCTCAAGATGAGGGGGTGACATACTAATTCACAAGTAGAAATAAAGATGTCTATGAGCAGACCAAGGACATTGATGAGCTTACTATCTTTATTTAGTTCTTGAGCCCTGCAAACACTCCCCAGGTATTGGTGAACATTTTTATGCTTTCTTGCTCCCTCCCTTTCATTCATCTAGCTCACACTTATATGTCTACTGTGTGTCAGTTACTGTTCTCGATGAGATGGATTAACTGGTAAGAGTGAGCAAACCCAGAATATACATGAGAACATACACTATAGTGAGAGATGTTACACGGTGTGCACTATGAAAAAAAAGGTAAAGTGGTGCCTGGGTAGCTCAGTGTGTTAAGCCTCTGCCTTCAGTTCAGGTCATGATCTCAGGGTTTTGGGATGGAGTCCCACGGGGGGGGGGGGTAGTCTCTGCTCAGCGGGGAGCCTGCTTACCTCCCCCCCACCTCTGCCTGCCTCTCTGCCTACTTGTGATCTCTCTCTGTCAAATAAATAAATAAAATCTTAAAAAAAAAAAAGGGTAAAGCAGAATGAGCTAGAAAGCGATGGAGTGGTATTTTAATTTGGTCAAAGAAAGATATTTAAACAGAAGTCTGGCTGGGAAAAAATGCAAATAACTAGGAAGAATATTTCAGGCACAAGAACAACATGTGCCAAGGCCTTAAGTGTACGGATTGTGATTGGCATGTTCAAAAAATAATTAGAAGACAAGTGAGATTGAGGAAGAGTAAGTAAAGGCTGCAGTGGTAGAGACGGGGGGGTAAACAAGGCTTAGATGACTGGGCATAGTAAGATATTTAGATTCTTTTTCTTTAAAGATTTTATTTATTTATTTGAGAGAGGGAGAGAGAAATAGAGAGAGAGAAAATGAGTGGAGAAGGGCAGAAGGAGAGGGAGAAAGAATCTGAAGCAGACTTCACACTGAGCAGTGAGCCCAAAGCAGGGTTCTGTCTCATGATAGCAAAATCATGACCTGAGCCAAAACCATAAGTTTGTCGCTTAACTGACTGAGCTCACCCCAGCGCCTGGATATTTAAATTCTAATAAATGATATGAACTCATAGGAACACTGAAAACATGTAAATAAGATCATATTTACATTTTTAAAATTTTTTTCTGGCTGCTGCATGAAGAATGAATATACATTAAGAGCATGAAAAGATTATTTTTCTTAGAAAGTTTTTAGTTCTATAGCAAACTGGGTCAAGATGGGAGTGGTGAAGACATAAGTTATGGTCCCCCCACCTAATGGGAAAGAGCAATTTAGCATGTTTCAAGGGGCTGCATTCTTTATTTTTCTAAGACATGAAATGAGAGTCAGGGCAATGCATGCCCTATTTTAAAAGGATCAGGGCTCTGAAATCACAGTAGCAATGTGCATCTACTAGAATAAAAGTTGCTTTACCATTCATAGAACTTTGAATAGGTCTCTACTTAAAATAGCAACAACAACAATAAAAATAAATAAAATAAAATAACAACAGAAAAATACATTTACGTTATTAAAGACACACATGCCTTTTAAAGCTAATAACATAATGAGACACATATGAAGATTGTCCTAACACAGTACCTTTGGTTTAGCAAGACAAGAAAAATTTATCTTCCTTGTGTTGTAAAAATTATAAAGTTTCCACATGGATGCTTTGTTTTCTCAACCACTCTTGGTTGAGAATCTCATTGAAACTTGACCTTGAGAAATCTGATTCTTGGGTTTCCACTTACCATTGAGTTTGGTATCTAGAGGGTGTAGAAACTACCATGTTTGGAGGCCTGTCTGACATCTTCTTAGTTTGCAGTAAATTATTTTTGTAAGCAAAGGAGACAAAGGAAGAGAGGCATCAAGCAGGTTCAGAAACCATTATGGAATCTCCACTGGTTCTAAGCACAAGAAGAGTGTCATAGGGAAATACAATTATTTGCTTTAAGAAGAATATAGTCTTAATTTTTAACCTTAAAAAAATTAATGTCAGGGATTCTCCTATGTCAAAAATCTAACTGGTCATTTAGCACCATATAGAAAATACATGTTGGGGACCTAACTGTCTTTTCCCCTTAGTTTTGGTCTTCTGATTGCCATCCAATATGTGGTAAGCTATGCTATGTGGATTCATCATCTAATTATTTGTTTATGCAGCAGATTAGATGTTTATCTGTGAACTTTATTTCAAAGAGTTTAAACTGCAGAGTGCTGAAACCCTCAGCTATTGTTAATGGTAATGACTGCTGTGGGGAAAAGAAGCTGCTGAGAGGAACTTTTACAATGTTTCTCCTGCAGCTTCCCTGCTGAGAGCAGAGGAAGCATTAGCTGGTCCCCAGGGAGAATCTCAGATAAGACTGTTGGGGTAAGGGTAGGCTGTGCAAAATGTTTTTTCTTATCTTTTCTCTCAGACACCTCATCCAACTTCTCATCAAAGTGTCTCTTTGAACATCTCCTCACACAAAAAGGAAATGGCAGGTGCTTTCTTTGTGGGCGTAGATTTTCATAACAGAGACATGGTTTGATTATTTGTCATGGGTTTTTATTCTCTAGCCTGATGGAAAAAATGTGCAAGTTTTACATTTTCATAAAACAAATAGAACTGGGAGTTTGGCAAATTATGTAGCGGACTTTATGTAATTTTTTCGGTTCTATTAAATATTAGATATTTCTCAGTTATGTTTTTTTCTTCCTTTAGAGTCCATGAGGGAGAAAAGAGACATAAACGAATACACTGAGGGTCTTATTAAGGCAGTAAAATAATGGGAACTTGCATTAAAAATGCTGGAGAAAATGCCTAAAGATGGTCCCCAACTTACAATGGTTTGACTTACAATTTTTTGACTTTACGATGATGTAGAAGCAATGTGTATTCAGTAGAAACCGTATTTCAGATTTTGAGTTTTGATCTTTCCCAGTGGTGATATGCATCCAATTGTCTTTTGTGATCCTGGTCCACAACAGCCAAGCCACAGCCCAGAGTCAGTCATGTGATCATGTGGCCAGACAGGGGATGCTCTTACCATACACTGGCTTTTTTTTTTTTTTTTTCCCTCTACACTATTCTGTGTCATACAATGCTTCTATTTTTCAGTTTCAGCACAGTGCTCAATAAATTGCATGAGATATTTAACACATTATTATAAAAAGCGTTTGTGTGATTTTTGCCTAACTATAGGCTAATATTAATGTTCTGAGTATGTCTAAGGTAGGCTGGGCTAAGCTATCATTAAGTCAGTTGTGTGTAGAAAATCCATTTTTGACTTATGATATTTTCAGCCTGTGGTGGGTTTATCAGGATGTAACACCATCATAAGCCATGGGAAATCAGTACGCATACATAAGAAATCTAATGAGAGATTAGAAGGAGGAAATTAATTAAATATAGATTCAATTTTTGTTGTTATCTGCATATATATGTATATTATATTATATATATGTATTTTGTTCATGAATTTAGCTAGATACCTGTCCTCCAATTCTTCCCTAGTTCTACAAGATAAGGGAGGAAAGCAGCTTTTTGCAGCACGCTAAAGAGGCTCTGATTTTTTGGAAGGAGGTAAAGAGAAGTACATCTCTTCCTCCCTCTTGCTCAAATAATGTTTAATTATTGGGAAAATCAAACAAGTAGAGAAGTGCCAGTGTTAAGCTTCTTCCTGGCTTCCTAACTCAAAATGTGCCCCACAGAGACATAGTACTAGCATCACCTGGGAGCTTGTTAGAAACACACAATCTCTAGGTCTACCCCAGACCTAATGATCCAGAAGCTCTGGAGTGGACACAGAAATCTGATTTATCAAAGTCTCCATGGGATTTTTACACATTCTAAATTTTGTAAAGCTCTATTTAAGCTTGTGTAGGAGCCCAAGATTCTGCATTTATGACAAGTTCTCATGTTATACCAACGATGCTGGTCTGTATATTATGTTTGAGGTTTAAGGTTCTAATGGATACATATATAATTTTGGGATTTTTAAAATTTTCATTTTTTCCTCTTCCCTACACCTCGCTTTATTAGTTTTCTGCTCCACATCACTCTGTACTCGCTCCATATATGTGCAGCTAGTTTATTGAACAATTGGAATCCAGCAGGCTACGCATATAAAACAGTTTTACGTTTTCATTAACAGCTGCCTTCAGACAAGCTCTTCTGAATCTCACTTCCCTAAATCCAAAATGGCATTCTGGGTAGAATTTGTAGCTTTCTGGCCATTTTTAGCTAAAATGACCATGTCAAAACTACTTGAAATTTTATTGTCATCTTTCACCCTCCCAAATCATACTTGACCAGTAGCCTGGGTCCAATAGGTAGGAGAATTAATTTGATTGTCTTTCTTGTCTCCTAGTTCTCTGGCATTGGAGACTAGGATGAGTGTGGGTTTCCTGTTAGTAATGGGAGAGAATCCCAGATCTTCTGTGTCTCTGTTAGAGACATTTTCAGAGAGGGGAGTCATTGGACTGCCTGCCTTCTCCTCTGTGCTCTTTAAAGGTACCAGGAGTCTTAGGTGCTGTGGATTGGCTGATGTCTTTTTCCCAGACACATGATAGCTTGGCCCCTTCTTGTTCAACTGGTGTGGCCTGTTCCAATAAGTTTCCTCAGTACTTTCCAGTGGGAGAGAGACATAAGATTCAATGCCAGGAGATACACATATCAGGTACACAATCATTTTCTCAATGTGCACTGTTTTGGCATTAGAACCTTAGAGAATCTGGGGCTTTCCACAGCTTGGCAATATCCAGCTATGGAGTGAGACACCTGGTATCTCCATCTCTGACTGAATTTCTGGTGACCCCTCTGAGATTGAGAGTATATAAAGTCAATGACTTCTTTTTGATTCTTTTCCTTATGCACTTACATTGTATATACTGGTGTAGGAGTGAGAGGATGGACTGATGGTTGAAGATAATCAGACTCATTTGACAGCCCCTTAACAAGGATGGAGGGGTTTGAGCGTGTCCTTGTAAACTGTCTAGAGAATATGGTTATCTGTTGACCTTATAATTTGATACATAGATGTTAATTGTCAGACAATGGGAACTATCCTGTTAATACATATTGTCCTTTTTCCCAATCTGCTATCAACATATTGTACTCATCCTGTCACTTACTCTGTGGATAGCCCCCACCTTCTTTTAAGTTTCATTGGTTAAGGAGAGAATTATGACGGAAGGAGCCACACTCACGAACCTTACTTACCTTGAGGCACCAGAAATTCAGAGGACTATAAAAGAGACGGTGGCAAAAAGAGTTCTGGGGGCAGAAGACAAAACCCATTACCACCTTCCTTCTCTGAGAAACTATTTTAGAAGCAGAATGAATCACTGTGCATAATCTTGGTTATACACTGTAGGAAGCTTCTTCCTTTTGGGCATTTATAGGTAGCATTTGAGAATAGAAAAGTATATTAGACATCAAGTTCAATCCCCTTATTTAAAATAAAAATTAAATTTACTCATAATTTAATGGGTATTTATTCAGCAGCTTCTATCAGCAAGAGACTGAATTTTAAGAAGATTTACCCAGAAACCTTAGTGGTTGATAAAGGAGTTTACCACATTGACTCTGCCTACTTTGTGGTTTCAGCTTTATAGAATGTTCCCAGATGACACTCCATAAACTAGCACACCTCATTTACGAATCAGATATAAGCAAGAAAATTAAACAACACATCTTAAATATTATTAAGTGAATGACTCATGGAAGTTAGTCTTCTTAAAAAAGCCATTTCATTTAGAGAAAATAAGGGGCTTAAATCAGGGTTGATTTTCATATTCCAAAATGTATCAGATGATATTCAAATGTGCCATTTATCACATCTTAGTAAGTCATATTGAGGTGCCATTGTCCACTTTATAGCATTTCAGGTACAATTGGGGAATGCTGCAGCCATTATGCATAGCAACCCACATTATTCTTGACAGGTCGCTGCTCCTTCCAGGAACCAGGGCCTTCGTGGCCCCTAAAAGTGGCCACAAGGGTACTCACTCTGATGTAAACACCTGCCCACCATGCTGGCAATGAGAGCTTATCACACCTGGCATCCTTTTAACAGCTGTAGGGTGACCTGTCAACCATGGGCCAAATCCAGACTGATTACCATGAGGTGAAAAGTCTCAAATCCAATCAGCCATCCCATGAGCCTCTCAGCCACCTGTACATGGTTAACATCTGTTGTTTGAAGTTTGTGGTTGTTTTCCTTTCAAGCAATGCATTTTTTTTCATTGACCAGTATGAAAAATGGAAGATGATGATCAAGGCAGAGAAACATTATTTCAACATCTCTAACAGACTGAAATTCTCACTGTAAATATTGCTGCTTCTAAAGTGCACATTTGGCTAGAATATCAACTGTTCAGTAATGAAGATTTTGGGAAGCATTCCATGCAAAATACTGAAGGGCAATTGAGGGTAACATGGAGGGACTGAAGAAATATTACAAAGAAGTTATAACCATGGTCTGTATCTGAGTTAATTTAGTCAAAGGAAGAGTTATAATGCCAGAGAAAATAAAAATTGAAGATTAAATTTGTGCTAATTGAAGATACTATGGCTTCAAAATATAGTATAATTTTGTGAGCTGACATGGTTGATGAAGACATGTTAAGGAGAGAGGTAATTTAAATTGGACCTTAAAGGGTAGATCAGATTTGTTGTGTGAGGCAAGAAGGGACCAGAGCTCATCAGCAGATGGGCAAGGTGAGGGAAGCTGTAACATCATGAATTGCTTGGTCAGGTGTGTGCATGACGAGATGGGTCTGAAGAAAAAGTCTCCTGCCCGAGACAGTGAAAAGGCAGTCTATGCAGGGGAGAGGGCAGGAGAGGGCTTCAAAATTAATACAACTAAAAGAGAAGTCATCGTGTGTTCCCAACAAATGCAATGTTTCAGGAAAGGTAAATACAGAGAGTGTATAGAAGTGAAATGGACTAGGAGACACACTTCAGAGTCCTCTAATTGAGAAGGTGATACAAAATAGATGTAAACCACTGCAACATTTCTCAGGTTGTGAGCGGCCGTCTAGACGGATGTTTTCACACCTATCCACCAAAATACTCCTGAAAGCAGAAAGATATAAGGATACAGCTTATTCCAAAGGAGCCTGGAGCTGTGGCTTGAAGCAGCATGTCAAAAGCATGAAATGCATTAAGTGTCTTAGAATTTACAGTAAAAACGGAGCAGCTTTATTTTTTCCTGATCTATAATGTATCCCAGCTGACCTTTTAAAAACTGAAAGTCCAAAGCAAGACAGCAAAAAGTAACCAAGAAGCCTTATTTTACAATAAATTCTATATGATAGAGTGTAAATATGTTCGTTCAGGACTCCATTTCACATATGTCCAACCAGCTCGTGGTCTGCAGCAGGTCCAGCTGTCCAGCAAAGCAATGGGGATTTACTACCACGGATTACTTTACATTGAACTTTGATGAGATTGTGGGCATAAGGGGGATAATGATCTCTAATAATCCAAGTGTTCTGAAGCACACAGATGAAAGTTTATGGAAAACTAAAAACCTCTTTTGCTATTATTGTTGTCAATAGTGCCTTTTCTGATTCTCTCCTAATTTCTTACCAGTACCTACATTTTGGGTAGTCTCATATTGTTGCCCAGTTCTATTTGCAAATTAAAACATTATATCCTCTTTATATGGTCATGACTTTGTAATTTGGCATCTGTTTCCTTGCTTGGGTCCCGTGCAGTCCTTCCCTTTGTTAGTGATAAAGCTATGATAATTTTTTTTTTTTTTCTATCAAGGGAGTGAAAATCAAACTATGTGTTTTTGGTCAAAGTTTCATTTTCAGTCGATGTTAACTTGATCTATGTGTGTTTTAAGGATCCTTGTACTTTGGTTGTGTTTTTGATGTAAGCTTTTATTCCTCTGATAGACAAGTATACTTATTTCTGCAATATTATTTGAGCTCCACATTTAGACCTTTATTTTGGATTTTAGGTGAGAGCATGAGCACATTTTAGAGGACACTGCCAGGTTAAACTTCGAAAATTTTGCGTCAATTTACAGTCCATGAAACAGTGTTGGAGAGTGAGAACATTTTCCCAAGTGTGTCTGCACTGGATTTTTTTTTTTTTTTAAGTTTTTGCAAATGCGAGTGTTTTGCAAAAATGCTTGATTTATATTTATTTAACAACTGGGGAGTTTCACATGTCCCTTGGTCATTTAAAATTCTTGTCTTATGAAAATTCTATTGGTAGCCTTTACTATACTTTCTAAGTGATGCTTCCCATTTTCTTTTCAGTAAATCAGGGTTTTACATGACTAAGGATCAAGAAGATTGTCATATATGCTCCAAATATTTTGTTTCTGTCTAAAATTTGTGAAATTTGGGTATAGATCATTTTTGTCATTTGAATTATTAAAAACATGACTAGTTTTTAAATTTCTCCTTGATTTTGGGTTTTGCTCAGTTTTGTTGTCCTCATTAGAATATTTTTTAAAGTCATGTGTTTTCTTCTAATTAATATCTTATTTTAGATATTTACATGTTATGTCTGTTTGAAATTCTTGCTTATGTTTGTGCCTAGGAAAAGGTTCTAGCTGTACACACACACACAAATAATTGATTGTTCAGTACTCTTTATTGAAAAAACATCCCTTTCAAACTGATTATTGGATCACCTTAATCATATATTAAATGATTGTATATGCATGGTTCTGTTTTTAATTTATCTATTTATCTAGAACTGCTAGGTGTCTCTAATATTGTTGAAGCAGGTACAACTGTCTTATTCTTGATTTACTGGAAATATATTTATACTTGAATAACAAAATGATATTTGATGATGATTTCAGATAAATATGTCTGTCTTATAACATTTGAAAATTTTCCATTTATTTCAACTCTCTTTCCAATTTTATCAATAATATTTGCTGTATTTTATAAAATA